>NW_020620714.1:0-600000 GCF_003573695.1 Papaver somniferum | reverse complement strand
GAAGCAAGGTAGCAGTAGGTACTGGTGTCAGCCATGGTGTAAATGCCTAGGCCACCATCTCTGATAGGTAAAGTAGCTAATCTTTGTTGTAAAGGGCCAAAACCCCCACCATCATCAGTAATTAGTAGCCTCAAATACCTAATTAAATGGTCGTCAAAGAGATCAATGGCACGTTGCAGGGCTGCTGGATTGGTAGT
The DNA here is from genome assembly GCF_003573695.1 of Papaver somniferum. Taxonomy (NCBI): domain Eukaryota; kingdom Viridiplantae; phylum Streptophyta; class Magnoliopsida; order Ranunculales; family Papaveraceae; genus Papaver; species Papaver somniferum. The sequence goes on along the minus strand of NW_020620714.1, from coordinate 599,803 downwards.
ACGCATTGCAAAGTATAATCTTGACACACCAGTGCAATTGCGAAGTAATAGCATCTCACTCTAAGGGTCTTTGAGTTTTTTAATTGCAGACATTTGTTGAACAGTCTTATTCACCCTGTTCACCAATATATCACTAATAAAATTAAGATCCAAACTCACTGGTCCCCCCAAAAGTTTAACGCCATTGGTAGGTCTACAAATATCAAGTGGGAATACACCATCAGCAGTGCTTCTGGGGTCAATAGAAGGCCAAAATATCTCTGTCTTCTTGATATTGAGATGTAAACCCCTACTTCGCCCTTCGGTTTCTATTATACTCAAAGCCTTACCAACTTCAAGTGTATCACCAATAATCGTACCATCATCAAGATACCAGGCAAGTAAATTTTAATTTTGTAACTGACTAATTGATTCCACCAAAACCAGTTTCAGACACCAAATCTGATTCCGAATGAATTTGAATTTAAAACTCTACGAATTAGTATTTCAATTTTGATGAATATGCTTCCTTTATGACGGATAATAACTGTCATTGTATTTAACATACAATAGCCATGGTATCAAATATTTCCATTATGGCAAACATTAATCGTTATTTTATGTTACACACAACAACTGTATATTTAATGATAGCTTTTGTATGCGACTTTAAGTTACGAATTTTATTCGTCGTAATTAATAATGTTTTCTATTTGTCATTTATAAAAAGTCACACTAAATAAATAACAATTCGATTAACAGTTGAAATTCGTGATAAATCAAGTTTTGTAATAGATTTCATTCGTCATTTATAAACCCTTCTAGACTAGTGAAGGTGAGCTAGAGCGCGCAATATTGCTTCACATATCAAGAAATCCTCGGTGAGAGAGTTGATCATATCATCTATCTTTGTTTTTTGTTCATGTGTTTCACAATTATAGGAGTACATGTAAGCACCCAGTGGTTACATGCATGTATGTGTTTTCTTATGTTTTTGATGTGATCTTTGGTTGCTTTGCAAGGTGGAATAAGATGTTCCCAGGTTTGGTGCCGAACTTTCAAAGCAACATGGAGGTTTTCTACTATAGGTTCATTTTCTAATATGTAAGTACTTCTCCCATTGGAGGATTGGACACAAGTTAAAGCGGTACACCGTAGCCGACCTAGTGCTATTCATATTTATTCATAATTACCGAATCAGGACTTTTAGGACAAAAAAAGATATGAAACAAAAAATAATTACGGTAATATCCCAGGGGTCATGACACTCGGTAGTTATGAATAGTAATTGAACTGACGTGGAGCCTATGTGGGAACCGATTCATGGTTGTCATGATTTTGAGGAACAACAATTGGCGACACCCACAAGTCGGTGTCATGGTTTTATTATATACCAAGAGTCACAGACACGGGAAAAAATGTATGTTATTTAAGGAAAAACCTATTTTTCCTTAAAATCATAACGCCGAAGGCATGACACCGGATAATAAAATATTCAAAATAATCTGAGTATCACCATGTTTTAGGACTTATTTGTCAATATCTGTGAACAGTGAAGTGTACAGAAGTAAAAAGAACTGCACTTTAGCCATATTCAGTAATTATGAATAGTATCGGGCCGGATTCGGTGTATCATCTGCAATTGTGACCACAAGTGAATTTTCCCCTCTCCCATTTAGTTGATTTCGACTTCAGTTTTGAATTTGATTTGGCTTTATATTCAAATTAGTATGCTAATTTGTTGAATTAATTTCAGGATTTTTGATTAAAGTGATGGAGTTAACAATTTCAGTACCAATTGAGTAGTAAGTTATTCTCCTCTTTGATCCTTAGTAGCTCTGCATACAAATAGAAAATGAAACAGAAATGAGTTACATCCCGCGGATTATCTTGACCGGACAAAAGAGGTTGGGACCCACACTAAATCCACTCCCCTGTAAAACCATCGGGGTTGGGACTCTTTGTGACCCGTGGGATTCAACCCACAGAATGCGTAGCACTTCCTAAAATGAAGTGGGGTCTTTCCAGTATCTTTCAACTATACCGATCAACTTGCTTAATGAATATTTGATATTTTTTCTCATTTTCCGAAAATGAGTAGACTAAGTATGACTCCTTGCTTAATGAATATTTGATCTTTTTTCTCATTTTCTTACTTTACAAACATTGAGCATTTTCTGATACATATATTATGGTTCATTAAGTATTTTTTATGGCTTTGAATTTTGAAATTTTTTTATTGGAAAGGTTTCGTGCAATGAGGTTTAAGATTTTCATAGAGGTTTCCATTAAGTATAACTCGCAGATTTTCATAAAGGTTTAAGATTTTTAAAATTTTCAGTCGTCACTGTCTTCTAATTAGAGATTCCTTTTACGGGTAACACTATCAGATATTGAACCGGTTTGGTAATCTTACTTCTATGCCTCCTGATAATCAATGTTTCTATTTTTTTTTTATTTTGTTTTATTGATGCAATATTATAACACAAGGACGCCTTAATAGGGGAGTTTTTTTTTAGTGATCAATGAAGTTGCTCTTACAAATCATACTGCGTCAATCCTCAAATTTCGTAACCAAATACTCCTGATAGAGATTCTAAGGCTGATTTGAAGACTATTGTTATACCTCTCGACGACAGTCGTGCTACAGATGCGACGGGCACTGTATCTGATTAGGATGCTCATAAATTTTTAGTCGTTTTTTCTAAAACTCCTGAAAGTGTTTCTGCTACAGAGGTTTTGTATTTTCCGGAGAAGACAAAGTAGATATTGCTATGGGAAAAACATCATGATTTTGATGGTTTTTGAGAGAGTGCATGGAAATAATGTGTGGTCCAACTTTATCAGAGGATGGGTCATTTTTCCTCCTCGGGAGCCAATGATCTATGAGTTTTTTTTACAGATGGTAAGTGAATTAGTATGGTCATTTAAAGTGAAATAGTATGGTTATTTAATGTTTGGTATCCGGTGAATGTACAACGCCTAGCTTTGGTACCTAATATTTAAAATATTAAGGATTGGTATTTTAATCAGCGGTTGCCGGTCAAAGTCTATGTTTGATCCAGATAAATTTGACTTTTAATTTTATAATTCTTTTATTATTATTAATAATTGAGTTTTTTACGTACTTGCCCTTATATTTCTAGTCATTTTAAACGAATCCCATCCAAAAAATATCAATTGTCTCAAATGCATGCATTGAACTTGGAGAGAATCAAAAGAGCATTAGAGGGAGCTGAACTGGGGGTATGAAAGTGGAGGAGTTGAAGGTTGTAGTAAATTAATGTGCAAGGGCCTTGGGGAGGTTCAGGGTGGAACTACTAGTGGTATTAAAACAAATGAGGTAGTTTAGGCAATTTTGCAAGCAGGTTGTGGGCGTTTGTTTCTGGTGATGACTGTTTCGTTCATAAGTTTGGGGATTATTTTCCTGGAACTGGGTATTAAATGGACATTGGTACCGTTTCAGGAGAGACCACCCACAACTCAATCCCCGGAAGACAAAGAGGTGGATATGGAAGAAAGACTGAAATCTCGAAGACAAAGTCATGCTCAGAGAAGGATTTGGGATCCTTACATCTTCCATTTATAGTCCACGTAAGAGATCCACATTTAGGTGTCTCAATCATATGTGGATCTTGTTTCCATACAATTGTAAAAGTTACAATAAGATGATGCATATTGTATAGCGTCGCAACAATTAAATCTTGACAGCTTAAAATTTGATCATAAGTTGCATATTTTTTAATGTAAAATTGCAGACACACCACAAAGGTAAAGTGAATTTACTCCTCAACTGCAAGATTTAGAGAATGTGGTTCGCTGGGTAAACTGCTCGAACGAGCATGGAAAATTTTGTTAAGGAAGCTGTATTCACTTTCTGTTGAAACAACAGGAAAGAAAAGGAAGAACGAGATAATGTCTGGAGGTAAAAATGTACTTTCAGATTTTTTTAATGGAAATTATAAAAAAACAGAAAATAAAACAGTCAACCTTAGACTTTGACAGTCAACGTCAGTCAAGACACCAACCGTTAGTATTTTAAGTATTGGGTACCAAATCTAAGTATTGATCATTTGCTCGTACCAAACGTTAAATAACCCAAATTAGTAGTAGTAAATAAGTGGGCGGTCCATTATTACATGATTGGTCTAACAAGAACTATAAATTATTATTCTCGAAATTATTTGGTTGAGCGGTTGAGTTATTATATTGGTAGATAAACACGTACTTAGATCTAGCATATATATATATACATACCACCTCGGTTATATCTTTATTCAACTTTCTTTCTTTGTCGTGCTTTTCATGTTCGTGTTTTTGAATCTAGGGAGTATATTTTGGATAAATTTTTGATGTGGGCGTTCTTTGATGGGGGCATGAGGGACAAATCAGGAGTTGACATGTGTTTTTCATATTAATTGATTCCAACAAATTTTGCTTCCAAAAAAACAAGACAAGTTTATTTTTTGAGAAAATATTGGTTATCTTAATTGCTTATATTTTATCTTTGATATTTTTGGAAGCAAAATTAGTGGAATCAATTAATATGAAAAACACATGTCAACTCCTGATTTGTCCCTCATGCCCCCATCAAAGAACGCCCACATCAAAAATTTATCCGTATATTTTACTCAAATAAATTTGAAAATCTATGTAACAGAGAGATTGCAATCTCAACTTCAGGTGCAGTGCATTTTGGATGCAAATCTTTCTCCTTGCCTCAGTCACTATATTTTACATATATGCTTAAAAAAGGCTTCCCAAACCTCCTTCCTTCTTTTTATCCTTCAGGAAACCAAACTCGCCTTGGCTTAATATTAAGCTGAACCAAACTCGCCTTGGCTCACTAGCTCCGCTCAGACAATTAATTAATATTGAGCCAAACCTGTATTAGACTATGTTCCCGGCAAAGCACGGGTTACGATCTAGTATGGAATACTATGATTCAATTTCTGTTTCTCCATTGCTCATGTCGTTAACTTTAACATGAAGTATGTGACTGAAAAAATCACCACTGTTATTAGACAAAGTCCCCAGGTCTGAGAAAATTTATTTTATTTTACCATGAAAAATGTTTTGAATGTATCATCAAATATTTGTTCTTTGCATCGATGTCCTTTCATCAGATAAACATCGTTTCATTATTGATTTTTCTCCCAACAAATCAAGTATGGCTTTTTTCATCGATCAAATAGTTATACGGTATGTTTTCTTGGATTTCCAATCCTTTCAAATAAACCATATATATGGGTAATCAATCAAATCTCAAAAATATTTATTATGTCCATCTTTCGTTCCAAAAATGGTTTGAAAAGTAACAGTATTTCGGTTGTATTAACCATTGTCATTTTTACATGGTTTTGCATCCCAAAAATAATTTGTTTCAACTATCCATCCTTGCAGTTTCGTATTCGATTAATGACTACAGTCAACTGCTTTGGTTACTATATGTGTCATGTTCATTCGGCAATATCTTTTGATTCGTCAAGTTAATTTTATTTGTTTAAACAACCTAATTAATGTGTTCTTGGAAGATTGTTGTCTTTAAAATCAAAGATCATTATAATCAATTTTATATCTCATTGGAAAATGGAAATTGATTTTTATTTTGAAAATTTGTTTCCTGTCAAATACACTTCTGACTTTTAGATGGTGTCCAATATCTCCTTACATTTAAGGATGCTAAAACTGGTGGATTTTCTTGATTGTCATTGTTGATAGGATCTATATATTATCCATATTCGCATTGAAAGTATAATTTTATATTTTGTCATTTATTTTTGAAAGTATCTCCTATTTTCGGAAATAATGATATCTCACACATCCTGCTAAAAGTTGTTAGCATTATGTCGAAATCTGATAATCATGAAACCACGCCTAGCTACCAAAGCCATTTTACTCGTACAAAGAAAAGAAGAAGAAAAAAGGTAAGTGTTCAAGTACAAATGCAACCGAAAATCAAGTGACCGTGACCGCTAATCAAAGTTCAACTTCTAAGAGTATTCGCCAAAAAATAAAATAAATCAAGTTATACACTTCAAAATTCTCCGTGTCCAACTTGAGGGGGGTTAAGATATTATGTCCATCCATACTCATGCAGTGAGGAGGTGACCGTGAAGATGAGTAGAAGGTAAAGTGACCGTGTCGCGCATGCGAAATGAAGATAAAATTATAGAACAATTTTAGAAATGTTATGGTATTATTTTATATTCATATATAACTATTTTCACTAAATCTAGGATATATTTTATATCTTATCAACTCTATAAATAGAGTGTAATGTAAATTTAAAATATCTCAGAATTTCTGATGATCAATATCATTCACCCTTATAGGTTTCTCCGTGGACGTAGGTCGAGATGACCGAACCACGTAATATCATTGTCTTTACTATTCATTTTATCATTAATTTAATTTTTATTGTTTGTCTAATGAATGATATTCATCTCAAATTTTTATTGTTTCTTTACTACTCTAAATTTGCTTATTCTTGTCTAGTGATACTAGAATTGATATTCCTACTGTCAGAGTTATATCTTAATAAATGAAGGAAATTGTTAAAGTTGGTAGCTAGATAATTTGTGATATTCATCTTCAATGAAGAAGTTCATGGACAGACAGAACCAAAAAATATATGTCATCCAAACATATGTATATCTTTAGTTGGATTAGATATATTAGTCAAGGATTAGATATGTTTGCCAATAAAGTCGTATACAACCAAACTAGTTTGCCAAAACTGTTTATTTCCATTAAAATATTGGTTGAGAAGAGGATTAAGGGAAAGAAGAAAGAGTTACAGGGAGGGTAAGAGAGAGAATATATAGAGAAGATGAGTTGATAAAATCTCAAGAAAAAAAATTCTAACGGTAGAAATTCCCAATTAAGCCTAACCAATGATAAGGGGAGGAATGTGCACCCGCGGGTGCACAAAGTCGCACTCCTTAACAAAAGTTTTCATTAAATAAACAATAAAATTGTTAATAATCATATCAATTGGAGGTATTTGTGGATGGTGGTCCATGGAGCTGATGACGACAGTGATGAGGTAGTGGTGATGGGTGCTTCTGGTGGTGGTAGTGCAAGTGGTCAGTGTGGTCGTCAGGTAGTGGGTAATTTTTATTCTATGTTGTTAGGATACAAGTAAATTATGATAGAAGTTGTGGTTGAATTTTTGAATGTGAAAATAACTTGTTTGTAATATATATAAAGATAATTATACAGGATGACCGCAATTTTTCCTAAATACAACCCGAGAAAAAATTCAACGATGATAGGGTAATAGACCTACTATTGGCATAGTAAAGGCTTTCAGTTGGTCCAAATACATTTTTCCTCAATAAAATGAAAACATAAAATTAATGCTAATTTAGTTGAAACAAACTAGAACGAGTTCAGTAGCATGATGTGGGAAGTTATTTTAATAACCAATGTGAGAGATTGGTCGGTAGACTCTTGAGCCACCAAGCATGTTTGTTGAAACAAATACATATTCACCTCCTATCAGATGATAAGGGATGTTGAGAAACTCTATATGAGTAACTCATCTGCGAAAGATGTTGCATAAAAGGGAAGGTCGAAGTTTTCATGTTCCGGAGCATATATGAAAAAAATCTTATACCTTGTTCTCTTGTAGATGGTAAAAGATTGAAGATCTTAATTTAATCTTAAAAACTTGTTGTAACTAATGCAGTGATTTTTAAGGAAATAGTTCAAAAACTTAGAGTTTGTATAAGCTTAAAGGAAAATCTGATAAAGTGAACATAGTTGATTCTTGTGCTTTCTTTTATGCGATTGAATATTTTTCATGGTAAATTTGGAACTGTAAACTTATAAGTCAATGCATAAACTGGCTAGCATAGGCTACATACACAAATTTAGTTTGGATTTCGAACACAAAAGTGAAATCTCTGTAGAATCAAATTATGCTATAAAACCTTTAAGCAAATTAAATGCACAAAGTAATTCTAAGCCATTTGAATTAATTCAGTTAGACCTAGTTGACATGAATTCAACACAAACTAAAGTGATAAAAAATGGTTCATAATTTTTTTAGATAATTGTATGATGTAGTATCTTGTATACTTGATGTCTTAGAAACCTTAATATGTATATTGAAACTGAAACCGAAGCATATGTTACCACTAAAAGGGTTAGGTCTAAACTGATGGCGAGTATGAAATTCATATAGGAGAACTTTACTTGTTCAATGGCATTATTCATGAGATCGCACCTCTTATTGACCATATTATAATGGTGTAGTTGAACGTAATAACAGAACCATAAAGGATATGATGTATGCCATGTTGATTAAAGGATTAACCGCTAACTTTTGGGAGAGGTCGTCTTCTAAATTTGTTATATCTTGAATAGAGTAATCTCTAATGGATCAGATAAAAATCCATATGAGTATGGAAAGACAGAAAACCTTCTTATGCATACGTCAAAGTGTGGGGTGTTTAGATAAGGTAGTTATTCCTCCCCATAAGAGTACTAAGATAGGACCCAAAACTGTTGACTGTGTCTTCATAGGGTATCCTGAGTATTGTACTGCATATAGTTTTTGGTTGTGAGTTCAGCTTTTTCTGACATTGTTGTGAATACTTTTATGAAGTCTAGGGATGTTGAGTTCTTTGAGCATGCTTATTTTGAAACTTGTCTCTTCTTAGGAATATGTTGTTGATATCCTAAATGTCTTTTCAACTAGTCTAAATTTACCTTCAAAGGAATATGAAGTAGAAATAATCCTAAGAGAAGCAAAAAGATTAGAAATGAGACTTCTTGTGGACCTGACTTCATAATATGCCTAACTAAGTCTGAACTCCAGACTCGTAAAGAAGCCGTAACATCTACTGAAGCCCCATTCTTGTAAGAAGCTTCATTTAGTGAAATGGACTCAGTCCGTCAGAACCATACTTGGGAGCTAGCTAGTATACCTCCAGGGAGTAAGACCATAGGATGTAAATGAGTCTTTAATAGGAAACATAAGATAGATGAAACTTTGGAAAAATATAAGGCTAGGTTGGTAGCTAAAGGCTATAAAACTAAAATAAAGTGTAGATTTCATTGATTCTTATTCACCTGTGATGAGAATTTTCTAAAACCCTGAATTATATAAAGAAATTTGCATTGACCAACTTGAGAAATATTTAGTGAAAGTTGTGAAGACAAAGTTTGTAAGGTTAACAAATCTTTGTATGGTTTCAAATAAGCACAAAAGCAGTGACATGAAAATTTTGATCATATGATAATGGGTAGTGGATTTAAGTTAATGAATATGACAATTTTATTTACCGTAAACTTGTTAAGGATGCCTATGTGATTGTATGCTTTTATATTGATGAGATGCTTATACTTGATACAAACATATATGTGATTAATTCCACTAAAAGCATGCGCTGAATGAGAATATTGACATAAAAGACTTAGGCCCTGTTGATACGATCTTAGGGATGATGATTAAAAGATATTCCAATGGTTATATAGTCTTCGTCGTTCTCATTATGTTGAATTTTTGCTTAAGAGATAAATCGATCTTATTGTAAGCGTGCTTGCATGTATTCCATACGATCTTTGTAGTAGACCCAAGAAGAATAAGTGTATGGATTATCAAAACTTGAATACTCGAGAATTATAGGATGTCTGATGAATTTAATGAACTGTAAGAGTCTAGACATTGCCTATAGTGTGAGCAAGTTAAGTAGGTATACTTGTAATCCATATCATGAGCATTGGAATGCATTTAGTAGAGTATTACGGTACCTAAAGTACTCTATGACATTTTGTTTAATATATAAAAGGTATCCTGCTGTCCTTGATAGATTTTTTGATGTAAAATGCATAGCTGACTTAGAGGAGTGCTAAGTCTATGAGTGGATATGTTTTTACTCTATCATGAGGGTTTGTTTTTGTAAGGTTTCCAAACAGACATATATTGCTCAATTCATTATGGAATTTGAGAGTATTGCGTTAGATAAAGCACGAGAGGGGGACGAGTGCCTAGGATGCTTTTTAGAAGACATTCCTCTCTGGCATAGGCATGTGCCATCTATATCTATATTATGTTAGCCAAGATGTAATAGTTAAAGCTAAAAAAAAAACTAATCTCAACAGACGTTATTTCCATTGACTGGATAAAATCCAAGGATAATATCGCAGAACCTTTGACGAAAAGTTTATCTATAGAGATAGATAGTAATTCATCGAAGGGGATGGGGCTGAAGCTCATAAATTAAACTTTCCATGAAGGATACTCAGTGGTGCTGACTGGAGATCCCAAGATCAAGGTTTTGAATGAGACAACTAATTTGTGGTGGATAAAGGTAAACACTATGAGATAATTTCATTCTCTGTCACTTCCCTATGGTGTAGACGTGACAGTGTGACTGCATGTGGAGGATAACTTTTAAATAAGTCCTATTGAGTTTTAGAGTTTCAATTTAAAATTGAAGTGGGTGTAGAATTAAACACTCTTGATGGAACTCACCTATATGAATGAGGAAGTGGGGCCGCGTCGTATGAGAATATGAGCTGATTCTCTAGAGCATTCTGAGAAACTGGTTATGTCCAGGGATAAATTGGACACAACGACACGAACTTGGCACCAACCTTGGAGACATCATGCATGGTTTTTGTCGCGGATTACATCAAACGAAGTTCAAATCATGTTCACTGCATCTGGCAAGTAGTTCCGTTAATATCTCACCAAGAAAAGGGTCAAGACTTCATGGACACCTTTTCCTAAAATGGTATTTCCTGCGTTTTAATGTGATTTTCGTTTTTTATCGAAATTTAGTTCATTTTGAGAAAATGAGTTTCATGTTGTTTTGATGGTTTTTGTATTACTTGAACTTAGGACCTAAGGGTAACAAAGGATTCACTAGTTCATCTATTTTCACTTTGGTGAAAGAAAGCTTTAGTCTCACCTGTGAGAAACTAAAGATGAAAGCTCTCTATACTACTATGTTTTTTGCAATCCATATTATGACCCTTGGGTCAACACACTGTTGTGTGAGGAGAAGATGTTGGAATGACTAGTTTAACTTCAGCATGCAAGATCAGTTTGTCTGTTCAGTCAATTTAGGTCGTGAGATTAGGATGTTGATTTTCCAAGATCTATTTGTGTTTTTCATGCTTTATTGAGGTTTTCATTCCTGTGGGGGATTGTCGGAAAATAATTAATAACAAAATGATTTTTAAAGTTTTTAGGAATACTGTTTTCTTCTGTGAATGAAACTTATTAGTCTCATATCGTGGAGTTTCCAGTTTTTAATAGTTTTAATAGACTATATAAGTTTTTAGTCCCACATCGGGGAGTTCTTTTTCTTAAGTTGTATTATTCCATTATATAAACAAATTTCTCTACTTTTGTAAATTATAGGGGGGAAAGGGGTCGGGTTTCTCCATAATCTAGAGAGACCCCAGAGAAAAATATTTTTATATGGTTTTTCATAAGCGTTTGCGGTTTTTCTTAAAAGTTTTTTTCGGAGTTTCCAAGATCAAGTTGAGCATCTATTACATATGCTAGTTGTAGTTGCAGGAAATCCTACAACCTACACCCTTACTATTTTGCTATGAACACACTAAGATATTATAGAAATCTCACTAACAATTTTATTAGATCAATGAGGAAGAATACAAACATTAGAAGGGAAAACCCTAACTTGGAGAACAAAACCACTTTCTCTCTCTACAATTTCTCACAAATACCCTCCAAAATCAAATCTCTCCCTTTACAGTGGCTTATGGTCCATTTTATAGGGGTTATTTAGTGGAAGACGGCTAATTAATCCTTTATTTTTGGGATGTGGAGGGCGATGCAATCGCCTTTATTAATGTTCTTCGCGTTACTTCCGCGCTGGTCTTCACGTGTTTGTGTGATTGGGTGGCGTTATCGCATTCGTAAGCAGAGATTAGTTGAGCGCGTAGTCGCCTTCTACTAGAATGATCTTCATCGCGCTCCTATTGGCTGTGCAATATATTTTGCTCCCACATTTTTCCTATTCTCGTATCGATATTCCAAGAGAAAGGGCGATAAGAGAAACTTCATTATTCCGCGCGACTCTAACTCTTCATATTCCTCAGATCTACCGATATATCTCTGGGTTTTTCGCGTAACCGTCTACACGTATCCGTTTTTGACTGACATGTTTCTCCTTTTAACTGGCCATTCCCTTCCCACGATTTTTCCTATTTCAATACCTGTTGAAGAGAGAGAAAGTATCTTCTTCATTTTTCTTTTCCTCTGCAATTTTTCCCTCTACTATCTTTTTCTCCTCTGCAATTCTTCTTCATCACCCTTCTTTTCATCTCCGAGTCTCGTTGCACATCAACTTATGGATCCGTCTAGTTTAGTAATCTTTTCATGTTTCATCAGTTTTTACTTTATGCTGCTGCTGCTGTTCTTCACATTCCCATAATATTTTTTATTTCAGCAAAATTCCTTCTTCTAATAAACTAGTGATTAAGATTCCAAACCCTAAGTCTCCTGTTGTTTCAGAGAGTGATGAATCTCTCAAGAGGAAATCTTCGCACAACAAGGAAGTAAGAAATACTCTTTACTTAATTTTTTCGCCTTTGGAAAAAAAATAAGATTGTTGCCTCTGTTTCTTATCTTGGTTGATATGTGAATGTTCCTGAGGTTGCGAAGCTAAGGGCTAAGAATCCTTTCCCTAATTTCATACCCAACTTGGATGTTGATTTGCCAATGGTTCCTTTCAAAATTGTTTGTGGCGCTCCATTGCCTCAGACTTTAACTCCGTCCATTATCTCCATGGCGGGTAATTCCTCTCTTCCCCTCCTACCGAGCCACAAAGCGATCCAGTTCTTATGGAGGTCATCAGGTCGGTAAAGGATGTTGTCGCTCCTACATCAAAGTATGTATCCACTCCCTTGGATAAAGTTGATGTTTCCTGCTCAAAGGATGACTCTGCGATTGCTTCGCCTTCAACTTTGATTACAACGCCTCCCCTTGAGATTACTCCTTCTGGTGATGGTGGACTTCCACTAACTGATGATGGGGAAAAATCACCGCCCAAAACTCATATTGCCGCCCCTTCTTCTGGTGATATTTCTCTTCAGCCTTCGTTTATGATGCGCTTGCAAAACTGTTGAGCGAGTCTCTCTCTGGTAAGTCGGCTGGGCGTGAGATCTTACTTGACCCAGGCGTTAATTTCGCCCTTGATCGCTTGGTGCGTATTTTTTCTCTCATTCCTCTTTCTAATTTCTTCCAATCGCGCCCTTATATTCTTAATCACATTCTCTAGGAATCACACCGCCGCCAACTCCAAGCCCCGGATTTTTCTGACTCCAGTGCTATTATCAAGGAGCTCCCTCTGCAGACTTCCAAGCTCCAAGACAAGGTGTCCACTCTAAAAGGAAATCTTTTGGCTGAATCCGTTACATCTGAGGGTCTACGGTCCAAGAATGAGGAGCTCAAAGCTAAGGCGTCCTTTTCCTTTGTTGACCTTGCTTCTTTTTCCTCCCTTGCCTTCTCCTTTTAACTTGTGCATATATATATGTAAAGACTAAAACCAGAAACGGATAATGGAGAGGTTTAGTTATCAACATTTTGCTGAGGATGTTTGTGCAGAGAATGAAAGATTACAGATTCAACTTAATCAATTAATCAGTAGCCTGTCATACCTACTTGACCATATTGACAACCTAAAACAAGAGAATCTTTGTCTTCGAAACCAATCCAATTTTCTTGGTTCCCAAATATCCAATCTTTCAGGGTTATTATATAGTTCTGACTTAAAAAATCAAACCCTATCAGACGAAAACCGGACCCTTGCAGAGGAGAAGCGGTCTTTTGTAAGTGAAAAAGCGATGTTTACTCGATGAAGAAGTGAGCAGCGGTCTTTTGTAAGCGAAAAGGCGATTCGGCAAAAGACTTGCTCTAGCCTAGAACAGTCTCTCCCTACTTTGAGAAATCAACACGATGAAGAAGTGAAGAAATTAACCATGGAGAATGAGAAGATTATTCAGGGTAAAATAAACGCTACTGCAACCATGAATCAACTCCGAGATCAACACGCGCAATGAAAGGATTCTTACGATAAGCTTGCGCGAGAGAATGATTCTCTTTCCAATAGCGAAAAAAGATTTAGGAGTCTCCTTCAAGGTCTAGTTGGCGATGATTTTGATAAGCACATGGAGACGATTAATAATGGCGGGCTTGCTTTGTCTCATCATTATATTTCGAGGGAAGGTAGTCATGACAAGCTGGCTGCCTAGAACAGTCTCTCCCTACTTTGAGAAATCAACACGATGAAGAAGTGAAGAAATTAACCATGGAGAATGAGAAGATTATTCAGGGTAAAATAAACGCTACTGCAACCATGAATCAACTCCGAGATCAAGACGCGCAATGAAAGGATTCTTACGATAAGCTTGCGCGAGAGAATGATTCTCTTTCCAATAGCGAAAAAAGATTTAGGAGTCTCCTTCAAGGTCTAGTTGGCGATGATTTTGATAAGCACATGGAGACGATTAATAATGGCGGGCTTGCTTTGTCTCATCATTATATTTCGAGGGAAGGTAGTCATGACAAGCTGGCTGCCTCAGTTTTTCATCCTGATTTGGAATATTATTTCGTTCTTTTAAAGCCGAAATCTGATCTTTCAAAGGCGCGTAAGGGATGTGATAAGCTGAAGTCTGCGCGTGACAAGCAGAAGCGGAAATTTTCGCGCCTTCAAAAGGTGATGGAGGTCACCATTAATGAGTGGAGAGGCCCTAAGGGATTATAAACCGCGAAATCTTAGATTGCCCAGACAATGTGGGACTAATAATCTCAACACGCCCCCTCACGTGTAGCCTCGTTGGGTCTAACACGTGGACAATAAATCGGGTGACGCGGAGTAAAGACACGGTCAATGACTCGTCGCAAATAATCTGCTCTGATACCATGTTAGAATACGGGCATCCAACTCAAAACCAATTGGCAATGAGTGAAGAGGCCATATTAGATTATAAACCACAAGATCTTAAATAACCCAACCATGTGGGACTAATAAAATATGAATGGTACATGAATATATTAAAGTGGGAAATAGAGAACACACAGAAGATTAAAGTGGTTCGGTCCATTCCACTGATAAAACCCCGAAGGGGAGATGATATATTTGATCTTCAGTACATACTGAGATAGAATTACAAGTACATGAATTTCCTATTTATATGATAATAGGAAATGAAAACAGTAAACCTAAACCTAAACCTAGATAACAAACTTGACTAGGTAAAACTTATCCAACTAGAATAGAGGATTGACTAGATAGATTACATTAATGACTTGGTCTTCTTATATCTTCTCTTGATTGATACGTCACATATATTCAAATACCCCCCTCAAGTTGGACAGTGAAGTATTTGAAGTATGCAACTTGAACTAGTGCGTGAGGGAACAACTACTTGGCAAGAGTGGTTGCTGAAACTCTCATGGACAGCAACAAGCGGATGATTGGTGAAACTCTCCTGGACTGCAACAAGGAACACCATAACGCTTGGTAGTAAGTCTAGACAGCAACACCAAAAGAACAACAACAGCTGATGAAGTAGCAGAAAAACAGTCTTCACAACATGGGTATAGCCAAATCACTAGAACACAGAAAAGAATAGAAGGACCAGTACTTAATGTACGTCCTGTAGTATCAGCACCTAAATGATACTGCACATGCACCACCAGGATTGCTTGCAACTTCCCTGTACACGGCAACAATATATGTAGAACGATTTCGCAAATCGTATAGCCAAAACTCAAACTCCAAACCACAGTAACATCTTCTTGTAGCAAAGACTTCGACTCCACATATGTCACCGGACTTCAAAAGGACGATTGAAATCCTAAATTGGATTATCTTGTTCACAGTGAAATATTAAAGAGACACGAATATCTACATCACACCCAAACAGTTGTTTGATGATACAGAAAGAATATTTGGAAATAAAAAGATCTTAAAAATCATAAAGATGGTAAGCATTAAAAAGATCACGATAAAAAAATGAAGAGACGTGTTGATCGATGAAAACGGATAAAAGTGTGATTGGAATATTCAGAAGGAACCTTTATATTGAAAACCTAGATAAAGGTATAAGATGATAATGACATCCATAAAAAATAGAAAAGGTGTCTGTAACTCCTGATATGAAAACAAGGATTTTGAAACAATAATTTTAGTCTCGGATTAGACTAAAAAAAAAATGCTATCTTTGATGCAATACAAAGGATGATATCTGTAGTGTTTGGAACTCACACAACAGAAACGAAAAAGTTAAGCCAAAAAAGCAACTACTAATTGCACCAAAGAAACCCAAACTGAAATACAAGCGGAAGAAAAACCGATTGATCGACGATAGAAAAATATGATGATGCTATAAGGACAAAAGACTCATCTAAATATGGAGACTCTTCTAGTATTTAGGTGAGATCTCTATAATGGATACCGAAATAGGAAAATAAAAACATCATCAATCAAAAAAAATATATAAATGCGGAAGCAATGATCTTTTCCTGCTCTGTACCGTCAGAAAATATGAATGGTAAGAGGTAAATAGAGAACACACACAAGATTAGGAGATGATATATTTGATCTTCAGTACATACTGAGATAGAATTACAAGTACATGAATTTCCTATTTAAATGATAATAGTAAATGAAAACAGTAAACCTAAACCTAGATAACAAACTTGACTAGGTAAAACTTATCCAGCTACAATAGAGGATTGACTAGATAGATTACATTAATGACTTGGTCTTCTTATATCTTCTCTTGATTGATACGTCACATATATTCAAATACTATTTATTAAGACTAAGACCTTTGCAATCCAAATCTGCAGCACCTATTCAGTTCCCATGCCAGAATTCAATCCTCCTGAACTTTCCGATGATGAAGCGTTCCCGAAGTCTGATAGTGATGATTATGATGAAACTGAGGATGATGGTGTAGATCCTCCTTCCTCAGAGGGTCGGTCTAAAGGTGATGAAGCCGAAATCAGACCTGTTGGGGATAAGAGTCCTGTTGTTGTAGAGCTTTCTGTTCAAAATGAGGAAGTTCCTCAGGATAACCTTTAAGTTCCCAATTTTATCCTTTGTGCTTTTATTTTGTTATTTTCCTTATACATTTGTGCGCTCCCAAGCCAAGCTTGGGGGCATTAAATCTAGTTTTTTCTTTTAAGCTTCGCGTACATGTTTCTTTATGTTTAATTTTGCGTACCTATGTTTAGTCAATGAAGCAAGTACACAATATTCTTATTCTCCATATTTTTTGCTATCTTGATTAGTTATATAACTTCTTCATATTTCCATATCTTATTTTCTCCAAAAAAAAGAGAATAACACTGTGCTACATTCCCATACTTTGACTCTGTTTTTCTTCCTTTTGGTTTTGAGCACAATTATATTTTAACCAATGACTTTTAGTAGCCTGGCGTTTTTAGGGGCCACCCCAAAGGATTTAGGGACCATCAATTTATAGCCAGCCAAAGACTCTAGTTAAGGGGTACCCTATATGATATTGAAGTTACATAAATGCCCTTCTGGTAAAACTGTATAAAAACCAAATCAAAAACAATTCTACTTATTTCAACTCTTCTTCTTCCAGTTTCATATTATCTTCCGATTGTGGAAGAAATTTTTTTTTCCTCGTTCAACCGAAACATCGTCGCGAATCGTAAAATCAAAACATCGTCGATTCGATTATAAAACAATGGAAAAGAGAAATGAAACCCACAGACCTAGAACCAAAATGTTGCTCGGGGTATCGATCCAAACATTGGAATTTTAGCAAGAAATAAAGAAATTCTTGCTGCAAATGAAGAAGAACGCGAAGAAGAAGTACCCGGAATGTAGTCGGTGGTGGCGATTCCGAGACTCAAACACTTCGTCAACTTCAAATGGCCCCAATTAGGTAAGAATCTATCATTTTTGGGGTTTATTTCGCTTTAATTCGTCGAATCGAGAAAAAAATTTCTAGGGTTTTCGGTTATTTATCCAGATTCGGACGATATGCATGCTCATTTACTTCCGAATGTAGTCGTGTTCTTCATTTTCAAGAACATCGACAGTATTCGGGAGAAAGATTTGATGATTATCTGCCGAATATTGGTGGCCATATCTTCCTGGATACAAACTGCTAATAATCGGTAGTTTAATGAATTTTTTGGCTACCGAATATATTTAAGTAGACACAAAGTATTCGGAAGAACACTCACTACCGAATGTATATATTGAAAAAATCTCAAAATTTCTGATATAGGAAAAATCCCATTTTGGGGCCAGTATTTATTCGGAAGACAATATAATGTTTTATACCTCCGATTGTGTAGGATAAAATTTTAGAGTTTCTGAACTCCAGTTGATGAATATTCGGTTGTAAACATGTTTAGTTATATTCCGATTGTTTTTCATTCGGAAAAATATGTGTCTTCTTACTTCCGAATTTGTACATTCGGGTTATAGATTGCACTTTGTCTTCCGATTGTGTAGGATGAAAAATTTACAGCTTCTGAACTCCAATTGATGTATATTCGGTTGCAAATATGTTTAGTTAGCTTCCGATTGTTTTGTATTCGGGAACAATATGTGTCTTCTTACGTCCGAATGTGTACATTCGGGTTATATTTCCATACTTTGTCTTCCGATTGTATAGTTTGTAAATATTGTTCCTTTCTTTGTTGTTTAGACAAAGTCGAGAAGGGAGGAAGAAAGTGACAGCTAGTGCTAGGAGGGAAAGGAGTGCCAAAGATAATTCAGGTGCTCAACAAAGCGAACAAGAACAACAGTCAACAAGGAGTGCAACCAACTGTTGAACAACAAGGCAGTGAACAAGGGGTGCGACCAAGTGTTGAACAAGCCGCTCAACAAAGTGCAGACCAAGTGTTGAACCAGTTGATCCAGTGGAAGAGTAGAAGAAGAAGGACAACCAAGTGGTACCCAAAAAGCCAAAAAAGGAAAAGATGTTGTAAGGAAGGATATTGCTAAGAAAGCATCACATCTTGTCCCTCAGCACTTGAAGAAGAAGGGTATTCCAGCAGGCACAATCCTTGGACTACCAGCGGATGGAGGAAAATTGCTATTTGGATACAAAGACTCATGGGCCAGAGAAATATGAAACCGAGGTAATAAAATTACTATTTTTTATTAATGTATTGTCTATGTGTTATATCGTAATACTTGTATTAAGGATTTTTTATGTACTTTAATAGGATCATCAATGCGGTCCGTCTACTCAAACCTACCGCCGCACCAACAAAAATGCTTGCGTGGCCTTTATCCGGTGAATGTGAAAGGTTCAAGACAATTGTTGCCAACTCGGGGTTAGCTAATGCCGCCGAGAATTCATTGTTGGAACATGATCGTGTGGCCATATCGGCGTTCGTGGAGAGAATGTATCCTGAGACCGATACTTTCCATATGCCGTTTGGGGAGATGACGATCACCCCGGATGATGTTGTGCAGATTCTTAACCTTCCCGACCAAGGCACACTGTGAAGTTTAACTACACAAAGCAGTTAAGTTGGGCACAACTTTATTCTCTAACTAACAAGTGCTTAGGTTGGGATGAAGAGACAACAACAGCAGAGTTTAGGAGGCATGCAGTTATAGAACAAGACAGATCAACATTACTAAAAACTTTGATGAATATGTTCCGAGGCACCTTGGAGAAGGAAAAGAATGGAACGTTAACTGATGAGCAAGTGAACCACGCTGCCACTGCATATCTCCTCTGTGTATTGGGATGTGTCATATTCCCCAATACTTCTGGCAACCGGATCGACGCCAACCTTATACAACTTTTGGATCCTCTCCATGAAGTCGGTGACTATTCTTGGGGCACGGCATGCCTAGCATTCTTGATGGAAGAGTTGAGAAAGGCGTCGAGGCTAGGAACCTGCCAAGTTGCCGGGAACGTGGCTCTATTGCAGGTTTTTTCTTTAACTCTATAACTCACTCTATAGTTATTCGGTAGACAATACATATGATGCATTCATAACTCCAAGTATTCATACTCCAAAGGACGCATATTCGGTAGGAATTGATCCATCTTATTTTCCGAATGTTGTTATTCGGTGGCTAGGTACTTAGTTTTTTTTCCGATTATATAATCGGAAATATGTTTTTGATATTACCGAATATACAGGCCAGAAAAACTAGAGGTTACTGAACTCCAAAGACGCATATTCGGTAGGAATTGATCCATCTTATTTTCCGAATGTTTGTTATTCGGTGGCTAGGTACTTAGTTTTTTATTTCCGATTATATAATCGGAAATATTTTTGATATTAGACCGAATATACAGGCCAGAAAAACTATAGGTTACTGAACTCCAAATGACGCATATTCGGTAGGAATTGATCCATCTTTTTCCGAATGTTTGTTATTCGGTGGCTAGGTACTTAGTTTTATTTCGATTATATATAATCGGAAATATTTTTTTATTACTACCGAATATACAGGCCAGAAAAACTATAGGTTACTGAACTCCAAATGACGCATATTCGGTAGGAAATGATCCATATATTTCCGAATGTTGGTATTCGGTGATAGGTACTCAGTTTTGTTTCCGATTATATATCGGAAATTATGTTTGGAAATTACTACCGAATATACACAATCTATTTACTAAAACTTGGTTTCTTATGTATATAGGCATGGATCTATGACCACTTCCCTATCCTGAAGTTGGCCGGAGAGAACCCGGGGTGGTGCAAAGGTACTCCTAGAGGAACAAAGTATATATTTGAAGACAACCGTTCTAGGACAAAAGAGCAGTTGATTCGCATGAGGGAGATTTTGGACCAATTGAAGGCCTCGGACGTATGCTTTGATCCATACAAGGAAGATCGAGCCAGTGGGCATATAAATTTCGGTCGGACTTGTCCCTTTATTTTGGACCATTGTGGCACCCCACAGGATATGTGATGTATAACCCCTCTAGGGTGATGCGACAACACGGGTATATACAACAACCTCTGGAGAAAATGGGGGATTACTACAAATTGGAGTTGGAGTTGTGCTCTTCTAGTGGTGATAATCTCAATTGTTCACACAGGCCCACCTACTGTTCTTGATAACTGGGATAAGAGGAATGACTTCATTATCGACACTGGTAGACGAACCACCGAGGTGATGAAATTCTCCAGACTATATGAGTTGGTATAACAAGGTATCACATCCTTTGGTTATCCGTGAAATCAAATCCAACACTACTGCGGCGGGTTCAAGTTATAATTGTATCATCAAAGACAAACCAGCTGGTTATGATAGACTGGTGCGTGTTCTTATATTTTTGTTCATTTTATATTATTCCTATAAATCTTAGGTAATTACCGTTTGATGTTATGTCATTACGTATAAAAAACAGGTGAATAGGTTCAAGCGTGTTTCCAAAATGTTAACTGCATGCCTGAAGAGCGAGATCCCATGCCAGCTGAGAAGATCAAAGAGGCTAGAGATCTAGTTGATAATATGGATAACGAAGATTATGCTGCCCAGTTTGGGGAGAAAGTCACGAAGAGGCATCCCCAAGGTGGCAGTATCAAAGACGGGTAAAAGAACTCGAGCTTCATCGAGCGCTGAAGCTGCTCCAACTGAAGCTGCTCCAACTGAAGCTGCTCAACTGAAGGTGCTCAACCCGTGGTCGTGCAGGACTGGGAGGTAGTCACGGTCGTAAAGTAAAGAAGAGCAGATAAATGACAATGATTTTTGTTGTACATTCGGAAATTTGTTTGGGTAACTAAGTTAGACAAGTTCAAATGACAATGATTGTGTATAGTGGTATATTCGGAAGTTTGGTAACTAATTTAACTTCCGATTATTCAACAAAATTTGAAAAGTATCAGTTTTTCCAAATTCTGATTTTTGGGCCATCGTACATTCGGAACTTTACAAAAAAATTATCCTCCGAATATTACAAGTTCAAAACAAACCACGCCATGGCTCTAGGTGGTTCCAAGGGCCAATATAGAAGGTTAGACAGCCCATATTCGGAAGTTTTGGTAACTGTTTAACTTCCGATTATTTCAATTTCAAAATTTGAAAAGTATCAGTTTTTCCCAAATTCTGATTTTTGGGCCATCGTACATCGGAAATTTACAAAAAATATCCTCCGAATATTACAAGTTCAAAACAAACCACGCCATGGCTCTAGTTGGTTCCAAGGGCCAATATAGAAGGTTAGACAGCCCAAATTCGAAAGTTTTGGTAACTAATTTAACTTCCGATTAATTCAAAGACAAAATTTGAAAAGTATAAGTTTTTCCAAATTCTTATTTTTGGGCCATCGTACATTCATAACTTTACAAAAAAATTATCCTCCGAATATTACAAGTTCAAAACAAACCACGCCATGGCTCCAGGTGGTTCCAAAGGCCAATATTGATGGTTAGACAGCCCATATTCGGAAGTTTGGGTAACTGTTTAACTTCCGATTATTTCAATTTCAAAATTTGAAAAGTATCAGTTTTTCCCAAATTCTGATTTTTGGGTCATCGTACATTCAGAACTTTACAAAAAACCTATCCTCCGAATATTACAAGTTCAAAACAAACCATAATCGGAAGTTTAGTTTTTATTACCCTTTCGATTATTCTAACCGAATATTACAATCGGAACCAAACAACACCATAATCGGAAAGAAAGTTGACTCATAACATAACCGAATATTACAATCGGTAGTTTGTTTAACAAAATAATCTACCGATTTCGTATAATCGACTAGTTTTTATATTAATAATACTCCGATTACATCCATTACATAAAATTCAAACGGCCTTAACCTTACAATTTCGTCAAAAGCACCTAAATCCATACTCCTAATTGACCATAAAAGTATTAAAACAGATCATAACTTCCAGTGACCATAGAAATTGTCCCTCTTGATTTTGTAGCATCCTTCATGTTCAAATCGTTTCCCGTAGAGGTCCACATACCGACGATCCGCAAGATTTCTCTGAAATTACGAATGAGTAACAAGTTAGTACTAACTTTTTTTAATGTGAGTTGGAGTTACAGAGATACTTACTCGTTTTTCATACGTCCACCAAGGAAAAGCATTCCTAACAAACCGTTCCTCATCTTCAAGTTTGTCAATCTCCTTATCGAGCGCATTCTTTCTCATCTTAATGTCATTGGATGATCTTCGAATTCGATTACCATCTAAGGCCTCAAATACCATTAAGATACGGTTCCATATCTGCTCTTCGGATTCCGATTTGTGGAGCTTGTGAACACGATCATGAGTAGTTACCACAACCCACGCTCTATAAATAGCACAATCTTCTTCTTCGGCAAAAGCAATATCCATGTTTTTTGTTATGAAAATTAAAACTGAAGAGAGGAAAGAGTTTGGTGCAATTGGGGTGATAGATATGAGTTTCTTCATATAGGTTTAGGGTCCAACGGCTCTTTTTGTTTTTCCCAAAAACTCCAACGGCTAATTTGACGAAAGTTGAATGTGGAGAAACCAATAATCGGTAGGTATTGGATTTAGCATATCTACCGATTATGGTAGCTTTCAAAATTTGAATTTGCGGCAACTTATAATCGGTAGGTTTTGTAATATATTTAACTCCCGATTAACGCTGAATCCAAAACACGAACCAAGAAATACTGCACCGACTACAATCGGAAGTCTGGGAAATATTTTGGCTTCCGATTGCATTCGGAGGGTAACAATGTTATCATATCCTCCGAATATATAAGGGTAATTTCGCCATTACGAATTACGCGAGATAAGGGATGGCTACATTTTCCCTTTGGGTGACCTTTTCTGTTTTATTCTTGGCCCCTAAATTCTTTTGAGTGGCCCCTAAAAACGCTAGGTTTAGTAGGCGTCATGATCGCCTTTATGATACATTAGTGGTTCAAGTTTAAATTCATTCCTGGATATGCCATTTGACCGCCTTGTCCCTGCTTACACGTTCATTACCTCTTTTTACATTCTTTTCGCTTTATTCGTTCGCTTTTGACCAATTTTTCGCATCAGTTACTTCTTTTGTTTTCTATCATTTGTTGTTCGACTTGTGATATGTAAATAATGGTCTCATAGGTCTATATGTGTTCCTTTTTAAGGTCTTATTAAGCCTCCCTAATTAGTCTCATTTATTCTTACTTTGTTAATATGTCTTATTCTTTCCCAGAGTATTCTTTTTGGTCGGGCGACGAAATCACATGAAGCCATTACTATTTCAAGTAGCAGACTGTTGATTTATCCTTATCATCTTTCGTATTTTTTCTCTGCAGAATAATTTGGCGCGATAGGTCTAAATATTCCCGTGAGTAGTAGCCCCATGACATTGTCGTCTTTGATACAATTCAACTCCCTAGTAGAGGGTGTCGTCTTTTATATTCCCCCTGATTTCCCCTTCAAGGAAGTTACCCCTAACATGCATGTTGAGCTCTTCTCATTATGTGATACAACAACCAGCTGTTTTCGTGGCCTCTTATCCCTCTGCCGATTTGGCTTATGGTTACTAGACCACACCCTAATTGGGGTTTCTTGAGGACCGAGTGCATCATAGCCAGTACTTGCTGGAAACTCTCCATACGTTCCAGGAACCCTTAGCTCAACCGTGTACCGTGGCGCCCTGAACGAGTTTCTGCACTCCTTAGGAGAGAACTTATTCCCTGAGTTTTTAATTCAGGGGTTTCAACTGGATAGGATTTTGTTTCTCCCAAAATCTCCATGAGTCAGGTTTCGGATTGGTATAGCCTTCCATTGAAACATGCATTACTAGGTTTTCCCCAATTATGACGCGCGTTAGGTCTTACGTGGATGTGCCTCTTGCATATTGTGCGAACTAGGGTGCACATCACAATTGGATGCCTAGCCTCCCTAGTTAGAGGTTTTAAGTTTATCGCCTCCTATTGAGGTCTTATTAAAATCTCTTCTTTTCTCCTTTGCCTTCTACTTGTATTTTTTCTGAGATACTTGATTATCTCAAAGTGAAAAGTTTCGTTTATTGAACTCAACGCCTTTCTTCATTTGAACCATCTCGCTTTCATTATTTCTGCTTCTTTTATTCATGGGTAATACTTCTTCAAATATATTCGATTCCATGGGCGATCCATCTTTCGTCCCATGTCTCTCCCTTGGCTATCCATCAACTCATATGCTCCATTCCCAACGATCCTTTGTATGATATGTGGTCCGTCCCATACCTTCTCCAACTTCCCATCTTTTCCTTTCTGGTAAGGTGGTATTTCCCAAAACACTAACTCTCCTGGCTGGAATTCTCTTTTTTTCACGCGCCTGTTATATTCGCGGGCTAATCTGTTATGATAGTTTTCCATGTGCTGCAACGCAATTTCTCTATTTTCCTCCATATCATCTAACTTTTCCAAGATCAAGTATGTATTCAGGTTCTTTTCCCATGCTTCCCTTTTCGTCGTGGGTATCATTACTTCTATAGGTAGTACCGCCTCTACCCTATATGTCAAACAAAAGGGATACATTCTTGTAGCTTCTCTTCTTGTCGTTTTGTAATCTCAAAGAGCATTGTGAAGTTGTTCGCACCATCCTTTGTTGTGTCCTTCTAGATTTTTCTTGAATATATTCGCAAGTTTTTTTTTTTGTTTCCTCAGCTTTCCCGTTACTCTGTGGGTACATGAGGGGTTGACTTTCCGCTCTGTATTTTGAATGCATTAAATAACATCTCTATGTCTTCGCCTTCAAATTGTTTCCTATTGTCCGAGACTATCTGCATGGGGACTCCAAATCTGCAGATTATATTTTCAAATATGAAGGAGAACACGTCACGATCTCTAATGTGTTGTCTTGCTTTTGCTTCTGCCCATTTTGTAAAGTAGTCAGTTGCGAAAATTAAGTATTTACTTTGACCTGTTCCAGGTATAAATGGTCCAACAATGTCCAACCCCCATTTGGAAAATGGCCAAACACTTGTTCTGGAGTTTAGAGTCGTCCCTGTGGCATGTATTCTTTTTCCATGACGTTGGCACTCTTCACACCTCCTTTACACCTCTTTTGCGTCTTCATGCATATATGACCAAAAATATCCTTGAATTTTAGTTTTGTACGCCAATGATCTAGCTCCGCTATGGTTCCTTGCGTCGTCCAAAATGGATTGCCTTTAGTATTTACATCCCCTCTTCTCACGTTAGGCATCTTAATGAAGGTCCAAGGAATGATCTCCGATACAAGACTCCATCTCTTAACTTATAATTTGTCACTTTTCTCATGATCTTGTGCGCCTCCAACCTGTTTCTCGGTAGCTCCGCTTTCTGTAAGTATTGATGGAGTGTAGTCCTCCAAACTGGTTTTCTTTCTTCCTGGTCACCTTCTTGACTTTCTATGATCATCACGTCTACGTCTATTTCATCCTTATTGATGGAGGGAATCAAGAGCGTCTCTATCTTTATGTATCCGGCTTCTGGATCTACCATCATTGAGGAGATGAACGCCAAAGCGTCCGGGAATCTATTGTATTTTCTATAGATATGTCTCCAATTTATATTTGGTGTCGTTGCTGAAAGATATTTTATGAGTTGTTTATACTTTTGTAACGATGGTTCATTTGTGTTGTACAAACCCAATATTTGTCGTATTACTAGGTGCGAGTCACTGGTTATCTTGATATCTTCCAATTTAATTTCGATTGTTATACTTAGCGCGTGCACCACCGCCACGTATTTAGTTTCGTTATTAGTATATGCAAACTCCAACCTAAATGAGTATACCATTCGTGCTCCCTGTGGGGAAATGAAAACAATCCCTATTCCTTTTCGTTACCATTTGCTGATCCGTCTACAAAGATTTCCCACCTTCTCGGATTGTACTCTGTGAGCAAGTCTGTTGGATTTACCTGCTCTTCATCAATGTCCATCATATCTTCCACGTCCGCGTCTTCTTCTAATGGAGATTCTGCCAGGAAGTTTGCAATAACTTGTGACTTGGGTGAAGATAATATTTCTTATTTTACTCTAAATTGCTCTAATTGTGCGTTCCATCGCTCCACTCTTCCTACCCTCTTTCAGTTCTTCATAACATATTCAATTGGAATTTTTTGTAATTCTCTAATCTTGTGCGATTGAAAGTATGTGAAGATTTTATGTGTTGCATAGACAAGTGCCAGAATAAGTTTTTCAATTTTTGTGTAGTTTCTTTCCACGGAGATGTAAGTTTTTATTATGTAGATTGGCTTCTCCATCCCTTTATCTAGGCGACGCAATACTGCATTCAACACATAAGGAGTTGATGCCAAATATATCAATAATTATTCTCCCGGTTCAGCTTTCTGCAAAATAGTTAAATTTGTTAAATAATCCTTGATACGTTGGAGGGCTTGTTCGCATTCCTCCATCCATTTGAATTTGGTTCCCTTCTTTAATATATTGAAAAAATGTTTGCACTTATCTGAAGAGAGTGAAATGAATCGTCCTAGCGACGCGAGCAATCCATTCATCTTTTGTACGTCCTTTATTGTTGTAGGTGATGGCATATCACGAACTACTTTCACCTTTTATGGATCTACTTCTATTCCATTTTTTGAAACAATGTAGGCTAGAAATTTTCCTAACGCCACTCCAAATATGCATTTTACCAGGTTTATTTTCATTTTAAATTTTCGCATCTGTTCAAATATCTCTTTTAAGTTGTCAACATGATCCACAGCCTTTTTACTCTTCACCAAAATGTCATCCACGTAGACCTCTAATGTTGTATGCAACCATTTTGCGAATATTTTCTCCACCATTCTCTGATATATCGCACCTCCATTTTTTAATCCAAATGGCATTCTGGTATAACGATATAATCCTCGTGGTGCAAAGAATGTTGTATGTTCTTGATCTTCTTATGCGAAAGTGATCTGATTGTAACCTGAGTATCCGTCCATTAATGATAATCTTTCACTTCTTAGCGTCGCCTCCACCATTCGAGGTATATCGGGAAGTGGAAAGTTATCCTTTGGGAATGTTTTGTTTAAGTCGCATGTTTTTCTTTCGTACCACAACCATATTTGCTATCCATATTGGATATTTTACTTCCCTGATTATTCACGCATCTAACATCTCCTACAACTCTGCTTTTATTTGTGGGTGATACGTGGTTGTTATCTTCCTTATCCTTTATTTGAATTATCTCATATTTGGATTGGTGTCTAACCTGTGACATGCAATCGAGGGATCTATACCTGGCATCTCTTCCATGCTCCATGCGAAGACATCAAGATATTAGGCCAATACGTTTATCAGCTTTTCTTACTCCTGGTTCTCCATCTTGGTTCCGATTTTTAACATCTTTGGCTCTTCCTCTGTTCTTATGTTTATATCTTTGGTTGGTTCAGCAGCTGCAAAGTTTGTTTTTCATTCGCTTAATGGTGAGGGTTCTTTAATTTCACGCGTTGATTCTCCTTCTATTTCTGCAACCTCATTTGGTATTCCTCTTCCTTCTTTTGTTTTTATCATGTGAACTCTTAATTCTTCTTCTTTTCTTACTTCTTTCTCCTTCCTCCATCGTTCTTTTCGTCTCTTTCCCCATTTCTCATGATTCCGCACGTCTATTTGACTGCAAATTTTCGTGCTTTCAGTATCTCCATTGACTTCTCCTATCACGCTTGGCATTGGGAAGCGCAAGCATTAATGAAAGGTAGATTCCACGCCTTGTATCCCGTGTACCCATTGTCGCCCCATGAGCACGTTGTAGGGAGTACCAATGTCTATTACACGGAATGCTAACTGCATTTCTATCTCGCCTAAGATTCTTTTCATGATTATTTCTCCCTTCGGCTTTGTTATTGGCCCGTTTAAGCCGTGTATGTTGTACTTTGTTTGAATTAATTCCGCGTTCTTATATCCCATGCCCTTGAATGCGCGATAGAAAAGTATATCCACCAAGCTTCCTGTATCTATCAGAGTTCTATCTATCGCCCATTCTTCTAACTTTTCCACACCTTCTCTTTGACCACCTATCGCCCTCTTTACAGCTAAAGTAACAACTAGTGGATATGTTCGTCTCAGGATGCCTTCTGGTACGTCCTCCACTGTAAAGGTTATCTTCTGCTTTTGCCATTCTTTTAAATGTAAAATTCTATCATCAGGCATGATTTTCTTCCCTTCATAATCGCGTTTATGGATGCGCCCTGTAATTCCTGCATGAAATTCTGCAACATTCACATCTGTGTTAGTAATTAAGTTATCCTGTATATGTAGGCTCCCATCTTTCGCCTTGATTGTCTTTGCTGCTTTACATGATTCTGTTTGCTTCATTATTCCTTCTTCACTCCCGTGTAACTCTTTACCCATATGTTGTCGTTCTTTCTTTTTCCGGTACTCCTCTATTCTTCTTTTCTAATTTTCTCCTTAGCATCCTGAAACAATAACAATATCCACTGAGTGAAATATGGGATATAATTTTGTTTATGATGAAATCCCTCTGTCAGATCTTATGAGAATACTCAAAAAATCTTTTATGAATAGATCTACTGTCTAGTTTTGTAAAACCAAATTTTGATAACTGAAATAAGAAACACCTCTCTCCCACTGATCCAAGCTGTTTCTATGCGCCAAAATTTAGTTGCAGGAAATCCTATAACCTACACCCTTACTAGTTTGCTATGAACACACTAAGACATCGTAAAAATCTCACTAATAATTTTATTAGATCAATGAGGAAGAATACAAACATTAGAAGAGAAAACCCTAACTTGGAGAATAAAACCACTTTCTCTCTCTACAATTTCTCACAACTACCCACCAAAATCAAATCTCTCTCTTTACAATGGCTTATGGTCCATTTTATAGGGGTTATTTAGTGGAGGAAGGCTAATTAATCCTTTATTTTCAGGATGTGGAGGGAGATGCAATCGCCTCTATTAATGTTCTTCGCTTTACTTCCGTGCTGGTCTTCACGTGTTTGGTGTGACTGGGTTACGCTATCGCGTTCATCAGCAGGGATTAGGTTAGCGCGTAGTATTCTTCTGCTACTAGAATGATCTTCATTGCGCTCCTATTGGTTGTGCGATATTTTTCTCCCACCCTAGTAGTAGGTGTAGTAGGGTGTTTTATCCTGGAGGCATCTGCCCTGTGGAGACTATTAACATCACTTTTGGCTGTATCCGGGAGCTAATGTCTATATATAGCATCACTTTTGGCTGTAGACCGGCGTTAATGTCTTAAGAACAACGTGTTGAATACATGACTCCCTCTGTTTTTCAAAGTTTTTCCATATTGTTATTGCGAAGACGATGAGAATTTGTCCGTTTCATCAAATCGATCATTTCCGTCATAAAGGAGCTAAGTATCAATAACCTTTGTTTATTTGATTTTTTCTTGTTTTTGATAATTGCGCCCAACAATAACATTATCTTTTGCCGGCAAAAAATTATAAAGACTGATTCTACAACTCGAAAATGAGATTCTTACATTTTATACAAACAGATGGAATATTTCTAATACGACATTTATGATAGGGAGGGGCATTTGGACTTCACTGAAGCTGTTTGTCTCTGACTAATACAGGTTACGTGCAAGCATTATGCTAGGATTTTGTACTCTGTGAAAAACCTCCTATACGGTATGTGTCGTCATCTTTGAGTGGCTTGCCGGAAGGCATTGCAATCTCTTCTGTAGATTCCGCGGATTGAGTTTTATCCGTAATTTTACTGAAAGATGCATGTAAAATCGGCGATTTCGTACTTTTTGCTCACCCATAGTTTTAGGGCATACAAAAGAATTTCAGGGGTGGCCTTGTGAGTTGGACCAGGTAGTGTGGGGGGATTGAAGTGGGCCTATATGTTTGACCGCGAGGCCTTATGATTGCAGTGTGCTTGAATATTTGTAATTCTATGCTTAGAACTGGCTTTGTGAAAAATTCACTCAAAGTGATTTTGTTGAAGAAGGTTCATCTCCTTATTAATACTATACAAATTTGAGAATATTTATCTTCTTATTTAATACTCAAAGTGCTTGAATATTTATCTCCTTATTGGAGTATATAGCAAATTTGAGAATCCTATTCGCTTGAAAAAGATCTTCATTCAAATTGTAACAAATAATTTTATACAAAGCTCGTAACATAGAACATATATAAATTATTGCAAAATTTTTTTTACAATAAACACCTCTACATGTTCGTCTTTATTTTACTAATATATGCATAGAGATGCTTCATAATTTACTGAAGTCTTGAAAGTAGAGTGGGTGGAGGTGGTAATTTTTACTTGTAAACTAGGTAGAAGGTTGTGATGGCTAGTATTTATGAACTGGGGTAAGCGGTGGTGTTGACTTGTTTTTAGTAGATGCGGTTTGGACGCTTATACGCTGGTTTAGGATAGTAAACTGGGGTAGGCTTGAAAACCGGAGGCTTGAACATTGTAGGTTTATAAAATGGAGTTGGTTTATACAAAAGAGGCTTATACGTTGGTTTAGGATAGTAAACTGCAGGCTTGTACCCTAAGGGCCTGAAAACTAGAGGCTTATTGTAAGCTGGAAAAGGCTTGTATACTGGAGGTTTAAACACTGGTATAGGCTTATAAATTGGAGGCCTGTAAAATGGAGGTTTATATACCGGTGTTGGAGATTCATAGGCTGGTGTATGAGGCTCATACGTTGGAGAAGGTGGTGTAGGATGGTCACATGCTGGTGTAGGAAACTCATATGCTGGTGCAGGTGGTTTAGGAGGCTCATACGCTGGTGAAGGTGGCTCATTCACTGGTGCAGGTTGTGTAGGAGGTTCATACACTGGTGAAGGTGGAGAGTTGTATGAGTAAACTGGTGGTGCTTCATACTTGTACGTTGGAGTTGGGGGTGGTAATGCATCATATAAATAACCGTATGCTATGGCTAGAGAAGGAAAACTGAGAGATAACAAAACTACTAACAAGATGGTGATTGGCCAGGCTCGTATTCTGGACATCTTTTATCTTGTTGTGATGCCATGGTACACTTCTTCATCCCTTTATAATGTCCCATTCTAACATA
Source organism: Papaver somniferum (assembly GCF_003573695.1). Lineage (NCBI taxonomy): Eukaryota > Viridiplantae > Streptophyta > Magnoliopsida > Ranunculales > Papaveraceae > Papaver > Papaver somniferum. Next base: position 567,881 of record NW_020620714.1, on the reverse strand, counting down.
TAAAACTCCAAGTTGTCAGGAAAAACAATGAAAAATATAAGAAATCACTGAAAGAGTGCTTGTTTGCGAAACCTCCATCTTGATGTGAATTCTTTTTTCACCCGAAATAGTTGTAAATTTCTCTTTGCATTTTCTACCGACTCAGAGAAAGATGTAATAAAAATATGAGATGTTCCGAATTGAACGTTTACTTATTATCTTGTGTATTTTAAAGGGAAATGAGATTGATGTTTCTTAACTACTAAATTTATAGGTAAACAACACTGATCAAAAGTTATTCTGACATCCACCTATATAGGGGCGCGTACTCCAAAGTCACCAAGTAATTTTTCCAACAGGAAGTTCTTAAGGAGATGGTCCAGTATTTGCTTGCTTGGTTAAGGGATACTCCTGAGCACCACCGTGTTTTTAGCCGTCTTATAATGAATTCAAAGCATTGCAAATTAGGTGCTAAGCTTTCTCTCCAGTGCAAAATCAGTTAGAATTTTTGTTTTATTGCGCTTCTACTCTGAGTTAAGTTTGTGAATTGGACCTGGAAGATGTTTGTAGGACCTGCACTATGAGATCTTCTTTGGCCTCAGAGGGCTATGCCAAGTTTTATCCCCTCCTTCAAGATATCTTGATGTGAAGTTTTAGATCATTTAACTTGGTTGTCCTTCCTGGTACACACTAGATAACATATTTCCAAGGTTAGTTATGTTATGATAATGCCAGAGGTTTTATCTCCTCCTGTAATTGGATTTTTTTTTATAATAGACCTTTCACATTTGTGCTGTTCTGTGGATATGCCATATGAGAAATATGAAGCTGGTTCGATGAATCAAGCGCAGAGACTGTTGTCTATACTAGACGATTGATTCTGCATCATTAACTAGCATTCGGAAAAGTTTCAAGAAAAAAGAATCCAAAAATTTGTTGATACCACTGAAAGTTCTTTAGTAGCGTAGTAAAATAGTTAGCTTTTGATTTATATCTTCAATTTAGATTTAAAACTCAATAGATATGTTGTACCAAGTACCAACTCGAAAAAATATATACTTGCTAAAGAATTATAGGGAGGGGCATTTGTGATTTAGAGAGCTAAAGAATCCTTGCCCACTCGATCAGTAACTAGGATTGATTCATATGTTGCTAATTGAGGAATACGGAAAATTACATTCTTAAGGAGTCAGCTATTAGTGCTGCTCCTATACAGTGTGGTGTAAAATCTTGCCATTCTAATACATTTGTTGATGACAAACGTATATTTTGCTAAGTTGTCAGCCACATTATTTGTTAACTTTCCAGGTTTCAAAATTGTAAAGAAAGAACAGACAGTCTTGGATAATGTTTAAAGTTGTCCGCTTCGGAGCACCTTTGATCCCATTTATTGGAATGGCTGCTCTTTTACTATCACCAAACCAAAACCAAAACAAAGCCTTTTTCCAGTACCATGTACCAGATAGGCAAGGGAAAAATCTCATAAATTATAACATAGTTTTTACGCCGGCTTGTTATGCCTTGCATAACATCATATGGTGCTATTAGAACGTTTAGTCAGGTATTAATTATACCTTGAGGCACATGTAGTTGGTAATACTAATTATCCAAGTATTAGTCCCTAAGTAAAATATCAGTTTACTGAGACAGTAGGAACGAATCAATGGCAAAAAGAATTATGCCCATTGTTCGTTCTATCTTTTATTATTATCCTTATTATGTTCCTTTTTTTTAAGCAAATCAATATATATTATAGATAGGAACACATCCACCAGTCGATTAGACAATCATATTAGTGTAAGGTCCTAAAGATGATATCCAGCTCCATAGCAATACATTGATAAAATTTACAAACCAAGATGGAAGATACCATCTTACCAACTTTAACACATAAGTGATAAATATAGTAAATTGGAAAAGCATAGACATATCCCTCCATAGACCAATCTTCGTTAACTTCGTAACTTCTTCTTTTATCCTCATCTGAAATCTATTTAATCATAAAAGACGTAAGTATTTCCAAAAGGTGTTGAAGTTTCTTCACTTCCAAAAAATATATCATTATATTCTTGATAATCAAGGGATCAAAGTCTTTCATGTGAAAGAGTATAGTCCAAGAAAGATCCCAAGCCTTCTACTAGAAATAGTAGAACTGCCACGACGACTCCAAGGGATCAAGGCAATCTTCCGAATGGAAGACTGAATAAAGCTGAGGCAGTTAAATCACATATTCATAATTCATATACAAGCCTAACATCTCTATTGATGAAATCAGCTTGAATGAAAAGATAAGCATCTATATTCCCTGAAGTGATATAATTGATTAGGAGAGGATAAATTATGCAGTTATTACTTAAACTGGAATATAATCCTATGCATTTAATATTTGACTTAATACTAATTAAGCTAGTAAGGGTTGTGTAACCTTTTGTAACTGATGCGAAAGGAATCATCCATTTTACTATCAATCGATCATGCTCCTTCCGAGCTTTGGTAATAAGAACGATCTGGTAAAAAATTAAAAGTATGACATAATAAAAAACGACAATGATATGCCAACGTTGATCAGACTGGATGAACACGATGATGATGTGGACAAGATTATGGAGAAGGATCATGACATGTCACCGTTGGTTGAGATAGATGAAGAAGGAAATGAAATGTTTACTTATTAAGAGAGATTATAAATAGCATGAGCATTTATTTTTAGGCAGGCCGCTTTTGAAATATGTTATTATTTTCCGGCAGTATATTATTTATTTTTTTAAAATTATGGCAATTTTAAACTAAATAGATGAGAATCTTATAATTAATAGTGCTATCATGGTGTCCTTTATTGAGGACCATTGTTTAAAATCTATTAAGTTGTATCATGGAACTACGCTTGAGAAGCAGTTCAAACACCACCAACAAACATATAATACTGGCAAGGGCATAAGCAAACGGGACTCAACATAGTACTGTTACATTAATCGACTCCAATATAGACATAAATAAATGTATTCTGCAGTAGCCATACATTTTTTTTTGTTTTATTTTAAAAATTGCATTTCCCAAATTTAAATGTGATATATATATCTTCTAAAACTTCTGTAGATGAAATCTTTGGAAAGGACAATTTGTTAATAAAAAAAGGTTGGAAAGAAATAGTGTAATTATTTTTAATTGCAAATATTTATAGGCAAGTATAGTTATTTTAAATCTAAAATCTGTGGAGTCAGTTATTTTTTAATTATTTTAATATCTGCGTATAAAATTAATACATGATCTTAGGCTTATAGTACCAAATTTAAATCATCAAATACTTAAAGGATTGCAGAGTTTCATATCCATTCAACAGATCAAACTAATCAACGATCGTTCAGAATATTCTAACGCATTTAACTACGGATGTGGAACGGAGCCCCGCCACTCTAAATTAGCTGATGCACCGTTCCGATGCGTAGCACAAGTTACACACTAGTACCAATAGAATACAAGGAAACATCTCTACATGTTCATTTTTCTTGTTTATTGAGATGCTTAATCATTTATTGCAGCACATGATAACACCTTTATTAAATCTCCAAGTTCTGAAGAAATGAAAAAGTATAAGAGAATTTTAAAATAGTCTCTTCGGGAAATTTCCATCTTGATGTGAGGTTTTTTTGGTCATTTGACTTGGTTTTCCTTGCTGGTACACACTGGATAACATTATTGTACAATTGGTTAGTTATTTATTTGATAATGCTGGCCATTTCACATTTGTGACGAAGAAGATATACATTACGCGAATATTTTCTGTGCATTTTATATTACGCGAAGCTATTCACTTATTATTTTCTGTGTATTTTAGCGGGTAATGACTAATGAGATTGATGTTTCATAACAACTAAATGTACGTACAAATAGACAATATAGCTTTGTCAGTTATTAAAAATAATATTCACGAAGACTTGGTCTTTTCTCTGGCTTGTGATGCAACATCAATATCATTTTCTTGTATTTGTCGGAGAACTAATTCTACGACTCGATCTTTTTCGTTTTGAAGCTTAATTTCAAATACATATTCTGTATGATACGAGAGGGTCACTCTACAATACGTACTTGGGCATGAGATTCTTTCATTTTATACAAACAGTTTGAATATTGTGATTTAGAGAGCTGAAGAATCCTAGTCAATTCGTTAACTAGGACGGCTTCATAAATTGCTACGAAAATCCAGTAATATATTGAGGTAGGCGCCTTTGGTTTTGCAAAGTATATCATTTAAACGTCAAACACATTCATGGTAATTTGAGATACTCCATGGTTTGGACTTCAGTGAACCCGTTTATCTGATATTTTCTCCGACTAAGACAGAGTACCTGCAAGAATTATCCTAGGACTTTTTTCTTCAGATATCAACCACAGTAGCGTTATTGAGCTTGTATACAGTTAATTCGGCTTTAGATGGACACTACGAAAACAAGTCTATTAGTGAGGGTTTTGTTTCAGTGTGCTCGTCTTTTTTGAAAAACCGTCATGGCTGGCTGGCCGGATATTATACCGGTTATTAGGGCTGTTCTTCACATTTAGGAATTCGGAATTCTTAACAAATATTTTTCCCTATAAATGCAAGTAAACCTTTAAGTCCAACTTATATATATATCCAACAAGTTTACATCATTCTTAACAAAAATTTGCTCGTAACTAAACAGAAAACGAAGAAGATCAAGTCGTAGAATTAGTCTTTTACAATTTGTGCTGACATAGAAACATATTGACAATTTCTCAAGAGAGAATTTTGCATCACCAGTAAAAACAAAGAAGAGATCAAGTCTTGCTGTCTATATACATATTGAATTAGTAGTGGTTAAGACACATCAATCCCGTTGCCCCTTAGAATTAGTAGCGGTTGCATAAATAAATTAGACTGTTGAAATTTATACCTTCTAATATTTGTATTACTTTAGTACGAGTTGGTGGAAAAATGCTAACAGATTTTACTTCTGATTCTTGGTATATATTAGCACTTGATGATTTTATTATCTTACTAAAGAAACAAGGGCTGGTAAAAAAATAAATAAAAATTGAACTCTTCTGAATACTTGTGACGATGCAAAATCAAGGGTTGCATATGACAAGTGAGACCATTTACCTCTTCAGAACCACCTTGATATTTCTCATAAAACGTGAACAGATTAGTACCCATAAAGGGTTGCTACTATAAAGAAAATCCCACCGGAAAAGAAAGAGATAAACCTCTAGCATTATCATAAATTAAACTAAACAATTGAGCAATAATGCAAGCTAATTATGTATACCAGCAAGGATACAAAGTCAAATGAACAAAACTTCATATCAAGATGGAAATTTCGCAAACAGAAACTTTCAAAACTTTCTTTTTTTATTTTTCAACTTGAAGATTTTTAATTGAATAAATAACAACATAATAAGCCTATAAATAGGAATGAGAAGTGAAGGATAAGATCACAACAAAACATCATCAGGAATACAAACGAAGATGGCAACAATGGGAGCCTCAGCGGCTTCTTCAATCACTATCTTTTTAGTGCTTTTCATATCTCTTACCTTTCCTTCTAAAACCGTAGCAAATGGCTATTTCTACGATTCACCACCACCACCAAAACCAGTGTACAAGCCTGCACCAGTGTATGACCCTCCTACACCAGTTTACAAACCTCCAGTGTATACTCCTGTTTACAAGCCTCCAGTGTACAAACCTCCGGTGTACAAGCCACCTGTCTACATCCCAGTGTACAAGCCACCAGTTTACAAGCCACCAGTCTACAAGCCTCCTGTGTATAAGCCTCCTGTCTATACCCCAGTGTACAAGCCACCAGTTTACAAGCCTCCTGTGTATAAGCCTCCTGTCTACACCCCAGTGTACAAGCCACCAGTTTACAAGCCACCAGTCTACAAGCCTCCTGTGTACAAGCCTCCTGTCTACACCCCAGTATACAAGCCACCAGTCTATAAGCCTCCTGTCTATACCCCAGTGTACAAGCCACCAGTTTACAAGCCTCCTGTCTACACCCCAGTGTACAAGCCACCAGTTTACAAGCCACCAGTCTACAAGCCTCCTGTGTACAAGCCTCCTGTCTACACCCCAGTATACAAGCCACCAGTCTACAAGCCTCCTGTCTATACCCCAGTGTACAAGCCACCAGTTTACAAGCCTCCTGTCTACACCCCAGTGTACAATCCACCAGTTTACAAGCCACCAGTCTACAAGCCTCCTGTGTACAAGCCTCCTGTCTACACCCCAGTATACAAGCCACCAGTTTACAAGCCTCCTGTGTATAAGCCTCCGGTTTACAAGCCACCAGTTTACAAGCCTCCAGTATACACCCCAACCTACAAGCCCCCAGTGTACAAGCCTCCCGTTTACAAGCCTCCAGTATACAAACCTCCTGTGTACACCCCAACTTACAAACCCCCGGTTTACAAGCCCCCCGTTTACAAACCTCCTGTCTACAAGCCACCAGTTTACAAACCTCCGGTATATACCCCAACTTACAAACCACCCGTTTACAAGCCCCCCGTTTACAAGCCTCCAGTTTACAAGCCTCCCACCCCTATTTACTAAGAACTGGTGGACACCTCCACTTACCCTAATTCATGATCCTATCACCACCACTCACCTTCTACAAATCACCGTCCACCCGCTCTAGTTTTCAAGACTTCAATAATTTATGAAGCATCTCGATCTCGATCAATATAGATCAAGTATAAGAAATACGAACATATAGAGATGTTTCATTTTATTTTATAAGTAATTTATTTATGTGTCATGTGTAAGTTCGAGCCATTGAAGCTCCATGTTGCAATAATTTCATATATTTTCTATTGCTGGAAATTATGAGCTTTGTATTTACATTTTGTTAGAATTTGAATGAAAGTGATTTCAGAAAAAGAAGAAAAGGTTTACTGTATTTGCTATTACATAATTGAGAAGATGAATCATCGTCAACAAATTTTGATAAATTTTCAGAGAGGTATTTTCTCATAAGCGTACAAATATTTCTTCAGAAGTTCTTGGTTCATTTTTCACTGAAATAACGAGTTACCTATGTAAGGTGATACTACTGTTCATTTTTCACTGAAATGAAGAGTTACCTATGAAAGACCATTCTCTATAAAAGAAGAGGCTGATAAAAGAACGAGAAGCCTCTTCAGAGGAAATGACGCTTAACACCTGATTGCACTGCCTTCAAATCATTATACGACGTTGGAATACACCTTGACCAAGCAACGAACCTAGTTATGCGAAATACAGTCCAACTCGCAACCTAGGGAATAACATTCCAACTCTACAAGAGCACCCTGTTGGGAAAACTGCGGAAACAGTAAAGTCCGAAGCACAGTTTATATTGATTATTTTAGCTCTATAGGGGGTGCAACACTGCTAAACTGGAATCCAACAAAAGGAAATAATATTTCAACATCATAAATAGTTCTCTGCATTTCAGAACTACCACCTCCCATTGAAATCTACAACCGTAGTGGCGTAGTCTATTACTCATTACAAGCACACTCCAACCCAAAGGCATCTCGGTCTGATATATATTTACTCATTCGGTCACTCCCGTCCCCACACCACCGGGTCCAATTTAGCAGCCAACTCCAACCAAAAGGCCATCCTTGTCCAATATTTAGGCCAGTTCAATCGGTATATAGGTCCAACCTAATGCTGTTGTGAATGCTAGTAAAGATACAAAATCAATGGTTTCAGTGGGAGAATCAGGTGGGACAAATAGAGTCGATTGCCCTCGATTATCATCTGGCTCCTTTATGTTGGCTCTTTGCTACCCAAGGCTGTAGTATGTTCTAATTCTTGGACTGTTCATTCATTCAAGCGGTACATGATCTGGGTTCATAATTCCTTTTAAACAAAATTATCTTTCAATTCGATGATTGATTACCTAATGCAGTTAGGTTTCTCCCTCTTTAGACTTTAATCGGCAAAACCACCTTCACAGATTCTCATAGAACATGCACAACTATGGCTAAGTACATGCACACATAATGGCACCATCATGCACCAATATGGCTTAGAACCTGAACAAATATGGCATACTTGGCTATTATAAAAATCCCATTACAGAAGGAGGAGATAGAACCAGCAGCATTATCACAGGAAAAAAAAATTAAACCAATCGAGCAATTATTAGTGTATGCCAGCATGGAAAACCAAGTCAAATGATAAAAACACCAACACATGGTGATGGAAGTTTCGCAAGAAGAATCTTTCAATAGTTTCTTATCCTTTTCATTTAATTTTTATCAACTTGGAGATTTTATATGTTGAAAAGTTGAAAAATTCATTGAAAATAATTTCGTGTGGCAAATTATACTACCTCTGCATCAGAAAAATTGATATTTTCACTTTTTCAAATTTGTTAAGCAAAAATTGAAAACTAAAGATACCACTTTTCCTAGAACCAAGGTTGTATTCCTTTATGACTTTTGATATGAATTTATTGTATTGTGTATCCAAACACCCCTTAAAAATTTAGAATCCGCGAGTTACAACACCGAAGGTGTCACTATCCATGCACAAACACTCCAACAAAATCTCTTTCTATCGGGAAGTCAAAAAAAAATTTTTTGCACAAAAACCCAATTTAATATAAACTGTCTATATTGCCCTTTTAGTTTAGATCATCCCAACAAAAACAAAAATCAAAGACACTTTTAATTTTTTATTATATCATCACAAACAACAACAACCCACCACCATCAACTAGCAACACCACCTCCCACAATCCACTGCCGCCCAACACCACCATTGTCCACCACCGCCGTCGTCCAACACCACCACCGCCAACCAGCACCGCCGACCTCCACCACCACCAACCAGCACCGCCGACCACCACCACCAACCAGCACCGCCGACCACCACCACCACCACCAAAAAGCACCCAACACCCCCGACCACCACTACCGTCGCCGCCACCACCATCACCTCCACCAACCAGCACACATACCACCACCACCAACCATCACCCAGAGCCATTACCACAACCAACAACTTACAGTAGCATCAGCCACCAACCACTACCACCAAATATTCATAAAACCACCACCACCTCCGCCTCCAACAAATCCAACCACCACAAGCCGCCACCACCTCCATCACCCCCCATGGTAGCACCATAACCACCAATATCATTACCGTCGGTACTAAAAATTGATGAAACTAAAACTGGTTTCATCAAAAAAACAGTTTGGTTTCATCATAAAAACTATCCATCTCTATATCACTTAAAATGTTTTGATGAAACCAAAACTGGTTTCATCAAAAAACTGTTTGGTTTCGTCAAAAAACCCATCTCTATATCACTAAAAAAATTTTTTGATGAAACTAAAACTGGTTTAATTGATTTTGATTTCATCTAAGTTTAGTTTCGTCAATAAAAACTCAAAAAATATTGATCCAGTGCAGATGAAACCTACTTGTTTCAACAAAATTCTATTTATCACCAACAACGTTGGTTTCACCGAAAATTTTCAAAAAAAATTAAGGCAAAATTAAATGAAACCAAAATCGGGTCCACCAAATTTAGATGAAACCGAAATTGGTTTCATCATAAATTTCTTTTGACTGTTTTAATATTCCTTTTCCAGCACGGTGATGGTGTATATATTTCCATCCAAGGCTGATAATATTCTTATGCAAGAGTAAATTAAGATTACCACCTCTGCCAACGACCACCACCTCTGGTGCCTTTACGCAAGAGTAAATCAAGACTACGGTGGTGGTGTACTTCTGGGGCGCTTCTCAACAGTTTTTATGGGGTGTATCCTGGGTTCCTTTAGGAATTTTCTCTAGGGGTCCAAATACCACGTTTCGAGTAGCTTTTTCCATGAGAGTTTATTGCCCAAAAATACCTACAAACAAGTTTATTAGTGATATAATGAGTCCCAACTAATGTATTTATGGGTTAAAATGCATCGCACATTCATGCTTATCAATAAGTCATGTATTATTAAAGCTTGAAACCTTCTGACCTGGATATTGCAAGACAAAGAACTATGACTATCCATGCTATAAATCAGAATGTCAAACTTATAAGCAAGAACTTGATTTTCCATGCTATGAATATTTGTACCCCCATAAAACATCCTCCAAGGTGTTTTGTTATTTTAATAGCATTGGTTATACTTACATGATAGTGCCATATTTTGTAGGATATTCTGATTGAAAGCAGAGACCTGGACAAGATTCGACTTGAGTATGAAGCATCCTGGGAATAAGTTGTTGGCATGATATATTGTTATTTGTAACAATTCCATTTTTTGGTATAACTCTATATTTAACCAAATTTGAATGTTTTACTTATAGATTAAAACTCTCGTCCATTGTAAGTTGTGAGAGCATTTCTTACATTCAAAATGATTTTTATTTATATCAGTTTTCCCAGGATCCCTGCATCATGCCGAGGCTTTTATCCCAGATCTAGAGAATTAGTTGCTTCCTGGAGATGTAATCGAGAAAATGCTTTTAGAGGTAATATATTTATAACGAAACAATTTTTATTTTTTTTTTGTTGTTGAAGCATTACCAATACAAATATCAAATTTTTTGTTTGTTTATTCATGCATTCATCTCTTTAGCCATCAAAAGCTATTGAATATTAATATGCCATGGACTATTAAAGCTTAAAACCTTCTAAACTGGATGTTGCAAGACAAAGAACTATGAATATCCTTGTTATAAATTAGAACGTCAAAGAACATGATTCTCCAGTTCTCGATATGAATATTTGTACCCGCATAAAACATCCTCCATGGTGTCTCGTTATTTGAATAGCATTGGTGATACTTACATGACAGTGCCACATTTTGTAGGATATTTTGATTGAAGGTAGAGACCTGGACAATATTTGACCTGAGTACGAAGCGTCTTGGGAATAAGTTGCACGCATGATAGATTGTTATCTGTGATCATTCCATTTTTTAGTACAACTCTGTATTTAACCAAATTTGAATGTTTTACTTATGAATTAAAACTCTCGTCCATCATAAGGTGTGAGAACTAACCCTAGATCGTAATGATATCAACAATTAAATCAATGAGGGATTTTTGATTTTGAGTTTGGCTTTGTGGTTATTAGTGGAGTAACATCATAAGAAAAAAGGGAGGGAGATAAAAGAGAAGAGAGCCAGAGCGGCGCGGCAGAAAGTTTGAAGATATAAATATAGCTAGGGTTTTCATTGTTATGGTATATAACCTCATCCTTCATAGTTAAAATCTCAGGGAGGATCTCGAAGTGTTAATATCGGGGAGGATCTCAAAGAGATCCAGGGTCCTGAATCATTATACGTGCTTCTCACACATGCTTCTCCGTTTTATACCCAGGCGCAGTAATATTTTTTGGGTAATCTCAAGGAATATCCCAACGAGACGTGGGAACTTGATTTATCATACGTGTGTTTGAGACATGCGTTCCTTTTTGGACATTTATTTTACAAATTTATGTTCAAGATTCCAATTAAATTCCATGTTCTTTCTATCATATATTTGTCTATGTCTTGTAATTCAGTTGTGTTGATAATTTTAATGATCTTTTTTTAGGCAAACTTATAAGGAACAAAATGATTTTCCAAATTTCAGCATGAATATTTGTACCTGCATAAAACATCGTCCATGGTGTTTTTTTATTTTAATAGCATTGGTGATACTTACATGACAGTGCCACATTTCGTAGCATATTTTGATTGAAGGTAGAGACCTGGACAAGATTCGACTTGAGTACGAAGCATCTTGGGAATAAGTTGCTGGCATTATAATATATTATCTGTAACAATTCCATTTTTCGGTACAACTCCGTATTTAACCAAATTTGAATGTTTTAATTATAAATTAAAACTCTCGTCCATCGTAAGTTGTGAGTGCATTTCTTACATCCAACATGATTGTTATTTGTATTAATTTTCCCTGGATCCTTGCATCATGCCGATGTATTTATCCCAAATCTAGGGAAAGAGTTGCTTTCTAGAGATGGAATCGAGAAAATGCTTTTCGAGGTAATGTCTTTATAACTAAATAATTATCTTTTTTGGTTGTTGAAGCATTACCAATATAAATATCAATTTTTTTTTTGTTTATTCATGCATTCATATCTTTAGCCATCAAAAGCTATTGGATATTAGTAAGCCATGGACTACTAAAGCTTAAAACCTTCTGAACTTTATGTTGCAAGACAAGGAACTTTGATTATCCTTAGTATAAATCAGAACGTCAAAGAACATGATTCTCCCGATCTAAATTTTAACATTTGTACCCGCATAAAATATCCTCCATGGTGTTTTGATATTTGAATAAAATTGGTGATGCTTACATGACAGTGCCACATTTTGTAGGATATTTTGATTGAAGGGTAGAGACCTGGAAAAGATTCAACCTGAGTACAAAGCATTTTGGGTTTAAGTTGCACGCATGATAGACTGTTATCTGTGACCATTCCATTTTTCAGTACAACTCTGTATTTAACTAAATTTGAATGTTTCATGTATAAACTAAAACTCTCGTCCATCGTCAGTTGTGAGAACGTTTCTTACATTCAACATGATTATTAGTTGTATCAGTTTTCCCTGGATCCTTGCATCATGTCGAGGTATTTATCCTAGATCTAGGGAAAGTGTTGCTTCCTAGAGATGTAATCGAGAAAGTGCTTTTAGAGGTAATTTTTGTATAACAAAACAATTTTATTTTTTGTTGTTGAAGCATTACCAGTAAAAATATCAAAAAATTTGTCTGTTTATTTGTGCGTTCATATATTTAGACATCAAAACCTATTTGATATGAATAAGACATGTACTATTAAAGCTTAAAACCTTCTGAACTGGATGTTGCAAGAGAAGGAACTATGAGTATCCATGTTATAAATCAAAACGTCAAACTTATAACAAAGAACATGATTCTCCAAGTCTCGGTACAAATATTTGTTCCTCCCTAACATATCCTCCATGATGTTTGTTATTTGAATAACATTGGTGATACTTACATGACAATTCCACATTTTGTAGGATATTTTGATTAATTGAAGAGACTTGTGAAGATTCGACCTGAGTACGAAGCATCTTGAGAATAAGTTGCTCGCATGATAACATTTATTTGTGACCATTCCATTTTTCAGTACAACTCTCAAATTAACCAAATTTGAATGTTTTACTTATATATTGAAAATCTGGTCCATCGTAAGCTATGAGAGCGTTTCTTACATCCCACATGATTTTTATTTGTATCAGTTTTCCTTGGATCCTTGCATCATGTCGAGGCATTTATCTAAGATCTAGGGAAAGAGTTGCGTCCTGTTGATGTAATCGAGAAAATGCTTTTAGAGGTAATAACTGTATAATTAGGCAGACCTAGCGAAGCGATGGAGGACCTTATATGGCCGCTTTTGTGTAAAATCTAAGTCATCAATTGACACAAAAAGATTGGATTTAGTGTCCATGGTTAATCTTTTTCACTTGACACAATTATCCCTCCCTTTTAGTCTAATTACTATAACTCATTGTGTATCCTATTTTTATAGGAGTATAATTGGAAAGCAAACTTTAATATAACATATCTAAAAATCCTTGCCTAGAAATTTTACAAATTTTATCTCGTTGGAAAGGTTATAAAACAATCTGCGCAACGAATACAAACAACAATATCAAATTTAGAGTTTTTAAAAATTCGGAGGTATTTATCATTTTAGGCACAATTTTAGAAAATTAAATGTATATTCATTTTACAAACCACCACAAAGGATACATAATATTTTATGTAGCCATATTTTGGTTTATGCATCAACTAATTTTCCGTTGCAGCTAATAAAACGATGTACTCCCTCAGTTTCAAGAAAAGTTTTACTTCACTTTAGGCACAATTCTCGAAAATTGAATGCATAGTCATTACGCAAACCACAACAAAGGATGCAAAACACATCATGCAACCATATTTTGGTTTATGGATCGACTAATTTTCCGTTTTGGAAAAGTGATACTTTGACATTCCATTTCAGAAAAAGTGATACTTTGACTCTGCTTCCGAAATGGGAGAAAATATCACTTTTTGGAAACGAATCGAAAGTATCACTTTTTTTGAAACGGGGCGAAATTATCACTTTTTCTGAAACGAGACGAAAGTAATCGCAGACAAACCCCATCTTCAGATTCTTCTTCGGTCGTCCCTCTTACCGTGGCAACGATTATACTAATTCAACAATTGTCTTTATTGTTGTTGAATCATTACCGGTATAAATATCAAATTATTTGTTTCTGTTTCATACATTCATATATTTAGCCATCAAAATTTATTGGATATTAATAAGACATGGATTATTAAAGCTTAAAACCTTCTGAACTGGATGTTGCAAGTCAAAGAACTATGATTATCTATGTTATAAATCAGAACGTCAAACTTATAAGAAAGAACATGATTCTCCAAGTCTCGATATGAATATTTATACCCACGTAAAACATCCTCCATGGTATTTGATTATTAAAGTAGCATTGGTGATACTTACATGACAGTGCCACATTTTGTAGGATATATCGATTGAAGGCAGATACCTGTACAAGATTCTTCCTGAGTATGAGTGGATGGCGCAATGGGTTTAATTTGACATGACGGGACCATGTGATATCAGCATAGTTACTTTTAATATATATATATATATATATATATATATATATATATATATATATATATATATATATTTGTACTTTTATTTGATGTCAGGAAACCTATGGATGAGTAGAGGCATATTACCAAGACACTAGAAATTTGACGAGTCAAAATGGATACAGACGGAATAGTCAACATTATATAGTTAATCTCGGTGCTACCTGTTATATATGTATTCGTGGTAGAAAATTACTGCGTAAACTATGCTGGAAAATCCTAAAGCTTGTTTTTTGGTATTTAGAAGCTCAACTAATTTTTGGAGTCGGAAATAAAAATAATTTACTTCGTTAAATAAATTATCATAAATTCTCTCTAAATTTTTAAAGGGTGTTTGGATACACAATACAATAAATTCATATCAAAAGTCATAAAGGAATACAACCTTGGTTCTAGGAAAAGTGGTATCTTTAGTTTTTAATTTTTGTTTAAAAATAAACAAATTTGAAAAAGTGAAAAATATCAATTTTTCTGATACGGAGGTAGTATAATTTGCCACACGAAATTATTTTCAATGAATTTTTCAACTTTTCAACATATAAAATCTCCAAGTTGATAAAAATTAAATGAAAAGGATAAGAAACTATTGAAAGATTCTTCTTGCGAAACTTCCATCACCATGTGTTGGTGTTTTTATCATTTGACTTGGTTTTCCATGCTGGCATACACTAATAATTGCTCGATTGGTTTAATTTTTTTTCCTGTGATAATGCTGCTGGTTCTATCTCCTCCTTCTGTAATGGGATTTTTATAATAGCCAAGTATGCCATATTTGTTCAGGTTCTAAGCCATATTGGTGCATGATGGTGCCATTATGTGTGCATGTACTTAGCCATAGTTGTGCATGTTCTATGAGAATCTGTGAAGGTGGTTTTGCCGATTAAAGTCTAAAGAGGGAGAAACCTAACTGCATTAGGTAATCAATCATCGAATTGAAAGATAATTTTGTTTAAAAGGAATTATGAACCCAGATCATGTACCGCTTGAATGAATGAACAGTCCAACAATTAGAACATACTATAGCCTTGGGTAGCAAAGAGCCAACATAAAGGAGCCAGATGATAATCGAGGGCAATCGACTCTATTTGTCCCACCTGATTCTCCCACTGAAACCATTGATTTTGTATCTTTACTAGCATTCACAACAGCATTAGGTTGGACCTATATACCGATTGAACTGGCCTAAATATTGGACAAGGATGGCCTTTTGGTTGGAGTTGGCTGCTAAATTGGACCCGGTGGTGTGGGGACGGGAGTGACCGAATGAGTAAATATATATCAGACCGAGATGCCTTTGGGTTGGAGTGTGCTTGTAATGAGTAATAGACTACGCCACTACGGTTGTAGATTTCAATGGGAGGTGGTAGTTCTGAAATGCAGAGAACTATTTATGATGTTGAAATATTATTTCCTTTTGTTGGATTCCAGTTTAGCAGTGTTGCACCCCCTATAGAGCTAAAATAATCAATATAAACTGTGCTTCGGACTTTACTGTTTCCGCAGTTTTCCCAACAGGGTGCTCTTGTAGAGTTGGAATGTTATTCCCTAGGTTGCGAGTTGGACTGTATTTCGCATAACTAGGTTCGTTGCTTGGTCAAGGTGTATTCCAACGTCGTATAATGATTTGAAGGCAGTGCAATCAGGTGTTAAGCGTCATTTCCTCTGAAGAGGCTTCTCGTTCTTTTATCAGCCTCTTCTTTTATAGAGAATGGTCTTTCATAGGTAACTCTTCATTTCAGTGAAAAATGAACAGTAGTATCACCTTACATAGGTAACTCGTTATTTCAGTGAAAAATGAACCAAGAACTTCTGAAGAAATATTTGTACGCTTATGAGAAAATACCTCTCTGAAAATTTATCAAAATTTGTTGACGATGATTCATCTTCTCAATTATGTAATAGCAAATACAGTAAACCTTTTCTTCTTTTTCTGAAATCACTTTCATTCAAATTCTAACAAAATGTAAATACAAAGCTCATAATTTCCAGCAATAGAAAATATATGAAATTATTGCAACATGGAGCTTCAATGGCTCGAACTTACACATGACACATAAATAAATTACTTATAAAATAAAATGAAACATCTCTATATGTTCGTATTTCTTATACTTGATCTATATTGATCGAGATCGAGATGCTTCATAAATTATTGAAGTCTTGAAAACTAGAGCGGGTGGACGGTGATTTGTAGAAGGTGAGTGGTGGTGATAGGATCATGAATTAGGGTAAGTGGAGGTGTCCACCAGTTCTTAGTAAATAGGGGTGGGAGGCTTGTAAACTGGAGGCTTGTAAACGGGGGGCTTGTAAGTTGGGGTATATACCGGAGGTTTGTAAACTGGTGGCTTGTAGACAGGAGGTTTGTAAACGGGGGGCTTGTAAACCGGGGGTTTGTAAGTTGGAGTGTACACAGGAGGTTTGTATACTGGAGGCTTGTAAACGGGAGGCTTGTACACTGGGGGCTTGTAGGTTGGGGTGTATACTGGAGGCTTGTAAACTGGTGGCTTGTAAACCGGAGGCTTATACACAGGAGGCTTGTAAACTGGTGGCTTGTATACTGGGGTGTAGACAGGAGGCTTGTACACAGGAGGCTTGTAGACTGGTGGCTTGTAAACTGGTGGATTGTACACTGGGGTGTAGACAGGAGGCTTGTAAACTGGTGGCTTGTACACTGGGGTATAGACAGGAGGCTTGTAGACTGGTGGCTTGTATACTGGGGTGTAGACAGGAGGCTTGTACACAGGAGGCTTGTAGACTGGTGGCTTGTAAACTGGTGGCTTGTACACTGGGGTGTAGACAGGAGGCTTGTAAACTGGTGGCTTGTACACTGGGGTATAGACAGGAGGCTTGTAGACTGGTGGCTTGTATACTGGGGTGTAGACAGGAGGCTTGTACACAGGAGGCTTGTAGACTGGTGGCTTGTAAACTGGTGGCTTGTACACTGGGGTGTAGACAGGAGGCTTATACACAGGAGGCTTGTAAACTGGTGGCTTGTACACTGGGGTATAGACAGGAGGCTTATACACAGGAGGCTTGTAGACTGGTGGCTTGTAAACTGGTGGCTTGTACACTGGGATGTAGACAGGTGGCTTGTACACCGGAGGTTTGTACACTGGAGGCTTGTAAACAGGAGTATACACTGGAGGTTTGTAAACTGGTGTAGGAGGGTCATACACTGGTGCAGGCTTGTACACTGGTTTTGGTGGTGGTGGTGAATCGTAGAAATAGCCATTTGCTACGGTTTTAGAAGGAAAGGTAAGAGATATGAAAAGCACTAAAAAGATAGTGATTGAAGAAGCCGCTGAGGCTCCCATTGTTGCCATCTTCGTTTGTATTCCTGATGATGTTTTGTTGTGATCTTATCCTTCACTTCTCATTCCTATTTATAGGCTTATTATGTTGTTATATATTCAATTAAAAATCTTCAAGTTGAAAAATAAAAAAAGAAACTTTTGAAAGTTTCTGTTTGCGAAATTTCCATCTTGATGTGAAGTTTTGTTCATTTGACTTTGTTATCCTTGCTGGTATACATAATTAGCTTGCATTATTGCTCAATTGCTTAGTTTAATTTATGATAATGCTAGAGGTTTATCTCTTTCTTTTCCGGTGGGATTTTTTTATAGTAGCAACCCTTTATGGGTACTAATCTGTTCACGTTTTATGAGAAATATCAAGGTGGTTCTGAAGAGGTAAATGGTCTCACTTGTCATATGCAACCCTTGATTTTGCATCGTTACAAGTATTCAGAAGAGTTCAATTTTTATTTATTTTTTTACCAGCCCTTGTTTCTTTAGTAAGATAATAAAATCATCAAGTGCTAATATATACCCAAGAATCAGAAGTAAAATCTGTTAGCATTTTTCCACCAACTCGTACTAAAGTAATAAAAATATTAGAAGGTATAAATTTCAACAGTCTAATTTATTTATGCAACCGCTACTAATTCTAAGGGGCAACGGGATTGATGTGTCTTAACCACTACTAATTCAATATGTATATAGACAGCAAGACTTGATCTCTTCTTTGTTTTTACTGGTGATGCAAAATTCTCTTTTGAGAAATTGTCAATATGTTTCTATGTCGACGCAAATTGTAAAAGACTAATGAGGAAATTACCACGGGTGGGATTGATTTCCCAAAATCTTCCAAATGTGTGGTTGACCGCGTAAATCTTTCAAAAATGTGACTGAATTTACTTAATACCTAAAATACCCGTTTATAGCCTGATGTCTACACATTAAGCCCGATGTCTACACCTTATATCCCGATGTCTACACATTATAGCCTGATGTCCAATATGTAGACATTAGAAGCATGGATATCTACACATTGGACATAACTTTTTTGTCTAGATTTTGGATGCCTACACATCCTTACCTGATGTCTACGCATCCATGTTTCTGATATCTACACATCCTTACCTGATATCTACACATTCTTACCTGATATCTACGCATCTGAGGACAAAACTAGGTATTTCCATAAAAGATAGGGACATATATGTTCGAGGACCGGTCAAACTCCTTATGTTTGGAAGATTTGCAAAAAAGGTCCATTTTTGAAAGAGTTTTGGAAATCAATCACACTTTTGGTAAAGATCCCCTGACTAATTCTACGACTTGATCTTCTTCGTTTTTGTTCAGTTACGAGCACATTTTTGGCGCATGGGGAATGGTTACTTTACTATAAAAAATGTTGGGATCTTGTAATAATAGAAGAAACGTCAAATGTATAAAATAATATATATAAAGAAATGTATAAACAACTCTACCATGAACGCTTGATGAGAGCAAAATCACAGGTTCAACAAGCTTTCCTTAACACATTAGTTCGCGGGTATACTCTGAAGTTATGCTAAACCCCAACGTGCGAAGATGTGTCCAGGATAAGACTTCCAGATATAACTTGTATTAGCACAATACAAGTTACCCACTCTTGAACTTAGCAACAGGGATTGAATGTAAAACTCACGTGCAAACAAAACGAGAAGATGATAAAAAAGAAGACACAATATCACCCGCTTTTTATTGTGTGTTTAAAGATATTTTTCGAGTTGTATTTATAGGAAAATTAACTTGCAAATCAGGCTAAGTTTAGTTCTTTTCATAAAACGAGTTTTATTTCTTATAAAACAATTAAACGTGTAAAAGGAATCCTCCTATACATAAAACTTTTAAAGGGAAAACTTGCAACAACAAAAAAATTCGAGTAGACACAAGGATTGGTGCGTGATATACGCGCGTAACGCATGGGTTGGTCCACATATCTTTCAGTTAGATTCATTCACTCATAAAAGGAGTAAGTATCCTTGGACCCATAGATCACAAGATCAAACCACACCAAGACCAAAAAACATTTTTATTAAAAAACTAATATTTCTCCAACAAAAAATGTTGTAAACTTGTTGGATATATATAAGTTGGAGTTAAAAGTTTACTTGCATTTATAGGAAAATATTTGTTAAGAAATCCGAATTCATAAATGTGAAGAATAGCCTTAATAACGGAAATAATCTCCGGCCATCCAGCCATAACAGTTTTTCAAAAAACTCGAGCACACTGCACATCAACACCTTCACCACTCTCTTAAAGCCCAAACCAACTAGGAATTGCCTAGCTACTTAAGCTAAATGTACGACTTGACTTCCCGTTGAATATCGATAACAGAAATACGTAGGGCATCCACAATTTTCATGAAGACATTTCAGGTTTCGTCCCCAGATAAAAGTTCATTTGCATTTTGTTTATTTTTTGGTAATATTGTTGGTTGTTGTATAGGGTAGACATTCTTATCATATATTGGTCCCCTTTTTTAGTGGGACCAATATATGATAAGAATGTCTACCCTATACTTATAAAGGATGTCCTAAAGTGTGGAAATGACTAATCTATCCTTAACATAATCAAAATTAAAACTAATCTAATATATGTATAACCTAAACTAAATCAAATTTATAACAAATCCATTACTTTTAACTTTTCACAAATCCGTTACTATTAGAGGGTTCATTTTTCTCTTTTTTTCGCTTCATCGTCTCAATTCAAAGAGATTTCCATAAACCCATTACTTGTGACTCGTTTTTGGTTGAAAAACTGAGTAGTAATCATCGAAATTGGTTGAAAATGGAAGTTGCAGAAGAAGTTCGGCTAGGAATTATGTGAAAAAGTTTGTCGAACTAGCCAAACATAGATTTAATGGAGTTTTTTTCTTTCAGAGAAAATTTCTGTTACGTCGCAAAAAAAATTTCCTAGCCAGAATTTTAGTTCGGTTACGTTGCAAATTGTTTTTCCTAGCTGAACTTTTAGTTCGTTTACGTCGCAATTTTTTTCTCCTGATCAAATTTTTCTCTGAAAACCTATATATTGAGTTCGGTTACGTCGTAATTTTTTTTTCTTAACCGAAATTTTCTCTGAAACAAAAAACCCAATTAAAGCTGAGTTCGACTACCTGTGTTTTGAGAAACATTAGTCGAACTACACTTGCAGATGAGTTTGGCTACCTGTTCTTCAGATGTCGTAGAGAAACTTTATTCCCATGGCCGAAATCAGTTTATAAAATTTTCATTTTTTCAAAAGTTTTGGCCAATTCAAGCTACATTAACTAATTTTGAAATATACCAGTACCTAAAACCCGCATTTTGAAATAAACCATCTCAAAAAAAAAAGAGTTCAAAATCCTCTTCTTCACTCTCGACATTTATTCTTAAAAAAGAAAAACTTTTTAACTAATTTTACACTACTTTAATAATAAAAGACAATTTTGATACTAATATAAATATTTAGATAAGGAGTGACTTAGGTTTACTTCATAATGAAATCCTAAAATTGAAATGATGGTCCCATGAAAAGGGATGGTGCCCAAAAAAAAACAATTTCTTTTAAGTAGATGAAATCAAAGAAAGCCCAACAGAGAAATACTGCCATCAAGGACGTTGAAAGACCAAAAACTTGGGGTAAGCAACGGATGAATGGTTGCTTACCCGCGTCCAATTTATTAAAATGATGGATCTTAAAAATGCATCCGCGTCCGATCCATTACCCGACGGGTTTGATACCCGCGAGTAAGCGGTTGAACCGGATTATTACGGATGGATAGGCGGATTTCGGAAAAACAGTTGACAGCAAAATAAAATTACAATTTTTTTCATTTTACTCTACATTTTCATTTGTGGGCATCTCAAGTTTTGTTGGAATTTTTTATCGATATGCTTTTTTAGAATACCCTTGTGCTTCTGCTACAATGAGCAGCATCTACTGCTGGCTTGTCTTTCGCAACAAATGTACAAAGTAGTGCAACCACATAACACCTCACAAATACATGAGGTGAGTCTTTAAACAAAGTTACAAAGACATGATGCAGTGTAATTCATATCATTTTGAAGTAGTAATCCATCGCCTAGATCTAAATGGGTATCAATTAAAAATCTCTAATGATCCACTGTTCATGTAAACAAAATTAGAACTAAAATAACTACATTATCTTAATATTTCTAGGGTATATAATGACATCATTTCTATGGGTATATCATTTATTGGGCTGGGTGTCCAACGGATGGGTGATACATCATCCGCGTCCCATCCGTAAAAATAACCGGTTTTAAAATCTCACCCACGTCCAATCCATCAAAACACGGAACGGATGTCCATCCGATAAAATTCGGATTGGGCCGGGTGAAATCCGCGGATATGGTTGTTTTGCTCATCCTACCAAAAACCAATAGCCACATTGACTACCACCATTGTTAGTTGTTGCCGCCGCAGGCCCGCAGCCGCTTCTAGGCCATGAAAACCACCAGACGCAAGATTAGCTTTACCAAATAACAGACAAGAATTTATTCCCTGAACAGAAATATATATCCTCTCAATCTAAAATCTTTACCAAGAGTCGCAATACCATTGAATTGGTTTCTTAAGCAGGATTCTAAACTTCGTTCGCTCCCAAATAAAATACTGTAGTTCATTCGCATTGCCTCCTTTGAAGATCGATAATAGAAAGTTCTTCTTTGAATAGTTTAATCCATCTTTGACCAATAATAATTTTTCGTGCCAATTTATTTGATTTTTTTTTTTTGATGAAAAAGAGGTGAACCACTCAATTTCATTAATATTAAAATGTTGTATACTTCCCGATCAAATACATCAAAGATAAAACACATAATAAAATATAAATATATTTTATCACCATAAAATTGCAATGCATCATACATAAATACATGAATTTCAGAAAGGAAATCCACGGTATTTGAATAATGGCTTTTCAATTAAGATTCTGTCATTTTGATTCGAAGAAATTCTCCTCGTCTTCTTCACTAAGACAAAGTTTCCCTAAAAGGGAATAATACGCATATAATATTAT
Organism: Papaver somniferum; assembly: GCF_003573695.1. Classification (NCBI taxonomy): domain Eukaryota; kingdom Viridiplantae; phylum Streptophyta; class Magnoliopsida; order Ranunculales; family Papaveraceae; genus Papaver; species Papaver somniferum. The sequence continues at coordinate 544,882 of NW_020620714.1, read as the reverse complement.
TATCACTATTATTTCCGGTAGCCGTTGATGTAGAACCACGTCACAGACGAAGAAATCGTCCATATTAACATATTTGAAACGATTATTGCAATCAATGGAGACGCCATAAAGGCTATAATAAACCTGTGATGGGTATAACATCATTAGATAATTGAATGAAATTGATGAAGAAAAACCTATAGAAACCTACAAATCGCATATAATAACGATTGTTTTATTTAAAATTATAATCTTACTATTTGGTTATTATGTCCAAATCTGAATAAATCAGATGATTTCTAATCAGATTTGGATTAGGAAAATCAAATATTGAAGATTTAGTTTAGGGAGAAGTTTTAGGAAGAGAGAAAACAGTTATGCAGAGCTTTTTTTTCAATATATGTTTTGGTTCTTATATTTTGTTTGATGGTACCATATAAACTGAGATTTTATGTCTAGCCTACCCGGTACTTGCTACTGAAAAAGGTTTCGGTTCTCGATTCTCGGTACCATATAAACTGATTCAAATATTAAATCTTGGACGAAAATAGCTCGAAAATGAACTAATTTACTCGGAGAAAGGAAATTATCCCAACATAGACTACATCAAATACATGTTGATTGTCTTATACAAAACATACTGAAAGCAAAAGAAAACCAGAAAAACAGAAGAAAATGAAGAAACTGCAGTGTATCTGCTTCTTTATTCGGGCACATTATGGCATGAAAAACGGTTTACCGCACACCCCTGTAAATTGGATTTGACGTCTAGATTGGTCCAGGAGGTCTCTTGACTGGAGTCGGTTTATATAGAACGATTTTTTAGGGACCATTGTTTTTTTGAGGGGACCATGGTTTGATTAGGCCACCTTCCCATTAGTTATGAGGGGTGTCCTAAAACATTGAAATGACTAACCTACCCTTAACCTAATTTAATTTAAAACCAAACCAATACCCACCTATATATATATATATATATATATAAACACCACCTCCTCCCACCACCACCGCCGATTACCACCACCACCACCTCCGATTATCACCACCACCACCTCCGATTATCACCACCACCAACCACCGATTACCACCACCACCACCGCCCACCACCGATGATTACCACCACCACCACCTCCTTCGATTATCACCACCACCAACCACTGATTACCACAACCACCTCCTATTATCACCACCACCAACCTCCGATTATCACCACCACCACCTCCTATTACCACAACCACCAACCAGCACCACCACCATATATATAGCTTAATTTAAAAATTAACAAAGATATTCTCCCAAACCCATTAGTTGTCATTCATTTTTGGTTGAATAAATGAGAAGTAATCATCAAAATGAGTTGAAAATGGAAGTTGCAAAGAGGTTTAATGGAGGGTTTTGTTTTCAGAGAAAACTTTGGTTATCACGAATTATATTTTTCTTAACCGAACTTAGAGTTCGGTTGATTCGCAAGAAAATACTTTTAACCGAACTCCTTGTTTTAGAACAACACAAGTCCATAAGTTCGGTTACTTCCCAAAATAAGGATATCACCGAACTTTAGTTTACGAAAATAATGAGAAGTCCAAAAGTTCGGTTCGTTCGCAAAAATGTTAAGTTTTCTTTATAACCGAATTCTACGTTTGAAACTTCGTAGCCGAACTCTACTAATTCTCCAAGAAATAAATTTTGTAGTAACCAAGCGTTTTCCTAATTGCATATATATGCATCCATAAGCCTAGTTCGGTTGATTCGCAAAATATGTTGAAGTTTGCGAACCAACCGAACTTCTAACACTAGGTTACTTTTAACCTGCAGTTCGGTTGGAAAATTTTTTTAACAACTAACCGAACTATTAGGTTCGGTTGGGAACTTGGTTGCGTCCAAGTTTACGAACTAACCGAACACACAAGATGTACCCAAAAAAATCTTTAAGTTAAAAGTTCGGTTCCTTCACAAAATATGTTGAAGTTTGCGAACCAACCGAACTTCTAACACTAGGTTACTTTTAACCTGCAGTTCGGTTGGGCAATGTTATTTGCAACTAACCGAACTATTAGGTTCGGTTGGGAACTTGGTTTCGCTGAAGTTTGCGAACTAACCGAACACACAAGATGTACCCAAATAAATTGTTAATTTCAAAGTTCGATTACCTACAATTTTATCCTAGGTAACCGAACATTACACTGTACGACCAAAACCTCCATTAACGAGCGAGTTCGGTAACCTGCGTGTTTGGAAAACGTAACCGAAGTACACTTTCAGGTGTGTTCGGTTACATGTTCTTGACATATGGTAACCGAACTGGCACAAACTACATAAAAAAAATTATTTTTTTGAAAGTTTAGAGCAATTCAACCAACATTATCTAAGTTTGAAGCATACATGGGTACCCAAATACCCTTCCTCCGGTTGTGGTTGGTAAAATCCATCGTTTTTCATGTTTTCCTTCTTCATCTTCTCTAACTTTACTCTCTCAATAATTCTACTTCTTTAAAAAAAAACATTTGATTTGTTAATCTCACTAATTATCTTTAACTTAATCATCTCAGTAATCATTACACTAACTATTACTAACACTATGTTTGTTTACTCCTGACTCATCTGAGTTGTCTGGATCTGAGTCATCTGGATCTGAGTGAAATCACCTGACTCATCTGGATCTGACTCAATATGTTTGTTTTGAGTCAGATCTGACTCATCTGACTCAAAAAACGTGAGTCAGTGGTTTGGTCCCGTGAGTCAGGGGTATTTTGTTACCTGACTCAAATGGGTCCGAATCAGGGGTTATGTCTGAGTCATAGGTCGAGTCAGATCTGACTCAAAATGCAAAACAAACGGTCTGACTGCTGACTCGGCCCGAGTCAGAGGTTGACTCAGATCCAGACGCCGAGTCAGCTGCAAACAAACAAGATCTAACACTAACTAATCATCACCCAAAATTAATCAGGAGGGTATTTATGTATTAATATAAATATCTAGATAAGGGGTGACCTAGATTTACTTCTAATGTCTTTACCCAAAATAAAACCATGGTCCCAAAAAAATGGTTCTTTATATCGGACGTGGTGGCCTTTTAACTGGAGTGGGATAATATATAGGCCCAGGGAGCCTTTTGGTTGGAGTTGGCTTGTAGATTGGACCAGGCGGAGTGGGGATCGGAGTCGGCTTATATATTGGACCACCTGGCATCAAAATTGGCGCGGGCTTGTAAATTGTACCGGGAGGCAAGACAACATTAAATTATGGTTGTAGACTCCAGTAGGAGGTGGTGTTAGGTGCTTATAAATTTTAGGAGGTGGTGGATACTTATGCTTGTATACAGGGGTTGGTGGTGGTGATTTGTGCATATAAACTGTCGTAGGAGGTGGTGGATACTTATGCTTGTATACAGGGTTGTGGTGATTTGTGCATATGAACTGTCGAAGGAGGTGGTGGACACTTATGCTTGTATACATGGGTTGGTGGTGGTGATTTGTACATATGAAGTCTCTTAGGAGGTGGTGCATAGTTAAGCTTGTATACATGGGTTGGTGGTGGTGATTTTTGCATATGAACTGTTGTAGGAGGTGGTGGAGACATATACTTGGAAACTGGTGTGGGTTGTGGAAGTGGTTTATTCTTGTACATTGGTGTAGGTTTGTGAACAGGTGGAGGCGACTTATTCTTGTGCCCTGGGGTTGGTGGTGGTGGTGGTTGTGACTTGTGCAGTGGAGTTGGAGGTGGGGATTTATTCTTGTGCACTGGAGTTGGGGGTGGTGGCGTCTCATCCCAATAGTAACTCTCTGCTATGGTTTGAAAAGGAAACTTAGAGATATCAACAACACCAAAACTGTAGTATATGAAGAAGACAGTAAGGATCTCTTCATTACTCCCATCCTTGCCATTGGTTTTTGTTTTTTGTTATGATACAATGGTACACTTCTCTTCTCTTTAAATAAGTTTGTTCCGAAGAAGGATCAACCGATCAACGACTATCGAATCAGTCATTCAGAGTCGGACCTTACATACATATAATTTTGATAGTAGCTTGACTTGGGAAGACTTTGCTAGTTTACATTGACATCTACACTTAGTAATCTCTTTGAGCGTGCCGAAGATTTACTGAAAGATTTTACATTTCTACATTTCTTTTAAAGGGATATATAGTTAAAAATGGTCATGTCTATATCTGATTGTTCCTATAATCCTATCCATCACAAGTTCGAGCATTCTAATTCAATTTAACCTCCTTCCAGACCTTTCCTATAATTAGTTTGTCACACTACGCAAAAAGTATGCAGAAAATAGCCTAGCAACTGCAATAAATTTTAGGGCAACTACTTATTTCTTGGTCAACACAAATCGTAAGGACCAGCTCCTTAAAATCCATTCAGTGCATGGAACATGGCGGCTTGAAGTGAAAATTTGTAACAGTTCAAATGTGGTTGAGCATTAAAGCATATTTGTGAGCTCCCTAATGGTACGAATTGCAAGTTCCATGAATGCTAATGCTTGATATAGTGAAGCTTGACTTGGATTCTGATCTTTTTTAAGCTAAATTTCATGACCAAATTTTATGAATAATAATAATTATAATAGTAAAACAGAAATTGGGAAGGATATAAAAGAGAAAAAATTTAAACGATTCGAGGAACGAGAAATTACATCAAATAACTCACCTAAAGTGCTGCATCCAAAAATTCCTGAAGGAGCCTGCAAGAAAATCCATTGATTAGCCTAGTATCTTTTTTTAAGCAACAAAGGCTAAAGAGCATACGATGGGTTAGAAGAACTATCTTTTATCACAATGTTCCCTATGATGAAAATGTTAGGTAATCATTATAATTATTATCACCGGCATACATGGCTAGAGTACTAAAACTACCTGTATCAGGACGCGTCATGACTAGCGAATACAAATATGACTATCAAATCATAGATATTTTTTATATCAAAATTAATAACAACAATCAAAAGAATAATTTAGAAATATGGGTTTATTTAATAATAAGTGTCACCTTTTGTAGAACACATATTTAAAATGAAATCTCCTTCCCTCCTACCTCTTTCTTAAAAATAAAAAAGTCGTAGAGCTTCCTTTTTTTTTCGTGCTCAGAAGGTTCAGATCGGAGCATGAATTTTTATATTCTTATGAACAAAAATAATGTGATGCATATTTTCATGTTTTCTTTTTGTTGTTTATGGTCTCTATGGACACATTTCTTCGCTATTTGGGCGGTATTTTATTCGCTTTTAGTACGATGTTTTCTTCGCTTTAATAGCAATTCCTTCGAATCTACATGGTGTTTCTTGGCTTGTTATTTTCAATTCATCAAGAACATCAACGATTTTTTTTGGCTATAGCTTTAGATTGGTCTTTAACGAGAGGGATTTTAGGCATCTGGATTCATTTGGATCTACAAAATTTGGGGATAAATACTCTTTTTGAGCATCTTTTATTAAAGAAGATAATCATTTTAAATGGTCGGAGTTGATTGCAGTTCACATCGTCATTCATCACTAATACATCTACAAAAACTGGAAATCTTTGAGGTTTATGTCTCTTTCTCTTCACGATGTGTTTGCAACTGGTGTCGTTATTTGTATTTGGGTTTTGCTTATCTTGTATTTTGATAATATTGTAATCAATCATGTGATCACTATTTTGATTTGAATGAATTGAAATGTAATTTGATACCACAAAAGAAAAAAAATACATTTACAATGAAAAAATCAACTATTAGAAAGGGATGGACTGTGTTTTGTTTGCCACCCCTTCACTTACCAGTATTTTTAAATCGGCCAACCTCTAAAAACATTTCTTTAACCAACAAAAACCTTATGCAATATAAAAAAAATTGTCAATGGATATATTCCAATTTATTCATAAAATTGATATAATGAATACATAATAGTTTATGGAAATAACAAAAACTTCAAAATACAAGATAATCAAAATTCTAATACAAATAAGTATCAATTACAAATAAATTGCGAAGATAAACCAGAAAAATGGTGCTTAATGCCTTAATAGTAGATTAAAGTAGACCTGTAAATCGGAGCCAACCATTAGATTGGACCAGGGGGGCGAGTAATTCGCCTAGGGGGCTTGTATATCGGACCAACAGGCGGACCCGGAAAATGCCTAAATACTGGAGCAGGGGGCCTTTGGAATGGACTGGGGGGTCTTTTAAAGGGACCAGTCTTGTTCACTGGACTTGGTGGCTTTGGGGTTGGAGTGCGGAAGTATGGAACTATTGGCCTCTTGTATGGAAGGGGCCTGTGGAATGAACTAGGGGGCCTTTTAAATGGGCCAGTCTTGTGGATTGGACTTGGTGGCTTAGGGATTGGAGTGGGGTGGTATGGAACTATTGGCCTCTTGTTTGGAGGGGGCCTATATATCGGGCGAGGTCTAAATATTGGAGTAGGGGGCCTTTTGGTTGGAGAAGGCTTGAAAAATGGACTCGGCGGTTTGGGGATTGGACCTATCCGCGGTTTGGGTGGAAGAGGCCTAAATATTGGACGATGCGTAAATATCGGACCAGGAGGAGGCAAGACAATTAGATTACCCTTGTAGATTTCCGGAGGAGGTGGTGGTGATTTATACTTGTACTTTGGTGTCGGCGGTGGTGGAGACCTGTAATTGTACTTTTGCGTGGGCGGTGGTGGTGACTTGTAATTGTATTTTTGTGTGAGTGTTGGGGGCGACTTGTGCTTGTAGACTGTAGTACGCGGTGGTGATTTATGATAATAGATTAGTGTAGGAGGTGGTGGATACTTGTACTTGTAAACTGGAGTGGGTTGTGGAGGTGGTTTATTCTTGTACAATGGTGTAGGTTTCTGAACTGGTGGCGGCGGCGGTGGAAATGACTTATTCTTGTGCCCTGGAGTTGGAGGTGGTGGTGTATCATCCGAATAGTAACTCTCAGCTATGGTTTGAAAAGGAAAACTTACACATATCAGTGACACTAAAAATGTAGTATATGGAAAAGCGACTAGGGCTTCCTTTTTTGTTCCTATTCTTGACATTGGAGTTTGTTTTTTCTTTTTTTATTTTGTAGTGAAGCTATGATACATCTTCACCTCTTTATATAGGCTTATCATGAAGAAGGATCAATTATTGAGTAGAAATGGTTAGAGCTTATTCTGAATTACTATACGCCCATAACCACATGCTTCAAATGTGCGAGCACTCTTCTCCGGCCCCAAAATTAGCATGACTGTGCTATGGGGAAGATACGTAGAAAATAGTCTTGGATTAAATGAACCACTTGGACATGCAATAAATCTCCGGATTAAACATGTAGCTACTTTTTCCTTGGTCATCACAAACACTAAAGACCAAAAAAATTATTTTCCTACTGAATGTCCATTCAATATATGGGACATGGCGGCTTGGACTGGAAGTCTGAAACAGTTAAAAAAATGGTTGAGAATTAAAAAGCATGTTTATGAGATCTCTGCAACCGTTCTGGCATATTCTTTGTACAATTCTTGGTAATACCCTGTGAATGTGGTATTGGGTATAGGTATGGTGCATATCATGAACGGGGTATAGCATTCCTTATATTGTTCTCGGGTCACCGTCTTACGACTGTTATGTGCAGTATGGAATTATCGTCCACTCCAAGTCTCCTAAAAGATATTCATATGATGAATATCGGCTCTATGGGCTTTGGGCCCAATTCGACAACAACAAAACTTAAGAATGATTTTGAACCGTTTTTCTTGGTACCATGATTTTATTTTGGGTAAAGACATTAGAAATAAATTTAGGCCATCCCTTATCTAGATATTTATATTAATACTTAAATCACCCTCCTGATTAATTTTGGGTGATGATTAGTTAGTGTTAATAATACTTAGTGTAATGATTAGTGAGATGATTAAGTTAAAGATAATTAGTGAGATTAAAAAATAAGATGTTTTTTTTTTCAAAGAATTAGAATTATTGAGAGAGTAAAGTTAGAGAAGATGAAGAAGGAAAACATGAAAATCGATGGATTTTACCGACCACAACCGGAGGAAGGGTATTTGGGTACCCATGTATGCTTCAAACTTAGATAATGTTGGTTGAATTGCTCAAACTTTCAAAAAAAAGAAATTTTTTATGTAGATTTGTGTCAGTTTGGTTACCATATGTCAAGAACATGTAACCGAACACATCTGAAAGTATAGTTCGGTTACGTTTTCCAAACACGCAGGTTACCGAACTCGCTCATTAATTGAGGTTTTGGTCGAACAGTGTAATGTTCGGTTACCTAGGATAAAATTGTAGGTAACCGAACGTTGAACTTAACAATTTATTTGGGAACATCTTGTGTATTCGGTTATTTCGCAAACTTCAACGCAACCAAGTTCCCAACCGAACCTAATAGTTCGGTTAGTTGCTAAAAACATTTCCTAACCGAACCTAGTAGTTCGGTTAGTTGCAAAAAACATTACCCAACCGAACCTAGTAATTCGGTTAGTTGCAAAAAATATATCCCAACCGAACTGCAGGTTAAAAGTAACCTAGTGTTAGAAGTTCGGTTGGTTCGCAAACTTCAACATATTTTGTGAAGGAACCGAACTTTGAACTTAACAATTTATTTGGATACATATTGTGTGTTCGGTTAGTTCGCAAACTTCAACGCAACCAAGTTTCCAACCGAACCTAATAGTTCGGTTAGTTGCAAAAAACATTGCCCAACCGAACCTTAGTTCGATTATTTCGCAAAATATTTCCTAACCAAACCTAGCCGTTCGATTAGTTGCAAAACACATTTCCCAACCGAACCTAGTAATTCGGTTAGTTGCAAAACACATTTCCCAACCGAACCTAGTAGTTCGGTTAGTTGCAAAAAACATTTCCCAACTGAACCCTAGTTCGATTGTTGTTTTAATACAAGGAGTTCGGTTAAAAGTTTTTCTTGCGAATCAACCGAACTCTAAGTTCGGTTAAGAAAAATCTAATGTGTGATAACCAAACTTTTCTCTGAAAAAACCCCTCCATTAAACCTCTTTGCAACTTCCATTTTCAACTCATTTTGATGATTACATCTCATTTATTCAACCAAAAACGGACGACAAATAATGGGTTTGGGAGAGTATCTTTCTTAATTTTTTAAATTAAACTATATATATATAGTGGTGGTGGTGGTTGGTGCTGGCGGTAATAGGAGGTGGTGGTGGTAATCAGTGGTTAGTGGTGGTGATAATTGGAGGTGGTGGTGGTGGTAATCGGCGGTGGTGGACGGTGGTGGTGGTAATCGGTGATTGGTGGTGGTGATAATCCGAGGTGGTGGTGGTGGTAATCGGAGGTGGTGGGAGGTGGTGGTTATATATATATATAGGTGGTTATTGGGTTGGTTTTAAATTAAATTAGGTTAAGGATAGATTAGTCATTTCAATGTTTTAGGACACCCCTTCTAACTAAAGAGAAGGTGGACTATTCAAACCATGGTCCCCTCAAAAAAACAATGGTCCCTAAAAAATTCTTCATGAATTTTTTTGGGGACTAACCCATTTTGGTGGGGCCTATTTTGTGGTAGGAACGTCCACCCTATATTTATAAGGGTGTTCTAAAATGTGGAAATGACTAACCTACCTTTAATCTAATTTAATTTAAAATCAACCTAATAAACACATGTATATATATAAATAACCACCATCGCCGACGTTCGCCACCATCTCCGACTACCACCACCACCTATATATATATAGCTTAATTTAAATCATTACCAAAGATATTCTCACAAACCCATTATTTGTCATTCGTTTTTGGTTGAAAAAATGAGAAGTAATCATCAAAAATGAGTTGAAAATGGAAGTTGCAGAGAGAAGTTTAGCTAGAAATTATGTGATACAGTTTGTCGAACTGGACGAACTCAGCTTTAATGGAGTTTTTTTCTTTCAGAATAAACACGAAGAAGATGAGATATATAAAACATATACTGCATCCTACATACAATCAATCAGTAATTGAAATGAAAAAATTTATTTAGTTTTACGGGTTTTAAAGATCTCAACATCAAATCCCAACATTGTTCAATTGGCTTGCTACGCCTTGTTCTCATAGAAAATTTCCAGCTCCACCAATTACTAACAAAGATAGCAAGGTATTAAATCTCGTGCATATCATTGCACAAAGAGAGATTTTTGGAGTATAAAGTAATACAGACACTTTGATGTCACTCATATATGACCAGCAAACTCATGAGATACAACAGAAAAAATGTATCAGGTTTTGATATCAACTCCCCACTTGTGATGCTACGACCCGTAAGCATTTCAAAAAGAAAAATCACGATATACTATCCAAATTAGAGAGCTAGGAAGGTGTTGTGAGTTTCAGGGAAGAAAAAACATGAATTTGCAAGCAGTGTTTTAAAAATCGTTTTAGTGAAGCGATACGTTGTCCTTGTAAAGCGTAAAGCGTAGCTTCAGAAAATTTTTAAAATAAATACTTATAGATATCTATGTGAAACTAACTAACACAAAACAAAAACCAACATAATAATTCATAAGGAATAAAAAAATTAACTAGCTAATTAAGCATATGCAGAATGCAATAACACAATAATCCGTCGTGATAAAGTTTTGGAGTCTAGAAAATGAAACGATAAGAGTTTTGGAGTCTATAAATAGGTGTTGAGAGCCTAGTTAGCAATTCGCCGAATGATTCACGAATTTTACCGTATTGATCGTTCCCGAACAAATCGGGCGTACTAACCAAACACCGAACCTGTTTCGTGTGTTATATGGGGATTCCAAATTTTACGTGAATTATTCGGATTCGCGTTTTGTTCGGTCATCAAATCAACATAATAACATAAAAAACCAACATAATAATTCATAAGGAATAAAAAAACTAACTAGCTAATTAAGCATATGCAGAATGCAATAACATAATAATCCGTCGTGATAAAGTTTTGGAGTCTAGAAAATGAAACGATAAGAGTTTTGGAGTCTATAAATAGGTGTTGAGAGCCTAGTTAGCAATTTGCCAAATGATTCGCGAATTTTACCGTATTGATCGTTCCCGAACAAATATGGCGTACTAACCAAACACCGAACCTGTTTCGTGTGTTATATGGGGATTTCGAATTTTACGTGAATTATTCGGATTCGCGTTTTGTTCGGTCATCAAATTCGGACAGCTGGTTTGATTAGTTGACTGAAATAGTTACCAACCACTAAGCTGCTAGTTGGTTGATGATTATTCTTAGTGTATTATCTATATAGTACGAAATATTTTTTTTAAACCATGTTTTCAATGATATATAACCTTAAAAATGTATTTTCTATAAATTTAATCTATACCGAATTTTCACTACCGAACTAGTATCTTTAAATCGAATTATACATGTACGTATGCCGTTCCGAATTACTGTCGTATCACGAACCGTTGACCGGATTTTTGACCGAATCTGATTTTTACGGATCCGAATAATACACGTACATATCATGTTCCATACGTTTGCCGAATACCGAATTGCTAACTAGGGTTGAGAGTTGATTAGTTTTTAGGGTTTTTTTATATTAAAACCTAAGAAGTACAACGTTGGGACTTGTTTTTGGGATTTAAAGTCCCGTGTTTTCTCCAAAATGTTCTTTTTTTTCCTCTAGAATATATAACCTAGTATATTTTTCCAAAATATTCCTTTTTTTCTCTAGGATATATATCCTAGTATTAATGCGGTCGTGTTAAAGCGTTTTTGTATTGAAGCTCCAAAAATCACGCTTCAAACACTGTTTGCAAGTACCTTGCTTCCAGCTATCTTGCATGTAAGTGTATGCAAATCCTTGTTCACAAAGGCCTGGCTCCTCCTTAATTGTGAGGTCTAATTTCCTCTTTATCTATTGACTCCACAGATGCATGGCCATAGGGAATTATAAATACAGAGCAAGTTTGTTATCCTATCACTATAATGCTCTGACTACATAACTTCAGGAGATTATGTGTATCATTTGTTTTGAAGTATGAATCACAATAGAGGAAACAATACTACTCTACGTGGCAAATGCATTAATACATGGATTAATGCATCTCAATAATGAAAGAATGTCATTCAGTAACTGCAAGCCACCCTTCTTAGTACTTTCTCAGCCACAAAATAACAGGAGAAGCTTTATATTCCCTGCTTGTAACTCTAATCTTAGTCACCAAAAAACTAACTAAACTAAAAAATGTAACCTCATTATTCATAAGTAGTAGATGAAATCAATCAAGTTTGATACAAAAACATATTCGTATGGATGTGGAATAAATCTAAAGAAACAATATTAGAAATAATTTAGTACTGAGAAACTAATAATTACCGTTCCCACTCCACTTCCATTTGTTCACTGATAGACGCATTTATGTGTCTATATTAGTCTCAATTCTCTGTAATATTAGTACTCGATTTTGTTTATTTTGATATTTTATATCTTTGTAGGTGTTGTTGGAGAAATAAGTATTTGCGACGAAAATAACGAAATATGTCTGGCCTGGTACCTTCATATATCAGCAGCATTAAATCGCTTCACTGCCTGCAATGAAAGTGGAGACAACAATGAATTTGTCATGTGGACTGACTACGGGTTATGGCAGAAACTGGTGGGGATGTACGTGTTTGAATGAAGATGATTTTACAGCAACACAGCCACAGTTCTGGGGTCCGTAAGTGGGTGTGATCCGTATCTCTTGAGAAGATCTAAAAGGCAGTGGTGGTATTGTCCAGTGTGGCTGAAAAATGATCGACGACAACATAAAAACTTTGGTTGGTTCAAGTGAAGACGAACCAGCTGTGTTGTTGCCATGGTTGTCGTGGTTGAGTCGAGAGATAAGGAGAAGGAAGGACGAGAATGGAGAAGTGATGGCTTAGCAGATGAAATGAGTTTCTGTAGTTGATGATTGGATGGCATTTCCATCGTTGTCTCTCAGCAGTTCGAGTTCGAGGTTGCTGTTGCTGGTGATTTGGAGGAGTTCTCAGTCAAGAAAACAAAACGAGAGATAAGGAATTGATGATTTGGTCTGAGTCTTGAGGTTTTGCATGGTTTGATTTCAGTAGTGATGGACAACGGACGGACTGGAACTTGGGAGGATTTTCCGGAGCTAGTATAAGGAGTGCAGACGAGATTCAAAAGTTCTTAAGTGAGAAGACTAACTGGTGTTGTGCTCGAGTTTGAGCTACAAAGCTAATGGTGGTGATGGTTCAGCGATTTCAATGGAGATGACTGAGCCTCTGACGATGAAAGCTGTTGAACAAGTTCTTCAAGGGTACAAGTGTAATGGGTTTCGTTGGTATGAATCCAGTGAAGATGGACAGTGAGTAGGTGATGGAGGAGCGAGATTAAAGAGCTGACATTTTCTATGTGGGTGTTTGGTCGAATCGAGATGGATTGAATTAGTAGTTGTTGCAGTCAGCGGAGATGAACTTTTCTACAGCGAAGCTGTAGTCGAGTACATGGAGTTAAAAGAGATTTGTGGAAGCTGTAGTCGTTAAGAACTTCAGGTGGTAGTTGGCCTGAGTTTCTGCCTGACGATGGTGGTATCGATTTAATGGGGACAACAATGGATTAATGTGGCAACTGTGGCCGGGTTTATATGGCCCGAAATGGTTCCTCGAAGTGGCCGAGATTTAAACGAACAGAGCTTGGTGCTGTTTGGAGTTGAGAAGGGTCAGAGAGATGGCAGTAAACATTCTTGCATGGGATGAATTTTCTGATGGTGTACGAAGTGAGTTCTCAAGCTGGTGTTGATCATAAGGCTGTATGGGTGACATTCCAGACTTACAGGGAGATAATAATGGAAGTCCGACGTAATAATTCAATGGAGAAAAGAAGTGCAGGAGATGGGTCTAATATGGAGCAGTAATTGAGCTGTTGCTATCGGTATAGAAGGTTCAGCAAACGGAAAGTACAGCTGGTGCTGTAGTCGTGATTCAGAAGACTAAGGGGAACAGAAAGTGGCGTCTGCAGTTGAAAATAAGGAAGAGTTGCAGCTGTTGAGCCATTGGGTTTTAGTCAAGCAGGTGAAGAAGATCAGTCTGACAGAGAAAAATAATATGCCGAGAGCTATACGGACAGAATGGCATGGAGAAGGGTGTAGTGAGAAGATCCGGCACGAACGGGAGCAGAAGGAAGTTGGTACCATGGACGGACTTGGCAATAGCCTTAACTTGGACGCTAGGTTTTGTTGGATGGATTGGGCCTGGAAACTGCAGCTGGGTCCGATTATTTTCTACAACCGTAACAACCCTATTTATTTGCATGGACGGACAGATAAGAGGGGGGAAAATAACCAGAGAGGAGGAGGCGGCAAGGGAGCCGTGAAGAGAAGGAGAATAGGAGAGAGGAAAGGAGGCTGGCGGCGACGCCGTCTACAAGGGTTTGAAGTTTTGTTTCAATTCCATTTTTGCTTAGCTATTTTAATTTTAATTTTTTTATGGCTTTTGAGAAAGCCATGTCTAGCTAGAACCATGTTAGGTTTAGGTAGAACCCAATTTTATTATGAAAACTCTACATTTATATGCTTAATAATAAATTGAATGACTAGTAATTTATCTTCACAAAAGCTTGGTATCTAATTGTTTATGTGATTTTGTTGATTATTTATGCTTTTCAATTGATATTTCGTACTTTGGTTAAATCCCTTGACGTGATATGCTTTAGGATTGATAAATAATTCTTTAGAATCACTACCCATGAAGCGAAGATAATTACAGCGGAGAAACAGTATTTGGAAAAGCATGAAATATATTTTTAAGGATTAGTAGAGCTTGCATAATTAATTGGTGGAAACCGAAAATCCTAACAACCCATTTCCATTTTATTCATTGTTAGACTTGTTATTATTTCATTTTGTTCCGAATTTCTGAAAACTCTTTAAAACATCATCTTGTTAATTAGTTATTCTTGGTATTAGTTGGTAGAGTATTTTACACTCCCTGTGGGAACGAACCGCATTTGCTATCTATATTACAATTGACCTGTGCGCTTGCGGATAAACTAGTTTTCATTTAATCATTAATTTTGGTTAAATAAAATCTGCATCATTCACTGCAGTTCACAATCACCAACAGCCACTGCATCTGAATCTTTGCTAACACCCAGCATTTCATTTTCTTCAATTCACATCTCAAGAACCTCCATTCATCAATCTCTGTTACTGACGGATTCTATCTATCCCGTGTGTAACCATGAACATCAACATCTCCATTCCCTTTCACAACTTCATCCAACACTTCTTTCAAATCAAAATCCCAGGATTGAGCTCAGCAAGCCATGATTCAAACTCAAACCCTAAATCCATTTCCATCTCAGAGTTCGAGTTTTCCTTCTTTGACTTAATTATGGCAGAACAACCCCCAGATTCATATTCTACACACCCTAAATTCTCCATTAATCTTCACCAATTCCTCCATCTGAACCTAATCACCCGTCTCAGCAACTCAATCAACCAATACCACATTCTAATTCCCTTGAACTTCTCGATTGGTTCTCAACCAATGGTAACAGTAACACCAATTTCTTTTTAGCTTCTCAACCCATCTTCTCCAGATTCAACCATATCAGTTCAACTCCTGCGAACCCTAATTCTTTAGAACTAAATCCAATCGATTTGATACACTCCCAGCAGCACCAACCAGTTTCTTCTCAGCATCAACACCATCTCCTTCATCAATCATGACCCATTTATTCATTTTTTTCACAACCGAAAGCAAAACCCCCAATTCCTCCAAGCTCCTTTTAATAAAATTGATTTTTAAATATTTCAATTAATTTTTTTTTTTGTGAATGAAAAACTTATTAGTCCCACATAGTGGAGTTTCCACTCTTTAGTTGTTTTAAGAGACTATATAAGATTTTTAGTCCCACATCGGGGAGTTGCTCTTCTTAAGTTGTATTTGTCAATTTTTTAAACAAATTCACTACTTTTGTAAAATCTAAGCGAAAGGGTTGCTCTATATTTTAGAGGGACCCCTAAGGGAAAATATTTTATAGCGTTTCTTAAGCGTTCGCGATTTTCCTTAACAGTTTTTTCGGAGTTGCCAAGCTCAAGTTGAGCATCTACTACATATGCTAGTAGTAGGTTTAGGTGTAGTAGGGTGTTTTATCATGGAGATATCCGTCCTGTGAGGGCTATAACATCACTCTTGAGTTTAGTCGGGCGCTAATGTCTTAAGGGAAATGTGTTGAACACGTGACTCACTCTGTTTTTTCAAAATTTTGCCTTGTTGCTGTTACGGATATATGGGGAGCTTGTTCGTTTCGTCACAGCAATCACTTCCATTATAAATGAGCTAAGTATAAATAACTTTTTCTTATTTAATTTTCTTTGTTTTTTGATTGTTGCACCTAACAAACTTAAGACATTATATTTGTAATAAACGAAAACGATTGATTGGTTTGTGAATCATGGATGTTAATTGTGGAGTGAAAAACAAAAACGAATTTCT
Organism: Papaver somniferum; assembly: GCF_003573695.1. Lineage (NCBI taxonomy): Eukaryota > Viridiplantae > Streptophyta > Magnoliopsida > Ranunculales > Papaveraceae > Papaver > Papaver somniferum. The sequence continues at coordinate 528,497 of NW_020620714.1, read as the reverse complement.
GGTCAGCTGTAGAGTTTTAATTTTATCTATTAATCTAAAAGGACTTTCGATGAACCCTTTTGATCTAATTTAGTAGACATACATATAAAATTTCGGAATTTTTGGAGTTGTAAAAGTATTTTTTTGATATTTTACAAAACAGAGAAACGTTCCTGAAAAATTCTGTCGAGCAGAAATTTGTTGTTAACTAAAGTAATTTTTATGGGGTAACCATGAGTTTTTTTTTTTTAATGGTGATTCAAAGGAAGTTTGTAGATATAGATGTTATCTTCAAAAACTCATATTTTATTATCCGATTCGGAACTAAGGTTTGTGAGATGTGGTGTTTTAGGTGATTGTGACATGAAAATGGAAAGGGACATGGCTAACAGGCGCATGTGGATGAACACAATTTTTTCAAAGATGAGAAAGGTGGGAACATCAAATGCAACTCTAAGCGTAGTCTTCTTAAGAAAGATATATTTCGTAAACCTGAATCTAGCATTACTTTAATTAAGGGTGATTTTTATGTGTGTAAAATCCTAGCCATACGGCACTAAGTTGTAGACAACATAAAAAACTTTAAGTAGAAAGTTAATGCTAATTTAGTTGAAACAAACTAGAGCGAGTTCAGTGGCATGATGTTGGAATTTAGTTTAATAACCAATGTAAAAGATTGGTGGGTGGAACTTGGAGCCACCAAGCATGTTTTGTTGAAACAGAGACCTGTTCACCTTCTATTAGAGGGATAGGGGATGTCGAGAAACTCAATATGAGAAACTCATATGTGACAGAGGTTGTATAAAAGGGAAAGGTCGAGCAGAAGCTCATATCTGTAATATTCTGACATTGAATGAAGTTTTCATGTTTCGGGCATATGCAAGAGTCTTGTATCTTGTTTTGTTGTAAATGGTAAAAGATTTAAATTGAATCTATAAAACTTGTTGTAACTAAGGTCAGTGAGGTTTTAGGCAACGGTTAATAGACTTGGGGTCTATATAAGCTTAACGGAAAAACTAGTGAAGTGAACATAGTTGATTCTTGTGCTTTCTTTTGTGTGATTGAATGGTTTTCATGATAGACTTGGAAACATAAACTTATAATTCAATGCTAAACTGGCTAGCATAGGCCGCGTACCCAAATTTAGTTTGCATTTTGAACACAAAAGTGAAATCTTTGAAGAATCAAAATATGCTATAAAACCTTTTAGCACAAATGTTCAGAGTAATTCTAATCCCTTAGAATTAATTCATTTAGACCTAGTTGACATGAGCTCAACCCAAAACCACTGTGGTGAAATATGGTTTATAACTTCCGTAGATAATTGTACGATGTATTATCTTGTATACTTGGTTACGAATAAGGAGGATGCCTTAGAATCCTTAAGATGTATAAACTTGAAGTTCAAAACTATTTAAAAACCATGAATCTAACAACTGTATTCTTAAGGAGATGATAATAGCCATGTTGATTAGTTCAGGATTACCTGCGGCCATGTGGGGGTAGGCAGTCCTCTTAACTAGTATATCATGAATAGAGTACCCTATTAAGGATCAGATGAAACTCCATATGATTTATGGAAAGGTAGATGACCTTCTTATGAATGCGTCAAAGTGTGGGGGTGTTTGACAAATATTGTCGTTCCTCTTCCTAAAAGAATTAGATAGAAAACAAAAATGTTCATTTTGTCTTCATATAGGGTATGCTGAGTATACTTCTACATGTAGATTTTTGGTTTTGTGTTCTGATTTTTCAGACTTTGGTGTGACTTTTTCTGACTTTGGTGTGAATATTATTACGGAGTCTAGGGATGTTGAGTTTTTGAACATGTTAATTTGAAACTTGTCTCTCTTTAGAGATGTGTTTTTGATCCCCTAGATGTCTTTTCAACTAGTCAGAATTTAGCCTCAAAGGAAGATGAAGTAGAGGTTGATGAGCCTAAGACAAGTAAAAGGATTAGAACAAAGACTTCATATGGAATTGACTTCATAATATGCCTAGCATAGTCCAAGTCACAGACTTGTAAAGAATCCATAACATTTACCGAAACCCCATTCTGGTAGGAAGCTTCATTTAATGAAATGGACTCAGTCCGTCTGAACCAGACTTGGGATCTTGCTATTTTACCTCCAGGGAGTAAGACAATAGGATGTAAATGAGTCTTTAAGAGGAAACGTAAGGTAGATGGAACTGTGGAAAAATATTAGGCTAATTTGGTAGCTAAAGGCTATAAATTAAAATAAGGTGTAGATTTCCTTGATTCGTATTCATTTATGACGAGAATTACTTCTGTCAAGATGCTATTTCATATTGCTTCCATAAACAAATTGGAGATACATCAGATGGATGTTAAGACAACTTTTCTAAACCGTGAATTAGATAAAAAAATTCACATAGACCAACCTGAGGATTTTGTAGTGAAAGGTTATGAAGACAAAGTTTGTAAGTGAACAAATCTCTGTATGTTTTTTTTTTAAATAAGCACGTAAACAATGACATGGAAAGTTTGATTATGTGATAATGAGTAGTGGATTTAAGTTAATGAATCTGACAAGTATATTATAAGTAACTTGTTAAGGATGCCTGTGTGATTGTATGGTTGTATGTTGATGACATGCTTATACTTGATTCAAACATAGATGTGATTAATTCCACTAAAAACATGCACTGAATGAGAACGCTGACTTGAAAGACTTAGGCCCTTTTGATGTAATCTTAGGGATGAGGATTAGAAGATAAACAAACTTTTATAGTCTTAGTCATTCTCGTTGTGTTGAATTTGTGCTTATGAGATACAATCAGTCTTATTGTAACCATGCCTGTACTCCATACGATTCTTCTTGTAGACTCGAGAAAAATAAGTGTAATGGAATATCTTAACTTGAATACTCAAGAGTTATAGGATGTGTGATGAATTTAATGAGATGTAAGAGTCCAGACATTGCCTATATTGTGAGTAAGTTAAGTAGATATACTTGTAGTCCATATAAAGAGCATTGGGATGCACTTAGTAGAGTATTACGGTACCTAAAATACTCTATTACTTTTTGTTTGATTTATGAAAGGTATCTTGTTGTCTTTGAGGGACTTTGTGATGAAAACTGGATAGTTGACTCAAAGGAGTCTAAGTCTACGACTGAATATGTTTTTACTCTAGCAGGAGGGTTTATTTTTGGAAGATTTCCAAACATACATATATTGCTCAATTCATCATGGAATCTGAGAGTATTGCGTTAGATAAAGTACGAGAGGGGGCCGAGTGCCAAAGATGTTTTTTTAGAAGACATTCCTCTCTAGCATAGGCATGTGCCAGCTATATCTATACATTGTATTAGCCAAGCTATAATAGCTAAAGCTAAAGATAACTAATTTCAAATGGGCGTTATATCCATAGATTTGACAAATTCCAAGGAGAATATCACACAACCTTTGACGAAAGGTTTATAGAAAGAGATAGTTAAAAATGCATCGAGGGGGATGGGGCTTTAAGCTCATAAATTGAACTTTCCATGAAGGATACTCAATCTTGCTGACTGGAGATCCTAAGATCAAGGTTTTGAATGAGAAACTAATTTGTGGTGGGTAAAGGTAAACACTATCAGAGAAATTCATTCTCTGTCCCTTCCCTATAGTGTAGACGTGATAGTGTGATTGCATGTGGAGGATGACTTTTTAATAAGTCTTAATGAGTTTTATAGTTTCAATTTAAGATTAAAGTGGGTGTAGAAATAGACACTCTTGATGGAATTCACCTATCTGAATGAGGAAGTGGGTCGCTTCCTATGAGAATATGAGCTGATTCTCTAGAGCATTCTGAGAAATAGGATACGTCCAGGGCCAAAACGGACACAACGGCACGAGCTTGGCAGCAACCTTGGAGATATCATGCGTGATTATTATCGCGGATTACACCAAACGCTAGCAGTTCAAGGCATCGCGTTCACTGTCTAGCAATTAGTTCCGGTAATCTCTCACTAAGCAAAGGTTCAAGACCTCATGGAGACCTCTACCTATAATGGTATTTCCTGTTTTTCGTTTTTATCTATTTTTAATTCATTTTGAGAAAATGAGTTTTATGTTGTTTTTATGGTCTTGGTATGACTAATTCTTAGGACCTAAGGGTCACTAAGGGTTCACTAGTTCATGATTTTTCACTTTGGTGAAAGAAACCTTTAGTCTCACTTGTGAGAAACTAAAGATGAAAGCTCTCTATACTATTACGATTTATGCAATCCATAGTATGACCCTGGGATCAACACACTGCTGTGTGAAGGAGAGGACGTTGAAATGGCTAGTATGAATTCAACATGCACGATCTGTTTGTCTGTTCAGTCAGTTCGGGTCGTGAGATTGGGTTGTTGATTTACCAAGATCTATCTGTGTTTTTCACGTTTTATTGAGTTTTCATTCATGTTGGGGATTGTTGGAAAAACGATTAATAAAATACTTTTTAAAGATTTTAATTTAATGTTTCTTTTGTGAATGAAAAACTTATTAGTCTCACATAGTGGAGTTTCCACTCTTTAGTTGTTTTAAGAGATTATATAAGATTTTTAGTCCCACATCGGGGAGTAGCTCTTCTTAAGTTGTATTTTTTCAATTATATAAACAAATTCATTTCTTTTGTAAAAGCATGGAAAAGGGGTTGCTCTATATTCCAAATTGGACAAAACGGCACGAGATTGGAAGCAACCTTGGAGATATCACTCGTGGTTGTTATCGCAAATTACATCAAACGCTAGCAGTTCAAGACATAGTTCACTATCTCTATCAAGTAATTCCGATAATACCTCACTAAGAAAAGGTTCAAGACCTCATGGATACCTCTGCCTAAAATGGTATTTCCTGCGCTTTTTATGTGGTTTTCATTTTTATGGTTTTGGTATTATTGGAACTTAGGACCAAAAGGTCACTAAGGGTTCACTAGTTCATGATTTTTCACTTTGGTGAAAGAAACCTTTAGTCTCACTTGTGAGAAACTAAAGAAGAAAGCTATTTATACTATTATGATTTATGCAATCAATAGTATGACCCAGGGATCAACACACTGTTGTATGAAGGACGTTGAAATGGCTAGTATGACTTCAACAAACGCATGACATGTCAGCCTGTTCGGTCAGGTTAGGTCGTGGGATTGGGGTGTTGATTTACCAAGATCTATTTATATTTTTCACGTGTTATTGAGTTTTCATTCATGTGGGAGATTGTTGGAAAAACGTTTAATTAAATTGATTTTTAAATATTTTAATTAATTGTTTCTTTTGTGAATGAAAAACTTAATAGTCCCACATCGTGGAGTTTCCACTCTTTAGTTGTTTTAAGAGACTATATAAGATTTTTAGTCCCACATCGGGGAGTTCCTCTTCTTAAGTTGTATTGTCAATTATATAAACAAATTCACTACTTTTGTAAAATCTATGGGAAAGGGTTGATCTATATTTTAGAGGGACCCATAAGGAAAAATATTTTATAGCGTTTCTTAAGCGTTCGCGATTTTCCTTAACGGTTTTTTCGGAGTTGCCAAGCTCAAGTTGAGCATCTACTACATATGCTAGTAGTAGGTGTAGTATGGTGTTTTATCCTGGAGATATCCGTCCTGTGAGGGCTATAGCATCACTCTTGAGTGTAGCCGGTAGCTAACGTCTTAAAGGAAACGTGTTGAACACGTGACTCACTCTGTTTTTTCAAAGTTTTGCCTTGTTGCTGTTGCGGATATATGGGGAATTTGTTCGTTTCGTCAAGCAATCACTTCAATCATAAAGGAACTAAGTATCAATAACTTTTGCTTATTTAATTTTTCTTTGTTTTTTGATTATTGCACCCAACAGCTCCTTCCCAGAAGCAACAAATCGACGAATTTTAGAATCTCAGAATCTAGGGCTTGAGATGATAAAGTGTCGATGTTAATTGATAATGATCTAATGGGAAGAAGAAGAAAGAAGAAAGAGAGTAAAAAAAATCATTTCCAACCTGCGGGTTTTATTAAACTGTCCCTCAACAATTAAAACATATCCAATCCCCGTGTCCTTTTTTCTATCCACTAAATTTACATGATTACCCTTCATTTTGTGTTGTATTTACGGCAGTTTTGGTGAGAAATGGAAACATGGAGGGACGCTTGTGACATTTCATTATTGATTGAAATCTATTTGGGGCATCAAAATTAATTTTTTTTGTGTCAATTAAGCATTTACTATTTACAAAAAAAAATATGATCGTATAAATATCCTTTTTCGTTTCGCTCTGTCTGCCCACAAGAAATACTAAAATTTCCACGGAGGTTACCAATTCAATCCATCTAGTAGTGGACTTACCAGCATTAATCGAGTTCCATTTGAAGTATACTTCAAACTCTTAGGAGGTACATCTCTTATTTTGGGGAAGGTTGAGACTGGATTCAACTTTTAATTATGTAACAAATCTAGGGTATTCATGTAATTTGAAACATAACAGAAGGAAAATGGAAGAAATTTGTGATTTCTACCTTCGATACCATAATTTGATCTCGTCCTTGATAACCAATTCAAGATTTTTAAAGAGGAATTGGATTAACAGTTCAAATATCTTTAAAACATGGTTTTAATGGACGAGTAAATATTAGTATGAGTGAAATGGACACCAAAAATATAGCAAGAATAAATTTGAATTTATCCTGACTTAAATGTAAAATATAGCGAGGGTAAAACTAGATGCATCCTGATGTAAATTAAAAATCAAAAAAACCATTTAAAAATGGGTAACATGAAACAGTTTACATCCTACCTATTTTTACAATCTTGTTCATTTTAACAGTATCAAACTTTGCATGTCCTTTTTATTTAGAAATTATGTTATTGGTTAATTAAACAATTTTAGGATTTTTAATTCAGCGATAAAAACTGGTAAGAAATTCAATAGGTGGAAGTATGCATTCAAATTAAGATGATGATCAATCACCTATCCTTATCGAGTCTTAATAATTAATTTAACTGGAGCACGACCCTTCGTGTTAAATAACTCGTATTTTCGGTTGTAAGTAACCATGACTATTTAACTAACGTGAACTTTATTTCTGGTATTGTCAAACTATGACCCTTCGTGTTAACTAAGGGTACCGCTTGAATTATCATATTAATTGGGTATCATCGTCATATTTCAGAAGTATACTTTAATCACAGTGATGCATTATCCATCCTTGCCATGTTCAACTTGATCAAGATTCGATATGTCGCACCTTTTTTTTATTGATCAACTGGAAATAGATAACTCTTTTTCGCTAGGGACATGCATAGAGGAAGATGTTGACTTCTCAAATGCGCTGCATATATAAATACAGGAGGTATCAGAGAGAGCTATGTACAACAAACAAAATTTGCTAGACAAATTAATAAGCTTCCTTCAATACCTATAGCTATAATCATGGTGAAGATAAATGTTGCAAGCTTTTTGCTTCTATTGGTTTTGGCTTTTTTAGTCTTTGTGAATTGTGTGAATGCATGTATCGGTGACGACGAAGAATGTGGCTGGGGTATCGGAGATGATTGTTGTAATTATCCCACCTATAAGTGCGAAGGTTTTCCATTTCTCAAGACATGTCGATTTAACTTTTGATCACCCTGACCTGGGGTTTCAGGGGTTATCAACTGAACTGATGCAATTTGGAATCCATATTACTGCATTTAATATCTCCGGCCGTTTGTGAGTGAAGATTTAGGAACTTATTTGTTTTTTATTTTTATTTTTTTTTGTATATGTTATGTTATCTGGTTTTTGCTTCACTAATAAGGTCATTAATATGCTATATTGAAAGGCTGAGTACTGCTTAGATGGTCAAGTGAACTAATCGACCAATGCTCATGATCATTTTCTTTGTTGTTTTTGTGTGTTTTCGTCTGTAAGAAGCTTGGATCTCTCGGAGATTACAATCTTATAAATAAATATAAGTTCAATCTTCATTTTTAATTTCTCCTCCAGATTTCGTACACAATTCTAGTCTTTGAACTCTTATATGAGTAACCACATATAGATTCAGATATGAATATTTTTCTTTTTAATAGGAAAATGGAAATTTGTTGAATTTAAGAAATTATAATGTTATCTCGGTCATTTAAGACCAATGAATTGATCCAAGCGGGCTAATCGTACAACCAATCTACTGAACTTATTAAGGTTCTTGCAAATTTGGCTAAAGAATCAACTATACCATTGTGCATCCCTAGTGGCGGAACTCGACTTTGATTATGGGGAGGACTTGATTCTTTTTCTGGACTGGCTTAAAGGTAAAATTTTCACACGTATTATGGCCCAATTCAAAAAAGGCTATAAAAAATGTTCTTTTGTCTTGTTTGGGTTGGCTGAAGCAAGTTCGAGTCCAAGGATAGTTCCGCCCCTGTGCACCCCTATGAACATAACTACATTCTCAATACCAAAATTTCGAAAGCAAGAAAAGAACATCCCTAATTATATTGTTTGTTGTCCACTTTACCGAGTTGTGATTTTCTTGGATAGCTTTTACCACATTCAAACAAGCTCCTTCTTAAATAAATCCTCCTGAGTCCCCTTGCTTTCGCCCGTAATATTGCTTCCAAAGCTCCTAAGGCCTCAACTTGCTCTGGATCTATTACTTTTGCTTGGAGACATCGCATTCCATTGCATTGACTTGCAGAGTTTCCTGAGATTAGTCCAATACCAGAGAATAATGAGTTATCAATAAAAGATGCATCAAAATTTATTTTTTCTTCACTGCTTAAAAGGAGGTTTCCATATATGCCTAGCCTGATCATTAGGATTACTCAAAATTTATGAATATGTTCTCATTATTCATATCCAAAATTTTACACAAAAACGTGTCTATTTTATATCTAGAAAACAATTAAAATTTACAGCTAATTCTTCATTTCCATTTCATTTTTCAAAGTTTAGTTAAAATTTAATAGAAAAAATCCCAGACGTATATTGTTGGTACAAACATCACGACATCTGTGATGTATGTCCGTTTGAACATTATTGCAATTTCCATTTCCAATTGGTTTTTAGTTGGATGCCCACAAACTTTAACATGGTATCAGAGCTAAGCCCGTATGCGGGGTGTAAGATGAATTAGTGGTCACCGTGACCGAATGACTGGTCACATGTGCACCCGTGACCGAATGACTGGTCATTCGTATGACCTGTACGTGGGGTGGACCGCGGCCGAATGTCACCTGCACACCCATGACCCACACGTGCTTAGGTCCATGTATTAGGCCGAATGACTAGCCTTACACGTGAGGGAGGGTGTGAAAGGACAATAATGCCACATCACTAGTATCCGCATAATTAACTTAAATATAATATGGAAGGGACGCTCCACTCATTGATCAGCATCATCGCCTAGCTTTAGATGATGGACCTTTGTATTCCGATTCATCCTAGTATCGATGGCTAATTGGACGCCTGATTTATTTCACAATTACACGTCCCAAATTGTGTTATCGGGTGCATGTATTAGCTGAATTTTTGCAGTCTCCTCGGGTGTCTCATTGGAAAGCTGCTCTCCGAGTTCTACGTTACCTAAAGGGTCATCCAGGTCAAGGGATTATTTTACTAAAGGATAGTGCTCTTCAACTTACTGCTTATTGTGATTTTGATTGGGCCTCCTGTCCTCTTAGTCGTTGTTTGCTTACTGGTTATTTTATTATCTTGGGAGTCTCACCTATATATTGGAAGACAAAGAAGCAACATACAATATCTCGTTCTTCGGCAGAGGCCGAGTACCGTTCCATGGCGCATATTTGTAGTGATCTCACTTGGAAAAAGGCGTTACTGAAATCTCTAGGTGTGTTTCATTCTCAACCTATGCGCCTTTATTGTGATAGTCAATCCGCTCTCCATATTGTTGTTAATATTGTTTTTCATGAGGGAACCAAACATATTGAGAGTGATTGTCATTATGTGCGCGATCAGGTTCAATCTGGTACTATTATTACTTCTCATATTCGCACAACCGCTCAGCTTGCAGACATTTTCACTAAAGCTCTTGGACGTCCTCAGTTCGAGCTACTTCTTCGCAAGTTGGCATTCGTGATCTTCATGCTCAATGACAGGTGGTGATAGTACAACTCGTTGCCAATTAATTTTGAGATGGATTCCCACAATCTTTAACAACCATGGAAGGGACTCTAACGTCCCCACCAAGAAAATAGCCAAACAAACTGAACATAACTTTCATCGTTCACGGGACGTTGCCATACAAAAATGACGTACCCTCTTCACGAGCAAATTAAACTTGAATAACTCCAAAATCTCTAGGCTCTAGCTAACCGTGTATTTCATCTCTTTCTTCCACTCAAAACACCTTAAAAAGATAAACTATGAGAGGATTTCATTCTTCTTCGTTACCTCTTTTGGGTTTAATCTCACTCATAATCACTACAAATTCTGCTACACTACTCCATCCAGCAGCCTTAGAACTGTCAAGGTCGGAAAACATACAGGGAATTGTAAATGATTGGGCGGCCAAATCCTGATAAAGAGGGTGTATATAACGCGCCAAAGGATTTATACTGGGGTGAGTCTTTCCAATATCTGTTTGCTCATAACTGGATAAGGGTACAAAACTTGGAGATGCCATTGATATGGGATTCACAACTTGAAAAAGTATGCAAGATCGTGGTCAATTCAATGGAAAAGTAACTGTAGTTTACAAATTAGATGAAAATATTTATGTAGAAATTGACGTTTAGTCCCAAAGTTACTGGGCTTGGGATGCTTTATTCCACTTATCTCAAACCTAGTATTCTCTAGTCCAAAAAAGCTCAGCCTCAGACAGTTTAGTTTAAATATGGACGAGTTAGTCCAAAACCCATCCACGATCCCGATTTTCTGGACTGCCAATATCCCGTAACTACCCTTAAGCCGATTTCAAATATATAAGCAGGATTTGAAATCGAAAGTTTTGGATCTCAAACATGAACTCAAGATAGGAAGCTGGTCTGAAAATAATTTTGGAGGCGACTTAAAAGTTTCAGAGAAAATTTGTCACAATTCATCGTTTCTTCAACAAAATTCAACTTCAGGTTACTGGTGAAGTGTTTTGAAATTGATAATTTTTTTATCTCATATTTGAATTCAAGACAGATTCAGTTATAGATCGATCTAGATATAAATTTCATAGGTAATTTAACAAATTCATATAGGTTTAGTTGGATTTGTTCGTTTCTGCAGCAGAATTCAACTTCAGATTAGTTTTCTTTTTGCTTCATCGTTGAATTTCGTTTTTGATGTTTAGTTTTTTTTGATTTTATGAGTTGATGATATGAATTCGATCTGTTACATCTTATTATTTTTATATTCTTATTTTTGTTATATTTTAGCTTTTGATTTTCGTTAAATGATCTTGATTCTTGTTTTTTGATAATGATTTTAGTTTTACGATGCATGTTATGGAATCGAACTAATATTAGATCGTAGGCTTCTGTTTTATTCAATTATGTTGTTCAAGTAAGATTCTTAAGCTTAATCTATGGATTATTTGATTTAGTTTTATTGTTATTTGATGTTTTGGCTTCTATTAAATATGTACTTTCATGTACACTGTTTAAGTTTTAGGTTATTCAAATCTGAAATTATGATTTGAAGCTTCAAATCATAATTTCAGATTTGAGATGCCTCATTAATTGCCTGGGACTAGTTTCAGAGGTATCAAATATGTCTGAGAAGGTTATCCATGTTGTTCTAAATTATGGTGAGCATTCTGATGCTTTTCCTGTTAATACTTTGACAACCGTAGATGAATTGAAGCATTTTGCATGCAAGCATTGGAGGTCTTTGTCTCCTGGGAGTATACGTTTTAGCTATTTGGATAATCATCAATTAGTTTTTGTACAAGGTGATATACAAATGCAAGGTTTGATTTCTCTTGTTATTCTTATTAAGAATGAAGATTTCTATTTGAATGTTGATGTGATTCGGAATCATACTTCTCATTCTAATTCTGGTTGTAGTACTAGTTCTGGTTCTAGTACTGCAAATTCTTATGTAACTGATAGTCCTAAGATGGTAAGGGTGGTAGATCATGATGCAGACCAGGCCAAGCCTCTGATTTGTAATGAATGGATTTATGTTTTTGACAAAGTTGGCAGATAATTTATGGGCGTGTCAAAGCTGTTAGAATTGCGGTTGATAAGTACAAGATGGCTACTGGTCACAAGATTATTATTCTTAAAAATGACAAGACTCGTTTTACTGCAAAGTGCGCAGAAAATGATTGTGGTTGGAGGATTCACTTTGGGCCTGTCAATGGTTACATTTCTCGGTTTGTGCTAAAAGATTCTAATGTTATTCACAGATTAGTGGTGTTCATATTAGTCCATATTACGAATTCTTGTTTTTAGAATTTTATATGTATACTTGTTTTAGGTGTACATTTTTGTACACATTTCTTGTTGTAGGCTTTTTAGGTGGCACATTTTGTAGATTACATACTCTTGGTGTAAATTATATATTCTTGATTGGTATGTGTTTTATTTTTGAATATGTGATGTTGGTTTTGAGATCTTATTAGGTTTAAATTGTGGTGCACATTACTTATTCTAGATTTTTTTTTCGTAGTTGTGGTTTTTTTTTTTAGGTTGAAGAGTCCTGCGGTGAAAACCAAGTTAGTCAAGTATCTGACCGCTGACAATATACAGGGTGATCCTAGTCTAAAACCCAGACAGATCATATCACTTTTTAAGAAGCCTTATGGGTCCAATATTAAGTATCACCATGCCTGTAGAGGGAAAGAAACTGTATTTGAAGAACAATTTGGTGATGATGAGAAGTCGTATAGCGATTTAAGTTGGTATGTCAAAGCAATTGAAGAAACTAATCATGATAGCTATGTGAAGTTTGAAGTTGAGGATGGAAACAACAGATTTCAGAGGATATTCATTTGTTTTGGTGCTTTCAACCATAGCTGCTATAGGTGTCTCAGACCCATGATTTACTTGGACGCTACTTTTCTTACTGGTAGATTTAGGGGTACTGTGATGGCTGCAACATGTGTCAATGGAGACAATGGTTTTACCCATTTTCTTTTGCTCTTGTTTCTTCTGAAAACAAATACAATTGGTTTTGGTTTCTGGAGAATCTTAAACAAGTTTTCGATGGTCGTCAGATTGTTTTCCTTAGTGATCGTCACGAAGGACTTTTGCAAGGCATTCCAAGAGTGTTTCCTACTTCATATCACAGTTATTGCTTTTACCACATCAAGTGCAATCTCCCCATTGGATCAGGTGATGCGAATTCGAAGGTTGTTATTGATTTGTTTTACAAAGCTGCTTACTCTTACACAACAACTAACTTTGAAGAAGCTTTGAGGGTCATGCATGCAATTGGATGTGGACATGTTTCTAACTATATCAGGACTATTCCAAAGGAGAAATGGGAAAATGCATTTTCCCTATATGCAGATATAGTGCTCACTCTTCAACTCTTTCTGAGTCGTTCAACAACTGGATTCTTGATTTCAAAAAGTTGCCTGCTTTTGCTCTTCTCGATGTGATACGGTGAGTTTTATGTTTATTTTTTCATTCGTTAATTTTTTTTTTTGATGTGTACATCTTCCCTTCTACGCATGTTTATTTTTCTACATTGTTGCGCACATGGATTTGCTAGATCTGTAGATACTTTTACACATGTTTTATCTATGATTCTGCAACTGTGTGTACATTGTTGTACACATGGATTTCCTTAATGTGTACATTTTTGTACACATGGTTTATTTTTATTCCTTCTAGATCATGTTTTAATTTTATGTTTTGTGTTTTTACTATGTCAGTTTGAAGGTTATGAAGATGAATTCCACGAGAAGGGTAGAAGGTCTAAAAACTTTCAACACCAGGCTCACTCCCATATTTGAGGCTTTACTAAAGGAAAATATTAACATTGGTCGTACTTGGACTGTTACTGAGTCCATGGAAAGATTGTATGAAGTCGCATCACCCCGGACTCATTCTGTAGATCTATTGCAGAAAACTTGTACATGTCACAGGTGATGAGTTAACGGTTTTCCTTGTGCACATGTTTGTACTGCCATTCAAGCTACGAGGGAGGACAACTATTCATTTGTTGAGCCATACTTCACCACCTAATGGTACAACAAGACATACCATGAGATCATCTTGCCAATCCCAAATTATGACAAGCCGCAAGCTTATGATCCTAGTGATAGGATTATTGTTCCTATTCATGTTCCTCCACCTGAAAAACGAAAAGCACAGCGTTTCAAGAATGCTTGGGAGAAGCAAAAGAGACCTATGATGTGCACAAAGTGCTTCACCCTTGGTCTCCAAAACAGAGCTACCTGCCCCATGCTTTGATGCTTTTCACTATGTTTAATTTGTTCAAAAGATTCTATGTTTTTGATTTTTACTTTTGGTAGTGTCTTTTCATTTTTATAGAGCGTGGATAATTAGTTTCAGGAGTTGTGTACCATTATGTACACCTTCTTGTGCATTTTAGTTTCCTTACCTGTCTTTTTTACATGTGTACCATTATGTACACCTTGATGTACAATGGATGCTACTAGTCTATCTTTTTAGTGATTTTCTATGTTTTTCACTTCTGTATAATTGCTGCTTGTTTTTATTTTGCTAATAATGCATGTTCAATTCTATGTTTAGTGTTTCAGTTCTATGTTTTCAAATCTGCAGGCCTGGATAATTATAAAAATCTGTCAGTTCATGTGTACCATTATGTACACCTTACAGTCCCATTATAAATCTCTGCAGTGTCAGTAAATATGCACAATCATGTACACCTTATTTTTTTTACTAACCTGTAATATACACCTTAGTACTGACACAAGTATACTTTCAACACATGCATATCGTAACTAATAAATAGATTAATTCAAGGTCTTAAGTATTTTTGGCAGTCATAAGTCTTAAGTTGGAACTAATAAAAAGATTAATTCAAGGTCTTTATAGTTTTAAAAACTGAAACTTGAAAAGTATATTGATAAAAAGATTGATTATCTGAACATAAAAAATGTTAGAAGCAATTCAGAAAGTGATCTTGTATAATGAAGCTTAAAAAATCTTCTTCCTCTTCAACAAATTCTTTTCCATACTCAGGCGCCACTACTTGTGCTCTTCATCCTTTGCTACATTCCACACATTTTCATATACTCCGACTTTTTTCATCATTTTTGCCACCAATTTTGATCTCATTTCCTGACAAATGTCTTCGTCCCTCTGCTGATCTCTTTCGATACTCTTTATCTTCTTCATACTTCGTTTCATAAAGTAACATGCGTACAATAGGTAGTCTATATTGATTCCTTGTGAATGGAATTGCATGATGTTTATTTCGTGCGGTTCTATAGGTGCATAACCCTATAGTGCTCTCTTCTTGTTGAGTTCCAATTGTACCACATTTGCCAGTTGTTCTGCATCATCTTTATAGTCCTTACTTGAGTGCAATGAGTTGTATCACTTTCACTCTTCAGCTATGAAATCAAACTTCAAAAGTGACCAATGAACTCCTACTGCCAGTTTTATTGTAGAGTGATTGACGGGGATTACAAGAACTTCCAGATTGTCAGGCATGTCCTGTATGAAATCAAACACAAGCCTTTGTACCTCGCTGATGATATTGTTCTTCACATAGTATTGCAATCAATAATTTGTTGGAAAATAAAATAAATTAGGTACACCTAAATCAGACCAGAAAACTACCAAGCATGTACAATATTACATATCAAACAGACGTATGTTATAGATGTATCCATGACGTATGATACAGGTGTACAATTATGTACACACCTATATAAAATCTAAAAATCAAGCATTCATGCAAACACTTAACAGAGCATGTGTCAATCATATGGCATACTGGTGTATATCTATGTCAACTCCTAAAGAAATCTACAAACACATAGAACACGCCATGTCAATCAGGTGTACTAGTATGTACACATCATTAAAGTATATATGTATGACATTTTTGATTTGTTTTTGAGAAACTTACACACGCAGTAGGACTCATTATTTCACATCTCATGTACTTTTGAACATCTAGATGGCGGAAGCTATCTCTGACCATTGCATCGCAACGTCGATGGACGTAAAATTGCAGTACCTCTTGATCCATATACTTTTTGAACATACGTTCACGAAGTACTTTTCCCACAATCAGAATTTATTCCCTGTCTGTTGGATCTTCGAGTTTTGTTAGTTCCCAAGCTACAGAGCTACAAAATCATAAAGGAAATGTTAACATGGTGTACATAGTGGTGCACTTACCATTTTTTCAATAAGATTCAATCATTCATATAGTGCAAGATACTGCTTTGTGAACTTACGTCAGACTTGCATAGTCGAAGAATTTATGTACCTTATTTTTGTCTTGTCCCGGTTTCATGGCATGGTATAGTGGTGATTGGCGAATATCTGGTAGTGGGAGACAAGGATGGTACTAATTTTCCTTTCTCTTTATTGGTGCAGGATAACCTGGTTCTTCTCTCTCTTTTTGGTTCCCCTTTCCTTTTTGATCCAGTTTCATCCTAACTTGTCTGGTTTTACCCTAGGCGGTGAAATCAGGATCTAGTTTTTTCTATGCAGCTCTCTTTGGTGGTGTCATGGAAAACTTTCAAGCTGCTTTTGTCCTCAACATCTCTGCTTCCTTCATCTTCCATGTTCTTTTCTTTGTTGGTGGTGTCTTCTGCTCCTGTACTTCTTGACTGCTAAAAAGTTCATCTTCATGCTGTTGGATGAACTGCACTTCTTCAGCAACGATCATTTCTCGTTCATCTTCATTGGATAATGATTTTTGCGATGACTTTTTTATTGGATCTTCTTGGATAAACAATGAAAAGCTTGGACAATCGTGGATCAGGGTTGTCATCTTTACCTTCACTTCAGATACTGCCATTCTGTAACTACCTTTCTCAAGCTTTACGAACACATTTCACACAAGTTAACTAGAAGGTCCTCAATTGATGTATAAGCATCTTGCTATGTTTCTTCTCCTTGTGTGATTAAAAGGACATCTTGTTCAACCGTCAACATGCCTTTAGGGTCCATCTGAGATATGGCTTGAGCTACGATTATCGTAGCTTCATCAATTTCAGTATATGGAGAGGCATCCATCACATTCTGGTGTTCTTGATGTTTAGTGATTTCAGCTTTCTCTGGCAAAGAAGTGCTGCAAAAATGCATATTTTGTTAGGTTCTACAAAAGTGTACATCTTTGTACACACACACACATAAGAAATTACTAAGGCGTACATCTTGGTACACATACACAGAAAATGAAAAGAAATGCGAGCTGAGATCATTTTCTTCATACCTAGGCTTCTTAGCAGTTCCAGACTCAACACCTTTCCTTGTTCCATCATTGTCATCATTCTGTTCATTTGTCTTTGACACAGGAGTGCTAAAAGATTCAAGGTTTGACAAAAGGTATGAGTTTTAGCATACTGGTGTACAACTATCTACACACATAAAAATAAATGACTTCCACATTAATAAAAGTGATTTTATACCTTTGCTTTTCAGGAGTTTCAGACGGAACTTCATTCTTTTCAGATTCAGTTCCATGCTCGTCATCACCATCTTTGCTACCCTCTTTGTCATTGTGATCAACATGCATATCACCACCTTTGCCACCCTGCTCATCATCATCATCTTTATCATCATGCATATCACCACCTTTGCTACCCTCCTTGTCATTATTATCCTTTCTACCCTCATTGTCATCATCATCCTTATCCTCGTGCATATCACCATATTCATTGTGTTCATGTTCCTCCTACTCCTCCTCCTCCTCAATCTCCTCCTCCTGCTTAGTTTCAAGTCGTATTTCCTTTGCAAATTTAAAGATTTCATCCAAAGTGTAATTACGAAAATCATTCACTTCTCTTTCTGTCAAGTTAATTAGACCAACTTCATTAAAACCCTTAATAAATAAAATTGAAATTGTTAATTTTGGTTTGGGGAGGTTTAGATTTCATTTTAATGTAATGTATTGGGTTGTCGTTGAAATATGGTTATAGTTGAGCTTTATTTAACGGTGTCTTCAATAAATCTAATTGATGCTGCCGATAAATATAATTGATGTTTCCTTATTTTTCTTTGTTGCTTTAAGCCTTGATTGGAAAAATTTATGATTCGATAATCATAAATAGATAAATGAGTTTAGTATAATTATTTTTATAATAAATTTGATAAACACCTTTCAAATAATTGATTATCATTGAAAGATGTTCTCGAAAAGAAATGAAAAACAATAATCTAGAAAAAAATTTCTAAGTTCCCTATTGTTTTTTATCTTTCTCTTGATACTTAGAGAAAATAACAAGAAAAAACTCAACTCAATTTATTAAGAAAAAATAATTGATTATAACTTTTTTTAAAAACAATTTTTTCTATTTCTGAAAATAATTAATTTTTTCAATTGTGACTAAAATAATCAATTATTATAATGATTATCAAAGACATACATAATCCATTATGAGCATTATAATGGATTATCAGCAAACAACTCCCAGTATCTTCTTTTTTTGATTAATAATAAGTCTCCTTTGTTGAAATAAAGCTACGGTCATGTGATTGAATGTTAGATCCGATGGCTATGTATGAGGATCTGAAATATATTATCAAAGCAAGTGGGAACGGAAATTTGATACTAGTAAAGACTTTATTTAGTTGTAGTATAAGAATGTTCACTCTTATGCATTCTCGCTATATTATTACTATGATCGGGCTTGTATTTGGATTTTGGTTCACCGTGATTGCTAGAGAATTTTTTGTATGGATTATACAGTATCTAAGTTAATGCTTTGAACATTACAAAGACATGGGGAAAATTTAGCCGTGTATAATAAATTGTAAGAAAATAATATGTTAAACTTAGATTTATCCACGAAATATACAAGATGCATCTGAATGCATGATGTATATTCTGATAGAAAAGTAGATTATGACCCAGATGCACCTGAATGCATAATGTTTTCTTCGTATTTTTTTTGTTCTTTTTTTTCCTTCTTTAATCCTTGCTTTTGGTTGATGTTTAAATGATAAATGTGATGGTACTGGTGGTGGATTTTATTGTCCGAGATCATGAACTGGTGATTTTAGTTATGTACAATATATAATAGGTGATCACCAGGATAAACCTAGATTTATCCGCAAAGAACACAAGATTCACTCGAGTGCATAATGCATAATTTTTATAGGAAATGGAGTTTTCTCGGGTGCACCCGAGTGCATAATGTATATTTATGAAATAAGGTTTGACCAGGTGCACCTGGATACATAATGCATATTTTATAGGAATAGATTTTGGGCAGGTTGCACTTGTGGTGCATAATGCATATTTTCGTAGGAATTAAATTTTGGTCAGGTTGCACCTGGATGCATAATGTAGCCTCGACCTGATTTAAAATTTAAAAAAAAATCTGAATTTCATATCAACAATGGATCTTATTTTGTCGATTTTTTCGAGCTCTTTCCATAAACATAAATTTTGTTGAAATCCGACTTATATTTCAAAAGTTAAGACCTTTCTCCTGATTAATTTAATTGGAGAGAAATAATAAAGTTCAAAGTAAAGGGCGTATTTGACTATATCTTTTGGTGTCTTTTTCAACTAGATATATATTTTAGAAGTCCATTACTCCCATATTTTATGGTTTTTGGACAAATGATCCATATCATTAATATATTGGCTGATTTATATTTAATATATATACAGGTAAACCAAAGGAGATTAGCTAAGTTGATCAGAGATCAAACTCTCAAGTTGTAGGTATACGCTAAGGGTTCGATTCCCTCTTTTGATTGATCAATATATATAATATGATTTCAAGTGATTACCTCTGCAGTCGTAAAAAGTTGAATCAAGTTCTCTTCTTAGAGTTTCTGCTCACCACAGAATATTTAGACCAATTAAATCTTTTGAAAATATTTAGACTAATAAAAAATTGTTATATAAAAATTAGAATATATAATAAAAAATTCTAGAGCTTTGGGTCGCACAGAAAATACTTAGATCATTAGAAAATTGTTTTACAAAATTTAGACTATTTAATAATAATTATGTGGGTTTAAAGTTATCACAAATCTAGAAAACCGACGGGCTATATAAATTAAAGACGCTGACAACTAATTTGATCATGTGCAACGCACATGCGCGCATCCGGTGTGTGTATATATATATGAGTATACAAATTAATATTTGTGCGCACTAAGTGTGTCTAGCGAGCTTATCTGTTCTACCGTGATTTAACCGCAACTTATTCTGTTTCCTGAATTTCTTGCGTATTTATGCTGCCCTATCACACCATTAATTAAGATGTTATGTTGGTCAGCACTACTAAGCGCTGGTGGACCTTTCATGTTGAGTGATTGTAATTAATTAACTTGCGACCAGAACGACAATATTCGCCGCCCCCACAGTACTACAATTTCCACCGGCAGGTGGAACATTCATTTGTAGTAGATGTAAAGGACAACAATTTTCACAGAGCTTATTCAAATTAAGGTGATGTAGCATCACTTATCCTTATCACGATCTATTTGTAATCCAGCTTGGTATACTGAATGTTCCAGTAGTGCATATATACACCGACTTTCATCATGCATGACATTGCACTATAATTAAGTATACTGGCACAACGACTTTCAAATTAGTCCTTGTATTTGTATATGAATCCGATTCTTTTTGTTCTCAATTATTTGAAAATTTGTAATTAATTAACATCATTGTTAGATATCAAGTATCATTCAACCCATGATGTTTAGCTAGAGTAATTAACAACAAAAGGAATTTTTTTTTTTCTCGTGTCTTTAATTAGCACAACATCTTAATCCAAGGTGCAAGTATTATTTTCTACCAAAGGTGCAACTAATAATTTCCCAAGACAAATCAAATGAGTAATTCGTTGTATATTTAGCTAACATATAATGATAGAGCGATCAAGACAACAAGATACGCAACTGTGTACATATGGTGCGTACTACTTAACTAGCATGTTAATCTGGTGTCATTAGCTAGCCAAAGTATACAGCTCATATCACAGTGACGAATTCATTCACGATCTTTTTCTTTTTTGTTAGGAACATATGGGTGAGTAATTACAGGACATTGACCAGCTATTAAGGACTGGATGAAATTGGTGACTTCATTTAATTCGTATGTAGAGATAGCTGAAGATGAATGTTACAAGTTTTTACTTACGTTGGTTTTGGCTTTTTTAGTCTTTGTGAGTTGTGCTAATGCATTTATCGGTGCCGAGGAGATTGTGAATGGCTGCATCTTCGTCCCCAGGTATTCCATTTCTGAGTACATTTTTCGTCCCCAGGTATTCCATTTCTGAGCACATACATGTAAGTAGGTCCCAGGGTTTTGGAGGTTGCCCCCACCACAGACGCAACGCAAGCTTGCCCCGCATCCTATTTTTTGCTAGGTCACTTTTATTAGCCTTTCGTACCTTTGTTTGGCCAACCAACCATACGAAAATTTCTTCTATTTGACTACCCCCATACATACAGTCCTAGCACCACCTCACTTGGTTAAAAAAATGATTTACCAGCAATCACACTCAGTTGTGTATGGTGAATACCACTTGACTTGATTATCATATTAATTGGGTATCATCAGCAGAACAATACTTAAATCAGTCCTAGCACCACCTCACTTGGTTAACAAAATGATTTACCAGCAATCACACTCAGTTGTGTATGGTGAATACCACTTGACTTGATTATCATATTAATTGGGTATCATCAGCAGAACAATACTTAAATCAGTCCTAGCACCACCTAACTTGGTTAAAAAAATGATTTACCAGCAATCACACTCAGTTGTGTATGGTGAATACCACTTGACTTGATTATCATATTAATTGGGTATCATCAGCAGAACAATACTTAAATCAGTCCTAGCACCACCTCACTTGGTTAACAAAATGATTTACCAGCAATCACACTCAGTTGTGTATGGTGAATACCACTTGACTTGATTATCATTACTTGTCGTGTTCTAATATCAATTCAACTTGATCAAGATTCGGTATATTGGCTATTCAAATGTATCTAGTTATTTATAGTTAATAGGTACCAAATGCTATATATATAGGATAAGAATATCCTTCGCAAACAATTTTCTCATCCAACAAAAAAACAAATTGATCGAGAACCTAAAAAAAATCAGTAGCAAAAATGGTAAGCAATATTAAGTTCATGAGTTTATTCATTGTAGCATTTATGATCCTTTCAATCCTTTCTGTTTATGTGGATGCTCAGTACTGTGGCGAAACTGGCAACGTTTGCTTTCTCTTCAGCACCTTTTGTTGTCATGGACCATGCAGTGCCTATGTTGCGGTTGGGAGATGTCCCTAGCTAGCTGCTAGCTAGTTTGTTCTAGAGTACTGCATGATTAATAATACTGCGAGCTTGTTAATTTTGTGTTTTCTATTTCTGTAGTTGTTGTGTCTTTGTTTTACTAATAAGATTGTTGACCAGATGTTATATTGATTAGAGTATTAGATGGTTAAGGGAATTAAACCAATCTAGTACTCGATTAATTGCTCATAATCACTTTCTTGATGCTTCTGCTTTTCTTTTTTGAGTGAAGATATGGCATAATTAAGTTCGTTAATTTGATTTGTTTAATGTATTTATTGTGTTATGTGTCTCTACCTCTCTATCTCCACTAATAATATGATCATCTATATGTCCTATTAATTAACTGGTACATACATTAACTAATCAAATCTCATGATTCTTATGTTGCATCTCTTGGATTACAATTTCATCAATAAATATAAACCACCGATAAAAATAAATAAATCAATAAATAAATAAATAAATAAAAACCCAATCTTCACAAGAATCATCTCAATTTTTTTTGCATATGGTTGAATTACCAGAACAAAAAGTAACATAACGAATCAGTTCAAAAAGTTGCATGGAAATCCAATTTCACTCAAACCCCAGTATTAGACCCCAAAAAGGTACCATACTCTTCATTTTTTAAGCCAACCAATAATAAATGACTACCATTGAACCAACAGCGCATTGCAAAAGAATACAAAATCCTACGAGATCTCTTTTGCCGCCGGGTATAACGGCAGCCCCATTGGTGTGATCATACTATATATATAAGAAGTTTCTTACAACACTGTTAGAATATATGGCGTACCCTAGTCAGAAGACCAAGTCAGAGAAAGCCCGAGTCATTATAGTCTAGCTAGTTAATCCATTTGTATAGCTAGAATACCTAGTCAAGATACGTTTGTTATTATCTTCTAGGGTTTAGGGTTTACTAATCATCTTATGATTCCTATAAATAGGAATACCAATGTAAATGTAAAGTATCCCAGAATGATCAAACATCTGGAGATCAATAATAATTCTCCCTTCGGGGATTTGTCCGTGGACGTAGGCGTTACTGCCGAACCACGTTAAGATCTTGTGTTCTTATTATCTGTAATTTGTTTCTCTGATCGATCTATGAACCCTCGATACCCATAATTTATTATGGTATCAGAGCGGGGAGATCCGCTCATATGCTTCCGCTATCATCTTTGAGTTTCGGTTTTCATTATGTTTATGGGTATCGTTCTTTGGACGAAAATCTGTGTTTTTCTTCCATTATTCACATTTTTCTTACATCTAAATTTTGCCTTTTCCTTTCTTAAGTCATCAACAGTAAAGCAACGATAGCATTCACGACTTTGCATATAAGATTCGTGGGTTCTGTTATTATCTTCATCAAGTTCCTTTGGATGTTGTCTTATTCACATTACTGTATGTATTCTTTCAAGTCTAAATGTTGTACACATGAAGATATAGCTTTTGAGTCTTTTCCGTACACATAAACTTCGACGATGCTCCCATCATCATGAGTTTCGTCTTTTACAATCCTATGACTATGGGTATCGATAAATAGATAGATCTAAGATGGTTCTATTTAATATCAAAAATCATAATCCTAAATCAGGGATTTCTTCATCTAAATCCAATCTTCTATTTATTAGTCCGACACAGTTTGCTGTCAATCGATCTTTTTCATTAGTTTGGCTCATAAGTCCTAACTAAACATTTGTATTTTCGTTATCAAGTTGATTAAATGATAATGTTGTGCCACTAACGTGGATTTTGTTCTCAAAACAAGATGCTGGATTTTATCTCCATGTTTGTTTTACTCTCAAGAGCAGATGACTTCAGCATTTCAGAGTCATCATCATTTCTTGTTTTTGTGGTGTGGTTTCTGTTACACATCATCCGCATTATTTATTCTTAATATTCTCAGTATTTTGTTTGTTCGTTTTATCAAGAACAATACCCTTTTTCGACCTTCTTTAGTCAAATATAGTTATGGAATATTTCTGCTTTCATCAGAAATTTTCCACCTCGCAATTCCTCACTATGAATTGTTGAACAAATTTGATTCGATATGTTATTTCTTTACGTCAAACTCATCTTTATTAGTTTTACATCTCATCATCATCATCATCGATGTTTATATCCTTGATTAGTTATCACACTGTCAAACCATACATCGAACTATACCTTCAAAGCATTGTAATGGCTACACAGCCAATCGCTTTTGTTAATAGTCTGTGCCTTGATCATTCGGCACTCTTATCCCACATTGATTTTTTATCAGTTTAACAACTAATTAATGTGGTCTTCAGGAAATGTTATGTGTTCTGTTCAAAAAGAACTCGTCTCAGATCTTTATCCATGATCAAAATTTTAAAATCTTAGGCTCTAATTTTTATGAGCTAATAATTCCTAAAGTTTCTCTTCGAAGATGTTGAATTAATGATGAATTCACATCATTTTGGTTTCGATCCAATATTTGATTGGGTTGACCGGTGAGTCATTCACAAACATTAGGATATTCTTTCCTAAGTTAAGTTATGTTGACAGATTCAACATTTCATTAAAATTTTCTCTTTTCCTTCCAAAATTTTTGGAGAAATAATGAAATATCCATTCATTTCCGAATATATCATTCCATATCTTCGGAAATCTCAATATCCATGCATTTATGAATATATCATTCCATATCTTCGGAAATCTCAATATCCATTCATTTCTGAATATATCATTCCATATCTTTGGAAATCTCAATATCCAAAAACAGCCGAACATATTTCCATGTTCAATTTTAATTCCTTAAATCATTCTCCATTCTTAATGACGCGTTTCAAAATACAAGACTACAAAGTACTGGGAATCCTTCAGAGAAGTTTCATGGAAGATTGTATTGTTACAATTTATGACATCTTTTGTTGCTTCCATTCCGTGGTTACCTTTGTTCAAGTGACCGTGATTTGTATTCGAGGATCAAGCGACCGTGCGTGAAGTTTACACTAGAGAGTTTTGGTTAAAAGTACACTACAAAGTTTTGGTTACAAGTTTCGTATCTTTCAAGAAATTGTTCAAGTTGAACATTTCAAATATCTCCATTTTTCGGAATTCTTGCCAAAGTTTGGTAATCGATTAATATGAAAATATTTTCCATATTTTCAGTCTATATCCTTCATAAATAATCATCTTTTCTTTCCGAAAATTTTCGGATTAGGAATTTATTTTTTTATGATAATATATTATTTCCTTTCATAGCATGAAACTCACCAATGGTTGCATCTATAGCTATTACAGTGGTTATCAAATGAAAGAATCGTGTTCATCGATAAAGCAGTCATTTCTGTTCTCAAGCAATCAATGTAGAAGAGGATGTATAACATTCACCTTTGCAAAAAAAAAAAAAAAATCCTTCGGTAATTGCAAAGATGGTGTTTTTATCAACAACTGTTTCCGTCAGTATTCAAGGCCAAGTTTATTCCATGGCCGCTCATATGTTGAGTGTAAGTTTTGATCAAAGTAATCTCTTTGTACTTCTGTCGATATTCATCGACTCTGCTTTTATCTAAGCTAATTCTCAGAATCATCTCTAATGATTCTTTATGCGGCAAAGATGTTGCATTACTACCGACTATTCTTGTTCTTTTACTTGGTCAAGAACATTAGATCTAAATCCGAGTATCTCGTTCCATTTTCGGATATCTCAAAACTTTAGAAAATAATCCCATAATATTTTGCTTGAGTGTCGCAACTTACGCGACGTTTTTAGTCTGTGACTATGCTAAACCTTTGGATATCGTTATCTCTAAAGTCAATCAATCAAGCAGATTGTTTTCCCATCGATAAATCAGTCTCTGTCGATGGCATAAGGGTTTTTCAGTCTAATTTGCTTACTTGGATCACAACCCTTGTCCAGGTTAAGTTATCTATAACTATCCTTCTGTATTATTTTGATACGGTTACATCCATTATCAATCATGTAGCAAATCATAAATTTTATTTTTTCTTCTTTTCTGAGAATTTATTTCTGAAAATATCTCTGATTTTCGAGAATATCCTGCCATATATATGGTAGTCTCTTTCCTTCGTTTGGTAATCTATTTTACGTTAAATATTTTCTCTAGTTTTTAAAAATATAATAGTATGATCTTTCCGATCTCATATCCAACAACAGTTTTCATTCACGAAAACTCTCAGAGACAGATATCCATCTGTGGACGATTCTCTTCGTCTTATCAAGCCAAGCCAATATTCATACTATTTGCTGCGCAAACTTGGTTCATTTCCTGACTTCATTGATCTCTCACCATCATGAGTTCCTTCTCATATTTTTATGACTATGGATATTGATAATAGTTTCATGACTTTGTGTAGAAGATGATAGTTCATGACTTCGTTCTTTCTACTGGTCAGTTTCTAATCTATTGACTGACTTGATCAAATTTCTCGTCAAGGCTAAAATTAGTTTTTTAATCCATTTCCGTGGGCATGTTTGCTTCTCGAATTATGCCCATTCTTCCAATCAGTTGTTGTTCTCAAACTATTTTAAGTATCGCCTGAGGAGTTTTATCATCTGTAATATTTTGTCAATGCTGAACGGTGGAGTTAAAAGCTTCTGCCAAGATCAAAGTCTGTTACGACGAGTTTGCTGCTTAACGTCAGAGCTTTTAAGCCTATTGGGATATCAAATCAGTTTTCAACACACTGAGTATTTGAAGCTGGAGTTATGGAATCCCTTTGCTGCTTGTTGCTGTATTTCACTAATGTCGGTGATTGAAGATTAAGTGAATTTTAATGATACTGAAGTCCATGTTACAAGACTTTAATTGAAGTTTATGCTACCAGATTCTGCTACCAAATTCTGCATTTCTACTCAAGATTATTCAAGTTGGACACTTCAAAAACTTTCCGTGTTCAACTTGAGGGGGGTGTTAGAATATATGGCGTACCCTAGTCAGAAGACCAAGTCAGAGAAAGCCCGAGTCATTATAGTCTAGCTAGTTAATCCATTTGTATAGCTAGAATACCTAGTCAAGATACGTTTGTTATTATCTTCTAGGGTTTAGGGTTTACTAATCATCTTATGATTCCTATAAATAGGAATACCAATGTAAATGTAAAGAATCCCAGAATGATCAAACATCTGGAGATCAATAATAATTCTCCCTTCGGGGATTTGTCCGTGGACGTAGGCGTTACTGCCGAACCACGTTAAGATCTTGTGTTCTTATTATCTGTAATTTGTTTCTCTGATCGATCTATGAACCCTCGATACCCATAATTTATTAAACACCATTTACCATCCATCAATCAAGTAATATAAGTCAGCATCAAGAGATGGAAAGCCACAAAATCATAAGCTTATTCCTCGCCACGGTGGTTATGATCCTTTCAGTATTTTCGTCTTCCGGGAATGCTCAGATACAGCTGGTGGACATGAGTTGTAGACACCCAGGTCAAGACTGTAGGTTCCCCTTTCTTTGTTGTGGTGAGGCTCGGTGATCTGATTTGGTCTGGGGCGGCAAGTGTGTCTAGCTAAAATTGTTCTACGGGGATTGATTACGGCAGTTCAATTTGTTTTTCCTTTTTCTTGCGTATTTATGTTGCTTTTGCTTTAATAACATTGAGAAGTTATATTGATCAGCACTAAGAAGCTAGATTTTTTTTTTCATGGTTTTCGTATTGAGGAGATGATTGTAATCAACATGTAGTCTACTTTTTTCATATTGGTGTATTGATTAGGTATGCAAATTGTAATCGAAATTCTTGTTAGTTTGGGATTGCAAATTGTAATCTACTTTTCCAATTTTTCGTTCACGTTGTGTGTTTCTGAAAATGGATAGTCATTCTGATTTTATACGAAAACATTTTAGTTTTTTTGAAAGACATTCTGAAATTTGGTTCTCACACTAACTGTTGATTCGCAACTTCTTAATGCTTATACCTCTCATCAGATATAGCTCCTCTTACATAAAGCTTTGGTTGACGATAAGTTTTAAGATCACAAGTTCTAGAAACAAATATCAGGTCTTCCTTGAAATTTATCATCTGATAATTGATCGAAAGAAATTAAATGGTAGCAATACATGCAATCACTAGTCACCACGGATTGAATCTTAGTGACTAGTGACAAAACAAACAGATGATTTATAATTGGGGAAGCACTTATAATTAGAACTGTAAATTTCAAAAGTACAACCATCTTATAAAGCAAAACTCATGGAAATAATGAAATATTTGATCACGAGCATTGATGAATCAAGTACTCTAAACTAATTAAACTTGGCCACAACGACTTGACCTTGACCATCTAGCATATCATCGAAATTTAATAAGATAGCAAAAAGATGCACACAAAAATTAAATACATGAAACAAATAAATGAACACCCCATAAATATCATCATCTATAAGCAGAGAATGTGTTACGGTTGGAGTGGCGGAAACACAATGTTTTTATCATGACATTTTACAACAAAAGGAAAATAATCACAGTTGAAACCAGAACGACAAGCTTCTCCCCACTGTATTCCACAACTTCCACCGTCAGTGGAACATGCATTACTAGAAATTAAAAACGACAACTAGATGGTAAACTGTGGGAGAAAAAAAACCCACAACCAATAGGAACGCGATGAATATCATTTTAATAATAGACGAATATTACGCCCTCAACTAATCTCTGTTGACGAATACGATGACATCACCCAGTCACATAAAACTTGTGAAGACCAGCATGGTAATGACGCGAAGAACACTAATAAGGGCGGTTGTGTCGCCCTTCACATTCCGAAATTAGTTGTACTCCACTACGTAACCCCTATAAAATGGACCATAAGCTATTGTAAAGGGAGAGATCTGATTTTGAGAGTTGTTGTGACAAACTTTGGAGAGAGAAAGTGGTCTTCTTCTCCGAGTCAGGGTTTTTCCATTCATTATTTGTGTTTTCCCCATTAATCCAATAAAAATATTTGAAAGATTTTTTTATCATGTCTTAGTGTGTTCTTGATAAAATAGTAAGGGTGTAGGTTAAAGGAATCTCTGCGATTACATTTTGGCGCATAGAAACAGCTTGGATCTAAGGGAGTGATATTTTTTAATTTTTCAGTCATCAAAAGTTGGTTTTACAAAAGAGAAAACGACAATAGTCGATCGTAAAAACTCTTTTCTAAAAATTTTCGAGTATTTTAATATATATAAGAGAGACTTTCATGGATTTCGTCATAAACAATTTTCTCCTATATTTAACTTTGCGGATATTGCTAGTGTTTCAAGATCCTAAAGAGAAAGTTAGAAAAGAAGAATAGAGGATTACCGGAAAAAGGAAGAACGACAGCAGATGGAGAAAGAGCCATGCGGGAGAATAGAAAGGAGAATGGAGCAAATAGAATCATGTAAAGCAACAAAGACTATCAAGGTGAAAGAAGGGAGCAGACATATACATGATAACTTAATTACTAACCCAGATGTGAGTGTTGTAGACTTTCATTCAGGCATTACAGGACGTATCCACGAACGCGATTATGAAAGGAGGATAATCATGGCTGAGGATAAAGTCATACATTTAAAAGAATGGAAAAAGCAAAAAATAACCTTTGCAGAAGAGGATGTACCGGAAGGGAGCCTGAGACGAACATATCCACTAGTTGTTACTTTAGCTGTAAAGGGAGCATATGTGGTAATAGAGAAGGCGTGAAAAAGTCAGCAGAATGGGCAATGGATAGAACTATGATAGATACAGGAAGCTCGGTAGACATACTTTTCTATCGCGCATTCAAGGGCATGGGATACAAGGACGCGGAATTAATCCAAACAAAGTACAACATACACAGCTTTAACAGTGTGATAACAAAGCCGAAAGGCGAAATAATCATGAAGATAATCTTAGGTGAGATATAAACACCGGTAGCATTCTTTGTAGTGGACATTGGGTCTCCCTACCACATGCTCATGGGGAGAAAATGGGTGCACTGGATACAAGGCGTGGCGTCAACCTTTCATTAATGCTTACGCTTCCCAATGCCAAGTGCGATAGGAGAAGTCAAAGGAGATACTAAAAGCGTAAAAACTTGCATTCAAATGGATGTGCGGAATTACGAGGAAAGGGAAAAGAGGCGAAAGGAACGATGGAGGAGGTCGAAACAATTGAGAAAAGAAGAAGAATTAAGAGTTTATATGATAAAAGAAGAAGAAAAAAGAGGAATACCAAATGAGATTCCAGGAAAGGAAGGAGAATCAGCGCATGAAATTAAAGAACCATCACCATTAGGCGAGCCAAAAGCAAACTTTATAGCTTCTGAACCAACCAAAGAGATAAACATAGGAACAAATGTTGAAAATCAGAACCAAGATGGAGAAGGAGAAGGAAGAAAATCTGATAAACCTATTGCGGATATATCACGATGTATTTCCATGGAGCATGAACGAGATGCCAGGTATAAATCTCTCATTTGCATGCCACAGGTTAGATATCAATCCAAACGTGGGGTCATTCAAGTAAATGATCAGGAAGATAACGACCACGTATCACCCACAAATAGAAGCAGAGTTATAAAAGATGTTATATGCGAGAATAATTAGGCCGGAAAAATATCCAGTATGGATAACAAATATGGTGGTGGTACCGAAGAAGAACAAAGGAATACATATTTGCATCGACTTTAGCAACTTAAACAAAGTGTGCCCAAAAGAAAACTTTCCCCTTCCAGATATAACACAGATGGTGGAGGCTGCAGCAGGAAGTCAGAGATTATCATTAATGGACGAATATTCAGGTTACAATCAAATAGCTTTGGCAGAAAAATATCAAGAATATACAACATTCTTTGTACCACGAGGATTATATTGTTATACTAGGATGTCTTTTGGATCAAAAATGCAGGTGCGACATATTAGAGAATAGTGGAGAAATATTCGCAAAATGGGTACATACAATATTAGAGGTCTATGTGGACGACAAGTTGGTGAAGAGCAAAAAGGAGGTGAATCATGTTGGCAACTTAAGAGATATTTGAACAAATGAGAAAATTTAAAATGAAGATAAAACCGGTAAAGTGCATCTTCGGAATGGCACCAGCAAAATTTCTAGGCTACATTATGTCAAAAAAATGAAATATAAGTAGACCCAGAAAAGGTGCGAGAAGTTCGAGACATGACATCGCCTGCAACAATAAAAGATGTACAAAAGCTGAATGGATTGCTTGCTTCTCCATGGAGATTCATTTCGCTCTCTTCCGACAAATGCAAACATTTTTTCAATATCTTTAAGAAGGGAACCGAATTCAAGTGGACGGCAGAATGCGAACAAGCACTCCAAAGTATCAAGGATTATTTAACAAATTTAACTATTTTGCAAAAATCTGAACCGAGAGAAGAATTGTTGATATATATGGCGTCAACTCCTTACACGTTGAGTGCAGTATTGCTTCGCCTTGATGAAGGGTTGGAGAAGACAATCTATTACATAAGCAAAACTTACAGCTCCGCGGAAAAAAAACTACACAAAGATTGGAAAACATATTCCAGCGCTGGTTTATGCAACACGGAAGCTTCGCACATACTTCCTGGGACACAAGATCAGAGTACTAATAAAAATTCCAATTTGATATGTTATAAAGAACTCAAAACAAAGTAGGAACGGTAGAGCGATGGGACGCACAAGTGGAGCAATTTGGAGTAAACTATGAAATATTAGCCTCACCAAAATCACAACTTATTGACGCATTTATGTGTATAATATGTCTCAATTATATATATCGTTAGTGCTCTATTTTGTATTTATTTTGTTATTTTATGTCTTTGTAGGTATTTATAGAGAAATAAGCTTTTGCCGCAAAATTAGCTCAAAAAGTAGTTTTTGCATCCTAGGATAAAGTACTAAAAGCACCCCAGAAACACCCTGGAAGAGTGATTAAGGGTTCCATAAATGTGTTGGAAACACCCCATAAAAAGTGTTAAAGGCATCCGGAAAAAGCATTAAAGGCACCCTCATTTTGGATAAGGGCACCCCTACTGTTAAAGCCTCCACTGTTTTGAATCAGGGCTTTTCATGTCTTCATTTTGAAATTCTTTTTTGGCGGAAAATAGTAGCAACGGCAAAACAAAATTAGGGTTCATAGTTTTGAGGTGATTTAATGAGATTCAATCGTTGATTCTCAAGGATTGGACCTCTTATGGGTATACAATGCTGGTATGGTCGCCGGAATGGTTTAAAATTGGTTAGGATTCAAGTTTGAGCAAAACTGGAAACACAAGTTTTCCCGTGAATATTTGATTTGATTTCCGGGGAGATTTGGTAAGACTTTTTCGTTCCAATTAGTTAATACCACTCTGTTACATTGAAACAGGGATGGTAAATCTTGCGGAATTGAGAAATCAGGCGTGTAACATTTCTTTTCGAAGTAAACAGAGTACGAGATATTCTCGAAATTTTGTTGAGAAATTTTTTAGAGTTACGTGTAAAAATATCCCTGGCACGAGTTATACTCAATCAGTTACGAGAAAGCATCGTGTTTGAATGATTTCAGCTGAAGAATCTTAATATCACGGGATATTACAAGTATTAATGGAGAATATCTTGCATTAAACTGTGATGATTTGGAGGTTGTCGTGTATAAATATGTTGTTGGGGTGATGAAAAGGGGGATCGAGAGTTTTGAGAGTGAAAGGGAGGCATATAAATCATTGCAGAGCATATTTTTCTGCTGCTGCAGAAAAAAAGAAGAAGAACAACAAAGACCCGCGAGGAAAGTCGTTGGAACTGTTGCATATAAGCGACAGTTTGCTAAACCTTTCTAGAGACTGCGGAATAGTTCCAACAACATTTCCCTCGTATTGTTCTTTGTAACAGTGATTCTGTGTCACTTTTCATGCGTCACAAAATCCTGTTTTTCACCATTTTCTCCCATTTCATCATTTGTAAACAACTTTTGGGCATAAATAAATATTTTGATAGCATTTTTACTATATATGATGAGATAAAACCCAACACTGGGACGACGTAGGAGGACGAACTTCATATGTGGGTAAATTAATTTATTTATTTTTATATTTTTGCACTAATATTAATTGAAATATGATTTATTTGATAAATTAGTTAGTATTTATTAGATGGGTCATGCTTGCTTAGATGTTTGATTTCCCATGCTTACGATTTATAACTGATGTTCTTAGAATCAACTTTGGCAAAAATAAAGTCCATGTTTACATTTCTTGAGCTAAAATTGTTGAGAATAAATAAGTGAACCTTATGTTATGAAGATTTAACAAATCCTTAGTTCCAGTACCTCTCACAATTTTGTTTATATTCTTTGTATATAATTATTTATTTTCTTAAAAATTTTGATCTTCACAAGTCCGAGAGTTTGAAATCATTTACTACAACTACAAAATCACATCAAGACTTCCTAGAAAAATTTTGATGGACATCGAGAGAGATCAAGGAAATCCAAAAGAATTACTCACAGAGTACAATCTAAGAAGATGGTAAATACTAGTAGATGGATCAGGAAATGGCAAAGAGGAAACTATAAGAATTGTTTTCATCTCTCCGCATGGAGCACGAATAGTATACTCATTTAGGTTGGAGTTTGCATCTACCAATAACGAAACAAAATACGAGGCGGTGGTGCACGCCCTAAGGATAGAAATCGAAATGAAATTGGAAGATATCAGGATAATCAGTGATTCAAAAATAGTAATACGAAAAATATAGGGTTTGTACATAACAAATAAACCATCATTACAAAAGTACAAAAACCTGATAAAACATCTTTCAGCAAAGATACCAAAGATAAATTAGAGACATATCTGTAGAAAAGACAATCAATTCGCGGATGCACTGACATTCATCTCCTCAATGATGGTATATCCATAAGACAAGTACATAATTAGAGACGCTCTTGATTCCCTCTATCAATAAGGACGAAACAGATACAGACGTGACGATCCTAGAAAATCAAGAAGATGAGCAGAAAGAAAAAAGACCAGATTGGAGGACCCCACTCCATCAATACCTACAGAAAGGGGATCTACCAAGTGTCAGCAAATGTAATCAGCTGGTCACACCTAGTCGCAGTTCAAGTGCACAAGACCAGGAGGCAGTTCTACAAGACCAGCTGAAGTCCAGTCCAAACCAATCTCCGCCTAATATGAAGGATCTGAACTGATTCTGTTTTTGAATGATGTAACCAATGTAACCTGAACTTAATATAAATAGAATACAGATTCTCCGCATTAACTGTGGAAGTCTTTCTACCAAAATATATCTCTCGACTTGGTATCAGCCTTCGATCCAAACTCGTTTCCGCTAGAAAATCAAACAACATACACACACAAAAAAAAAAAAAACTCAATCAAAACAGATAACCAGAATCCTAATAACCATGGCAGATACAACAACAACTTTGCACCAGGTACAGATCCATCATCTTGTAACCTTGAAGCATACTGAGACAAATCACCATCTCTGGAAAGCACAATTTAGACCCATTCTTAAAGGGTATGATCTGTCAGGATTCGTAGATGGCACAAAACCAAAACCTCCACGCAATCTTCCTGAAAGTGAAGATATAAATCCAGCGTTTACTGCTTATGAGTCTCAGGATTCATTGATCGTTGGATGGTTGAATTCAACCCTCACACCAGAGGTTATTAGCACGGTTTCTGAACTCACAACAGCCAAAGAAATATGGGACAAGTTGGAGGCTGAATATGCCCCAAAAAATTTTTCTCACCAGAGCTGTCTCAAGAAGCAACTCCACTGCATGAATAAAGGTAATAAATACTTAAAAAATTATCTCAATGATGCTAAACATTTGTTTGACCAGCTAGTTGCTTCCCGCTACACTGTCACACCTGAAGAAAAGAAGCAGTGTATCGGTAATGAATTGAATCAAACGTATGATCCAATTGTCACTGCTCTAAGCACTGTTGAAGGAATGGATATCCAGACGTTTACTTCTCACCTGCTCTCTTTTGAAATGCGAGTTGAACAACAGCTTGCACAGATTTAAGCACCTGTTGCAAATTATGTTGCATCCAGTTCCAGTACAAATACTAGGAATGAACCACGTCGGTTCAACAATCAACCTCGTGGACCACCTCCGCCAAACAACAACAATCGTCGACTAATGCAGCAGAACAGAAATCCTTCTAATAGAGAAGTTACCTGTCAAATCTGCAAGAAGAGAAACCACATTGTTGATCGTTGTTGGTTTCTTTATGATCAACGTAGCATCTCTTCAAACAAACCTTCATCTGCTTATCTCACATTTCCTGGTGATTCGTCTAGGGATCAGTGGGTCACAGATTCGGGAGCTACACATCACTTAACGACTGATGTCAAGAACTTGTGTATTCCTCATGAATATGAGGGTACAGACACAGTCAGAGTTGGTAATGGTAATAATCTGCAGATTGCTCACATTGGTAACGCTACTTTTACCTCTAATAATAGAAAATTCTGCTTAAATAATGTATACCATGTACCCAAAATCAAGAAGAACCTTCTGTCTGTTTATCAATTATGCAAGGACAATAATGTTTATTTTGAGTTTCACACGGACTTTTTTGTTGTGAAGGACAAGGCCACGGGAGCAGTGCTGCTAAAGGGGAGGAATGAGAATGGTCTATATGTGTTCGATGGAATAGGTGATATAAGAAAAACCATTTATCCAAAATCATATTTCTCTGCAAGTCTGCCTATATGACATCAGCGGCTCGGTCATCCCATGCTGAACACAGTTTCTAAGGTTGTTAGCAAATTTTCTCTTCCAGTTTTGAATAAAACATTTAATTTCTTCCACTCCTGTCACATTCGCAAGAGTATGCGTTTACCTTTTTCACGTAGTACTACAGTGTATGATACTCCATTAAGTCTAATAGTTTCAGACATATGGGTATCTCCAGAAATATCAAGAACTGGTTTTCGTTATTATCTCATGTTTATGGATGTTTTCTCTCATTACACCTGGATATTTCCTTTCATACAACGTTCTGATGCCTTACCAACCTTTATGCATTTCCATAAGCAGGTTGAGAATTTAACTGGTCACAAAATAAAAACTTTCCAGTCTGATAATGCGCTTGAATACAAAAAATTCTCCTCTTATCTTAATCAATATGGTATACATCATCGATTTTCTTGTCCTCACACCTCAGCTCAAAACGTCCTGGCTGAAAGACGCATTAAACATGTTACAGATAGTGGTCTTTCCTTGTTATTTCATGCACAACTCCCAAAAGAATTCTGGGATGATGCTTTTACAACTGCATGTCATTTAATAAATCGTTTACCCAAATCTGCAGCAGAAACTAAAACTCCTCTACAACTGCTCTTTAACAAAAACCCTGATTATTCTTTTCTCTGAGTCTTTGGATGTTTGGATTATCCATGTATTCGACCATACTATTCTAATAAGCTAGAACCCAGATCATTACCGTGCATATTCTTAGGATACAGCCCAGCTCATAAGGGTTACATCTGTCTTCACTTGTCAACAAATAGGCAATATATTTCCAGACATGTAAGGTTTGAGGAAACAACCTTTCCATTCTATTCTTCTACTCCGCAGCACACTCCTGAGGTAAGTACATCAACTCAATCTACCAGCACAGATATTCTAAGTTCTTCTGTTTTCCAGTCACCACAACAAGTTCGGTTGCAGCCACAACAACCTTTGGCACCTATGTTACAGCAACATGCCCCACCAGCTCAGACGAGAAGTGACACACCACAGCTGTCACCTGAAGTATGGACTACTCTGTCTCCGCCTACACAGTCACCAACACTAGAATCATCAGAAGTACAATCACAAAACCAGTTAGTTCAACAGGGACATACAACGGTTACTAGAGCAAAAGAAGGTATATCCAAAACCCATTCAGAAACTATGCCTCTCTTCTACAAAGCATCCACTGCTGGATGAGGATTATATGGAACCTACGTGTTACTCCAAGGCACGTACAATCCCTGCATGGAGGGATGCAATGGACACCCAAATAAATGCGTTGATCAAAAATGGTACATATTCTTTGGTTCCATATGTGCATGGTATGAATATAGTTGGGTCCAAATGGGTGTATCGAATAAAAATAAACCCTGATGGCACAATTCAACGCTATAAGGCTCGTTTGGTGGCTAAGGTCTTCAACCAGCAAGAGGGTTTGTACTATGAGGAAACTTTTTCTCCGGTCATTAAACCTTGCACAATTAGACTGGTTCTCTCCCTGGCGGTAATGAATCAGTGGTCACTGAGACAGTTGGACGTGGAGAATGCGTTTCTTCATGGGATCCTATAAGAGGATGTATTTATGAAGCAACCACCTGGATATGAAGATCCTAACCATCCAAATCATGCATGTAAGTTGCATAAGTCATTATATGGCCTTAAACAGGCACCACGAGCGTGGTTCTCGCGTCTTAGCAATCATCTTCTCACTCTGGGATTTAGTGCGTCAATAGCAGACTCATCATTGTTTATCAAGAAGACTGACAGTTTCACAACCTATGTGTTGATCTATGTAGATGATATAATTGTCACTGGATCAGTCTCAATCATGGTTGATTCTCTAACTTCAGATTTGGGCTCTGAGTTTGCAGTGAAAGATATGGGAACCTTGTCTTACTTTTTGGGTGTTGAAGTGCTAAGCCAGGGCAAATCTTTAATTCTTTCGCAGAGAAAGTATGTGGAAGATCTGCTGAGACGCACAAAGCTTGATGGTGTAAATCCTGTGAGTACTCCATTAGCTGCAAATATCAAACTACATAGAGTAGGTTCAGAAAAGTTTTCAGACCCGACTCTCTATCGCAGTGTTGTATGTGCATTGCAGTATATTCATATTACACGCCGCGATATATCAGTGGCTGTCAACAAGGCTTGTCAGTATATGCATGAGCCATATTTAGAACACTGGGAGTTGGTGAAGAGTATCCTTAGATATCTGAAGCATACCGTAGAATATGGGTTATTCATTAATCCTGGAAAAGACTATACACTTCATGCATACTCTGATGCGGACTGGGCAGGCAGTCTTGATGACAGGAGGTCAACCAGTGGGTATTGTATTTATTTTGGAGGTAATCTCATATCTTGGAATGCAAGAAAACAAAAAATAGTCTCAAAATCCAGCACAGAAGCAGAGTATCGTGGTGTTGCAATTGCAACTTGTGAGCTGATTTGGATTCAGTCTTTGCTTATTGAGTTAGGTGTTATTTCTCCTACCCCTTCTCTTTGGTATGACAATATAGGTGCAACCTATCTTACTGCCAATCCAATATTCCATTCCCGGACTAAACACATTGAGATTGATTATCACTTTGTTAGAGAGAGAGTTGCTCGAAAGCAGCTTCACGTCAAGTTTATCTGCCGTCGAGATCAGCTGGCTGACATTTTTACTAAAGGGTTGCCCTCGCCAAGGTTTCAATTCATCAAAGACAAGTTCAACATTCATCAACTCCGGTTCAAATTGAGGGAGGGTGTCAGCAAATGTAATCAACTGGTCACACCTAGTCGCAGTTCAAGTGCACAAGACCAGGAGGCAGTTCCACAAGACCAGCTGAAGTCCAGTCCAAACCAATATCCGCCTAATATGAAGGATCTGAACTGATTCTGTTTTTGAATGATGTAACCAATGTAACCTGAACTTAATATAAATAGAATACATATTCTCCACATTAAATTTGGAAGTCTTTCTACCGAAATATATCTCTCGACTCCAAGAAACATATTGGAGGCGCACAAGATCATGAGCAAAGCGAAATATTATGAATTAAGAGATGGAGTCTTGTGTAGGAGATCATTCTTTCGGCCCCCATTAAAATGCCTAACAGGAGAAGAATGGATGAAGATACTAAAGGAAATTCATTATATAGACACAGGGAATCATTTTGAGGCGAAATCATTGGCATATAAAACTAAAGTTCATGGATATTTTTATCCATACATGCACGAAGACTAGAAAGAGGTGTCAAGGTGATATGAAGAGTGACAACATGATGGAAGAAGAGTACATGCTCTATGGGCGACTCTAAACTCCACAAAAAGTGTTGAAGGAGATATGTAATTGTATCTGGAACATTATAGGACCATTTATTTTCCAAATGTGGATTGGACATTATAGGACCATTTATATCTGGAACAGGTCAAAGGAGATACGTAGTTGTCGCAACTGATTACTTTAACAAAATGGTCAGAAGCAAAATCAACCCAACACATTAGAGATCGTGACGTGTTCTCCTTCATATTTGAAAATATAATCTGCATATTTTGATTTCCCGTGCAGATAGTCTCAGACAATGAGAAACAATTCGAAGTCGAAAATATTAGATATGTTATTTAACGCATTCAAAATCCAAAGCGGAAAGTCAACCTCCCTGTACCCACAGAGCAATGGGCAAGCTGAAACAACAAAAAATACAATTGAAGATATATTGAAAAATAAGCTAGAGGGACACAACAAAGGATGGTGCTAACAACTTCACAATGCTCCTTGAGCTTACAGAACGACAAGAAAAGAAGATATAGGAATGTCTCCCTTTTGTTTGATGAATGCAGTAGAGGAAGTAATGCCCACGGAAGTAACGATACCTACGAAAAAAGAGAAGCATGGTAAAAGAACCCAAATACATATTTAGTCTTAGCAAAGATGGATGATGTGGAGGAAAATAGAGAAATTTCATTGCAACATATGGAAAACTGTCACAACAGGTTAGGTCGTGAATATAATAAGCACGTCAAGAAGAGGGAATTCCAACCAGGAGAGTTAGTGTTGTGGGAAATATTGCCTTATCAGAAAGGGAGAGATGGGAAGTTGGAGAAGACGTGGAATGTACCATATATCATAAAGAGAATTGTTGGGAATGGAGTGTATGAGTTGGTGGATAATGAAGGGAGAGACATGGGACGTAAGCTTGATTGGCCATTGAATCGATTGTATTTGAAGAAGTATTATCCATAAATTAAAGAAGCAGACATAATGTAATAGAGTTGGTTCAAATGAAGGAAGGCGTTGGTAATGTAACAAGAGAAAAATGAATGAAAAGTAAAAAAATTCATTTTCAGGTAATCAGATATCTCAGAAAAATACAAGTAGAAGACAAAGGAGAAAATAAGACTTTTTAACTACAAGTAGAAAAAAAGGCCAAAAATATTCACAGATCTATTGCAACTAGAGAACAAACTATCCTCCACAAACAAGGGGATACCAAGATGATAGCAAACTACCGCCCTAAATTGTCTGGTCCCAAGACATTGGTCAAGCCCGTTAATGGGTATTGCCAAGAGATAATCTTGTGCATGTTTGAACCGGTTACATGGCAACAAGATGGAGTTTCTTGCAGACATCGAAAATTGGACAGGGATTTGCTTCTTATCTGCATCAAAATAAGTGACTGGTAGGGAATGAAGGGGGAGCAGTATCATCGACACAATAGTTGGAAGGTAATCCACATACATGAACGAAATTTTGAAGAGCCAAATTGATAATCAGAACCTTTGTATTTTGAGAATAAGCTACCAAGTATTACATTTTGCACCGAAGAGAACCGACTCTAGGAGTCCAGGTAACATTAGGTGTGAGTATCCGCCATGGTGTAGATACCACGACCACCATATTTGATAGGCAAGGTGGCAAGTCTATGTTGTAGAGGTTCATAACCGGCTCCATCACCAGTGACTAAAAGTCTCAGATACTGGAGTAAATGGTTATCAAAGAGATCAACGGTCTGTTGTAGAGCTATAGGATTGTTAGTGTGCATTGAAAATATAATCTAGACACACCGACACAATTACGAAGCAATAACATCTCATTCTGAGGGTCTTCGAGTTTTTTGATGGCAGACATTAGTTGGACAGTCTTATTCACCCTGTTCAACACCATGTCACTCATGAAATTCAAATCCATACCCCCACCCCCACCCCACCCCACAACAGTTTAACGCCATTACTAGGCCTACCAATATCATTGGGGAAAACACCTTCAGCGATGCTTCGAGGGTCAATTGAAGGCCAAAATACTTCAGTTTTCTTAATATTAAGACGTAAAAAATAGTACGAGTGAAATGGACCCCAAAAAAATAGCAAGAATAAATCTGAATTCATTCTGGCTTAATTGTAAAATATAGCGAGGGTGAAACTAGATGCATCCTGATATAAATTAAAAATAAAAAAAAAATTATATGAAAATGAGTAGGATGAAATAGTTTACATCCTAGTTATTTTTATATTCTTGTTCATTTTCACAAAATCAAATTTTGTATGTCTTTTTTATTTAGAAATTATCGTTACTGGATTAATTAAATAATTTTAGAATTTTTAAATCAGCGGTAAAAACTGGTAAGAGATTCAATAGGTGGAAGTATGCATTCAAATTAAGATGATGATCAATCACCTATCCTTATCAAGTCTTAATAATTAATTTAACTGGAGCAAGACCGGGTATATTGAATGTTTTGTGGGACTCGTATTTTCGGTTGTAAGTGACCATGACTGATTAAACTAACGTGAATCTTATTTCTGGTATTGTCAAACTATGACCTTTCGTGTTAACTAAGGGTACCACTTGAAGTAATTATCATATTGATTGGGTATCATCGTCATATTTCAGAAGTATACTTTAATCACAGTGATGCATTATCCATCCTTGCCATGTTCAACTTGATCAAGATTCGATATGTCGCACCT
The DNA here is from genome assembly GCF_003573695.1 of Papaver somniferum. Lineage (NCBI taxonomy): Eukaryota > Viridiplantae > Streptophyta > Magnoliopsida > Ranunculales > Papaveraceae > Papaver > Papaver somniferum. Next base: position 486,512 of record NW_020620714.1, on the reverse strand, counting down.
TCTTTTATTGATCAACTGGAAATAGATAATTCTTTTTTGCTAGGGACATGCATATCGATGCGTTATGGACTGCACAGCACACCTATCTATTAGGGGAAATATATAGACGAAGATGTTGACTTCTCAAATGCGCTGCATATATAAATACAGGAGGTATCGGAGAGAGCTATGTACAACAAACAAAATTTGCTAGACAAATTAATAAGCTTCCTTCAATACCTATAGCTATAATCATGGTGAAGATAAATGTTGCAACCTTTTTGCTTCTATTGGTTTTGGCTTTTTTAGTCTTTGTGAATTGTGTGAATGCATGTATCGGTGACGACGAAGAATGTGGCTGGGGTATCGGAGAGGATTGTTGTAATTATCCCGTCTATACGTGCCAAGGTATTCCATTTTTCAGGACATGTCGAGTATACGTTTGATCGCCCTGACCTGGGGTTTCAGGGGTTATCAACTGAACTGATGCACTTTGGAATCCATATTACCTGCATTTAATATGTCCGGCCGTTTGTCAGTGAAGATTTAGGAACTTATTTGTTTTTGTTTTTTATGTTTTTTGTACATGTTATGTTATCTGGTTTTTGCTTCACTAATAAGGTCATTAATATGCTATATTGAAAGGCTGAGTACTGGTTAGATGGTCAAGTGAACTAATCGATCAATGCTCATGATCATTTTCTTTGTTGTTTTTGTGTGTTTTCGTCTGTAAGAAGGTTGGATCTCTTGGAGATTACAATCTTGTAAATAAATATAAGTTCAATCTTCATTTTTAATTTCTCCTACAGATTTCGTACACAATTCTAGTCTTTTAACTCTTATATGAGTAACCACATATAGATTGAGATATGAATATTAAATGGAAATTTGTTGAATTTAAGAAATTATAATGTTATCTCGGTCACTTAAGACCAATGAATTGATCCAAGCGGGCTAATCGTACAACCAATCTACTGAACTTATTAAGGTTCTTGCAAATTTAGCTAAAGAAGAACCATTTTTTTTGGGACCATGGTGTTTCTGGGGGACCATGGTCTTATTAGGCCACCTATCTTATAATGATAAGGGATGTCCTAACAATAATCCTATTTAGCAAGTTTACTAATTTTCCCTTAACCTAATTAACATTAATCCTAATACTAACCATAACCGTGATACATTAACCGTGATACATTAACCCTAATCTAAAAAAAATTTGTTAGGGTTAATAAAATTTTGTTCTTCTTCATTTCAAACTCGTCTTCATCATCGATTCATAAAATTTTGTTTTTCATCGATTCACGGGTATTTCTCGACAAACCCATTCATTTTAATTTGTTTTTCATCGATTCAATTGAATAGAAATCATCAAAATAGGCTTAAAATGGTAGTTACAGTGTTGAGTTCGGTTAGAACGTGTTTTCTATTTTCCCTAGGTTCCTAACCGAACTTACTGAACTGAAGAACACGAAGAACAGTTCGGTTCTATGTGATTCAGAACTTAGTTAGCTAACTGTAGAGTTCGGTTGTTTCGCAAAAAAATTATAAAATTTCCATGTAACCGAACTGCAGGGTTAAAAAAAAATAGAAAGAAATTTTGAGGATGTAACCGAACCTTACCACTTTTCCCATTAGTTTTATTAGTCTAATAACCGAACTCTGACCTATGAGTTCGGTTCGATCGCAAGCATTTTAAAACCTCCATGTAACCGAACTATAGGGTTAAAAAAATAGAAAGAAATTTTGAGCATGTAACCGAACCTTACCACTTTTCCCATTAGTTTTATTAGTCTTATAACCGAACTATGACCTATGAGTTTGGTTGTTTCGCAAAGAAATTGTAAAATTTCCATGTAACCGAACAGTAGGGTTAAAAAATAGAAAGAAATTTTGAGGATGTAACAGAACCTTACCACTTTTCCCATTAGTTTTATTAGTCTTATAACCAAACTCTGACCTATGAGTTCGGTTCGATCGCAAATATTTTAAAACCTCCATGTAACCGAACTGTAGGGTTAAAAACATAGAAATATTTTTTTTGCTTGTTAGGTTCGGTTGTCTATGCTCTAAGTTCAAGTTTAAGAAACAACCAAACTTACTAATCTGAGTTCGGTTGGATCGCAGAAGCATGCAGTTTGCGATCCAACCGAACTCTTGAGTTATTGTAAACAAGGTTGTTCAGGTGAAGAGAAATGCCAGAACTTCCATTGATATGGAGTTCGGTAACCTGCGTGTTTGGATCAAGTAACCGAACTACATCTTCAAACTAGTTCGGTTACGTGTTCATCTCACAAGGAAACCGAACAGCACCTTCAGATGAGTTTGGTTACTTGTCTTCATATAAACTAACCGAACTGTTCAAAATCCAGTTCCAAATCTTACATTTTTGGGGAGTTTTTACCAATTAAACATATATTATCTAAGTTTGCATCATGCATGTTCACCCAATTACTCATCCTCCGGTTGTGATTAACAAATTTTTTTATTTTCCATGTTTTTCTCCTTCATCTTCGCTAACTCTAATCTCACAAAAATTCTACTCATAATAATTTATTCAACTAATAATAAACCCATCTTTTAATTTAATCTCAATAATTGCTTTTAACTAAATTATTTTACTAATCATAACCTAAATTAATTAGGAGGGTAGATTAGGTATTAAATAAATAACTAGATATGGGGTGACCTAGAATTACTTACAATGTCTTTACCCAAAATAGAACCATGGTCCCCCAAAAAAACCATGGTCCCCAAAAAACGGTTCCTAAAGAATTAGCTATACCATTGTGCATCTTAGTGGCGGAACTGGACTTTGGTTATGAGGAGGACTTGATTCTTTTTTTGGGCTAGCTTAAGGGTAAAATTTACACACATACTATGGCCCAATTCAAAAAAAGCTATAAAAAAATGTTTTTTTATCTTGTTGAGGTTGGCTGAAGCAAGCATGAGTCCAAGGATAGTTCCGCCCCTATGCATCCCTATGAACATAAATACATTCTCAATACTCAAATTTTGAAAGCAAGAAAAGAACACACCCCATTATATTGTTTGTTGTCCACTTCACTGAGTTAGGATTTTCTTGGATAACTTTTACCACATTCAAACAGTCTCTTTCTAAATAAATCCTCCTTGAGTCCCCTTTCTTTCGCCCATAATATTGCTTCCAAATCTCTTAAGGCCTCAACTTGCTTTGCATCTATTATTTTTGTTGGGAGACATCGCAATCCATTACATTGACTTGCCGAGTTTCCTGAGATTTGTCCAATACCAAAGAATAATGAGTTATCAATAAAAGATGTATCAAAATTTATTTTTTCTTCACTACTAAAAAGGAGGCTTCCGTATATGCCTAGCCTGATCATTAGGATTACTCAAAATTTACGTTCTCATTATTCATATCCAAAATTTTACACAAAAACGTGTCTATTTTGTATCTAGAAAACAATTTAAATTTACAGCCAATTCTTCGTTTCCGTTTCATTTTTCAAAGTTTAGTTAAATTCAATAGATAAAATCAATTCCCAGACGTATACTGTTGGTACAAACATCACGGCATCTGTGATATATGTCCTTTTGAACATTATTGCAGTTTGCGGATGTACCAATGTGAAAGGACAATAGTCTCATATCACTAGTTTCCGTATAATTAACTTAAATATAATATGGAAGGGCCGCTCAACTCAGTGCCAATTGGTTTTGAGTTGGATGCCCACAAACTTTAACATGGTATCAGAGCTAGGACCGTACGCGGGATGTAGGCCGAATTAGTGGCCATCGTGACCGAATGAATGGTCACATGCGCACCCGTGATCGAATGACTGCTCACTCGTATGACCTGTACGTGGGATGGACCGTGACCAAATGTCACCTGCACACCCATGACACATACATGCGTAGGTCCACGTATTAGGCCAAAAGGGCCGATTCATCCCAGTGTCGACGGCTAATTGGACGCCTGATTTATTTGACAATTACACATCCCGAATTGTGTTATTCGGTGCATGTATTATCTCAATTTATGCAGTCTCCTCGGATGTTTCATTGGGAAGCTGCTCTCCGAGTTCTTCATTATCTAAAGGTCTATCCGGGTCAAGGGATTGTTTTTACTAAAGGATAGTGCTCTTCAACTTACTGCTTATTGTGATTCTGATTGGGCATCCCGTCCTCTTAGTCGGTGTTCGCTTACTGGTTACTTTATTTTCTTTGGAGGCTCACTTATATCTTGGAAGACAAAGAAGCAACATACAGTATCTCGTTCTTCTGCAGAGGCCGAGAACCGTTCCACGGCGCATACTTGTAGTGAACTCATGTGGCTAAAGGAGTTATTGAAATCTCTAGGTGTGTTTCATTCTCAACCTAAGCGCCTTCACTGTGATAGTCAATCCGCTCTCCATACTGCTGCTAATCCTATTTTTCATGAGTGCACCAAACACATTGAGATTGATTGTCATTATGTGCGCGATCAAGTTCAATCTGGTGCTATTATTACTTCTCATGTTCGCACAACCGCTCAGCTTGCAGACATTTTCACTAAAGCTCTTGGATGTCCTCAGTTAGAGCTACTTCTTCGCAAGTTGGCATTCGTGATCTCCATGCTCAATGACAGGTGGTGATAGTACAACTCATTGCCAATTGGTTTTGAGTTGGATGCCCATAAACTTTAACAACCAAGGAAGGGACTCTAACGTCCCCACCAAAAAAAACAGCCAAACAAACTGAACAGAACTTTCATGGTTCACGGGACGTTGCCATACAAAAATGACGTACCCTCTTCGCGAGCAAATTAAACTTGAATAACTCCAAAATCTCTAGGCTCTAGCTAACCATCTATTTCATCTCTTTCTGTCACTCAAAACACCTTAAAAAGAAAAACTATGAAAGGCTTTCATTCTTCTTCGTTACCTCTTTTGGGTCTAATCTCACTCATAATCACTACAAATTCTGCTACACTACTCCATCCAGCAGCCTCAGAACTGTCAAGTTCGCAAAACATACAGGGAATTGTAACTGATCGGCGGCCAAAGCCTGATAAAGAGGGTGTATATAATGCGTCAAAGGATATATACTGGGGCGAGTCTTTCCAATATCTGTTTGCTCATAACTGGATAAGGGCACAAAAGTTGGAGATGCCATTGATATGGGATTCACAACTTGAAAAAGTATGCAAGATCGTGGTCAATTCAAAGGAAAAGTGACTGTAGTTTACAACATTCATTCCCTGAAGGAAAATTCAAATTAGATGAAAATATTTATTGGGGAAGTGGTACTAGTTGGGAACCAACAGATGCCGTAAATGCATGGGCTGGTGAGGAGAGGTTTTATTCATACGCTACAATTACATGTCAAGCCGGTAAAGAATGCGGACATTAAACACAAATTGCCTGGAGAGATACGAGAAGGATTGGATGTGCTCGAGCTGAGTGCGATGATGGTGTTGTGTTTATGAATTGTAATTACGGTCCGCCGAGTAAGATTACAGGCGAGAGACCACATTGATTATCTTGTGCATCCGTGATTTATTATGATCTTAAATCCAAAAAGATAATTTAGTTTAATTTTTTTTTCTGTTTTTAAAGATAGAATATAATTAATTAATTAAGATTATGTATATTAGTTGCAGAAGATGTTTATTAGTGCATATTTTCTGTATGTTCTGTAAGATTGTTGTGTAAATTAGTGTATATTTTCTTCTTGGTCTTCAAAGAAGCAAGCAAGAGTTGCTAGGTCACTGGGCTCTTGCTCAGGCTGCTGAGCTGAGAGATTGTTTGGAATTTGCATCAAAACAGAATTCCGATCTTCACAAATATTCTCAAAATGTTGCATATCGGTGGGTATTATTCTACCCGAGAGAAGTATATTATGGATTTACTCATACAATGAATGTAACCAATTGGCATAATGATTGAATTTAAACGCTGTTAAACATTGGGGGCTCTATAAGAAACAAATTTCTCTCCTTTGGTCTTGCTACATTGAAACACCTGTGCTATGTACAAAGGTAGCGCCTAGGATATTAATTTGTGATACGGGTGGAGGAGTTTTGAGTTCGCTGTTGTCTTGTATACTCCCCTAAAGCAATTGCACCACTCACATGAACATTGAGAGACCTGACAACTCCCAGCTGAGGAATCTCAACATAACCATCCAAAACATGAATTATATCCACAGGTATACCTTCCTTTTCACGACCAAGGACCAGCACCTGTAAAAAATTACAGAGCATGATCAGTTAATGAAAAAAACAACAGCTCGATTTGACACTTTTTATGCCCTAGATGTGCATACAAAGAAACTATGAATACTAGTGGTTACAAATCTTTAAGATTGTAATATGGAAGTGACACGGTTAAAGAGATTCGGAGTAATAACTTAAAAACTACAGTCTCTTACCATCTTCTTGGGGAACGTATACTGATCAAGGGGCAAACTATTTGCAGTTTGTTCTAAACCCAAGATAGAGAAACCTTCTTTCTTCTTCTTCTCTAAGTACACTTTGAGGCTGCTGACTGGGACCTCGATTATTGGTACCCACTTCTCAGCAGTCACACTAACAACCAAAACAGACTATTAATGTGAGGGCACAAAGAAACAAGTCCCGGTGGCATTAAGGAGACGACTAATTTTCACAAAATTTCGCAATTTGACTATGACTGACCTGATGAGTTGGAACTGTTTATCGTTTACAACACTAACATCAGCAACTGCTAAACTAGAAGCTTTAAATACCTGCAATGTGAAGGATGTTAATAACAGCATCAATAGAAAGAATCCCGTTTGTCATTTTCGGAGAGGATAATCTACTTTTGGAAATCCAGCGACATGTCTACAGCAACCTGTGTGTCGCTAACATTATCTACAGTTACTAAGCTTTCATTCTTGATCGTGGCTGCATCTTTCGACATAGAACTTCTTAAGTCTTCCCTGACATCCTGTGACAGTGAACAATGAGATACGGACCACAGTAAAAATGAACATGGAACCCCAGTCTACTTACATTTAAAAATGTGATCACTTTCTCCAAGAGTGATGGTGGCACACATTCGAACTCAATTTCCTTCATCAATAAAAAAGATGAGTCCCAGAAACAAACAAACATTAGACACATAAATAAATAAAAACAGTGGGCCCGTTCAGAGTGCAGAACAAATGCAATCTGAATTCTTTCAGGTCCTAACCTTGCTCCTAACTGAAAAAATTCCTGAGGGAGCAGAAGATGTTATGGGATAAAACGCATCAAGAAATCCTTCCATCAATTCCCTTAACCTGCAACAAAATATCGCAATTATAGAGAAACTGTGATAAATGTTGAAAAAAATAGCTTTTCATATGCAGAAAGGGGTTCTACCTAACACAGTCGGTATTTTCCGCCAAATACAATTTCAAGCTCTCAAAACACCGTCTTTCTAAGGGCGCAGATTCTGAAGCGCCAGAATCCAAAGGTGTAACCATCTTGAATAGAACTTGGTAAACTAACAACTGCAAATTGGAAACAAGGAGTATTAATAGATGATAAGTAGAAAATTTATTAGCGGATCGAGTAGTAAGTTTGGCTTTAAGATCAAATACAAATCTTACCTGAGTAAAACCACGTAAACTGTGGTGGTGCGATGTTAATAACGGAATCATTGGTGGAAGTAACTGATTTAAGTGCTGGTATCGCACGTGCTCCTCAGTTGTATGAAGGATAACATTGGTTGCAATGAAAACATATGAAGAGAGTGTCTACATTTGATGAGTAAAAGTTAATGAAAGGGTGAACCCCGAAATAGCTGGATCGACAAATTTTTAATTAGACATATTTATTACCTGAGGCCTCATGTTAGTGTCTCGGAAAATAGGACCTAATTCATCAGCAACCTGTCGGAAGAAAAGCATAAACGGACGTGAATAAGGATATTTGAAACAAACAATATCGAAGAAACAATGCAATTATGCAAAACAGTTTGAGTTGTGCCTTTCTAAGATTCCACAAAGAAAAAAATCGAATATCTTTTAACGTAAGTATGTAAGAGTTCATGATGATAAGTACACTATGTATTGCAAACTAGTGATTTAAGTAGACATGGAACACACAAAATTGTTCTCCCAATTTCTTCCATAAAAGCTTACCAGTGATGGAAATTTCAAGTAAACTTGAATTGCAAAAGTCTCCAAGTACTGCCGAACAGCTGGCAAGTTGCTCCTCTACAAGTAAAAACAATCGATAAGTTTGTTTCTAAATTATTAGCTCCAGTGGAGTGGACACTGGAGCTACTACTTACGAAATTTTGGATTCCTTACATATAGGCACAAGTGCAAGTTAGATGTAACTTGCTTAACCACATCCTCACGAACAAATCGGGATAATATACATATCATCTGCCAACAACAGACTTTTCTCCTATGGATCTGAAAATATCCAAACCATTTATTAGATAACCTCCTCCTTTAGGAGCTCCACAGAGTGACAGAGTGGAAATGGATACGTATAAAATGAAAAAAGGAAGCACCCTAGATAGAGTTAAAGAAACTCACGGCACTATACTTCTTATATAGTTCTTTGGATAGGTCTTTGGCCTTAACCTGTAAATCAGCTCAATGGTGTTAGTATAATCGAATCAAAACGGGGACTATATTATCAAAGCTCTAACAACAAAAGGTTATTTATTATTTCAACGGCCAATATAGACTATTCTAAGATTTTTCACTTGATACGATTACCATCTACCGAAAACAGCAATAAGAACACTCATGTATAACACCTACGTGTAGACAGTTTTTCTTCCTCTCATATCATGCTGCAGCTTTAATATCCCCTACTTTTCTGCAATCTTGAGAAAGCAGAGAAGACTAAATTCTCAAACAACCTAACTTACTTACGGTTTTGTATTCGTGTTCTTATTTCTGCATAACCGGGTACAAGTTTTGAGCATAATGTTTTTGAATCAACATGATTTTACCAAGCGCGAGATCCTAAAAATAGTCTATATTGAATCATCCAAAACATATTTTAATGCGATTTTGCACAAATAACACGCAATGCTACTCCCAAAAGTTCCAAGAATCTATACCGCGGTGTCAAGGAGGTCTAACAGAAACAACTTTCCAGACTGGAGTGCAGCATGGAAATTTTCATTCTCTTCTCTTGTACCCAATTTATCAGCCAAGTCCGCCAGCTTGTGAAAGAGAACTGCAACAGATACACCTGCATACAGCTCTGTGTTGATAAATGCCTGGGAAATTAGCAGTGCAGTGTCAGAAACTTGTTAGCAATAATTGTACCAAATACAAGCTTGGAGTGATGATCCAACTTTTATTTAACAATCCACATCTCGGGAAAGTTATTGATGGTTATGGCACAGGAGTTATGAGATGGACAAGGCTGAGTTTCAGCAAGACTTTCTTTCTAGCACACAGTTACAAACAATCATAACAAGATGTAACACACTTGGCATACTTCAGTCAGTTCCGGATCTGGGCTTTTAGCCAGCAGCAAGACTTCCATTCTAGCATCATGGCTTTCAGCTAATTCCGCCTCAAAATCCTCATCAAAAGCCACTGTGAAAGGAACGTAGAATAGGATTATGCGGTATAGAGTGTGAAGCATCATCTTATATCAGAAAATAAAAAGAACATACAAGTTAAAACTCAACGAATAAGGGTATGAGTAAATACCAGATCCACACAGAGATAGAAGCTTCAGCTCTTGGATGTAATACTTGATTATTTTTGGATTTGATAGCCACAACCCCGTTAAGTGCAAAGCTGCAAGACGAATAGTGCGGGGACTTTTCGTGCCTTCTTCAAGAATTTGTTCAACAAACTGCAAGAATAAAAAAATTGAACTACGATTACAATTTCCACAATGTTTGGCCACTGAAAAGAATTCATGGAACTACTTAGTTTTTGTGGGTTTAAATTAAAGAAGCATGAAATAATTACAAGGTACATTCTCAAAAGAAAAAAAGATACTGCAACTTACCAATTTCAACGGACCTTGAATGTCGTCAGCAGTTTCATGCATGGACTCGTCACTAAATATAGCAGGGTGCACTACAGAAGACAGAAGGGCAGCAATATGTGCAACCCTACGTTTCTTGCAGCTGACATGAAATATCCAAGATGAACACATCAATTTTGACATCATCTGCAGGTAATACAAGGTCATGATATCAACAATTTTAGATTTTAAATTAAAAACAATTAAACATTAGAACAGTACACATAACTCAAAACTTAAAACAGAAGAGGTCAAATTAGATGGTAAACATTAACGCTCGTTTAGCTGAAGTTCTGAAGGGCCGAACTGTGCTCTCACCGCATAAGCTAGATCGTTCTACAAAAAATAGTGTACTTAATCTCAAATATTTCTATATATCTTTTCAGAATCAGCTCTTAATCTTTTCAAAATCAGTTCTTTCCACGGTCCACTATAATATGGTTGACAATAGCAACCTTCTCTTCAGGCTCATAAATAAGCTAAAAATAAATGAGGAATTTTCATGCATAACTGTGGTGAGTAGTGCAGCCTAACAAGTTATGCAATTGTGAACACAGAAAAGTTCTAGTGCGACAAAATATAGATATTACTATTACTTTACACTCATAGCAATGATAGTGCTAGAACAAACCTCAGCATCTAAGATATTGTTAGCGGAAACATCTGAGACCATCGTTCCTGAAGTGAACAGCCCCAAAACCAATCTGACGGATCTTAATATGGGCAAAACAGAACTTTCCCCGGCATTTTCAGGGCTGCAAATATCAATTAGCCAGAAAGAAATCAGATAAGAAAAGTGGAGCATTTAAAAAGTGCATTAACACAAATATGGCTAAGCGTAAAAGCATGTTTGCCAACAAATGGTGCGACTTGAATAAAGTTAACTGACAACAAGATAATCCAACATCTTGCTTATACTCTTACTTACTTCGCAACAAGATCAACGAAAATACTCTATATAGCTGAACCGGAAAAGAATGCTGTAGTTCCTTCTGTATGAACTCCATTTTCAGGGACAGAAAATGGAATTGACAACAGTGAGACAAAACAAAGCCACTAAATCAAGAAAAATAAATTTGTTAATAAAGCTTAACAAAAAAGAAGTTTTACACCAGCTGAAACTTTTTTCGGGATCGGTACACCAGTTGAAACAGTACCAAGGGCGAGGCTGCACTTGGTACCACAACAAAAGTTGCACATGAGAACCTCCCCCAAAAGAATATTTTTTTCCAATAAGAAAAATTTGTAACTGGTCAACCATTTGTGATGGGACACCAAGCACACACAAATTTGACAATTGCAACCCACTGCAAACATCTAAAATGGCATTCACAGAATGCCAACCAGGACTAGTTTTGGATTTTTGAACATAATAATTACCTTCCAATTCATTAAAAAAGCACGTCGACTTCGCGTTAGAGCCCCAACTGAGATAACATCATTGATGTTCTGAAGAAAACTAAGAACAAAACAATCTAACAGAGGTTTTCCTTCTACTTTTGGTAGCACTTGGTCGTCGGCCAATATCAAGTCCAAAACCAGCGGAGATCTAGCAGGATTCATTGCTTTCAAGACAGGAGCCAGTGCTTCATAAGCTGCTAGGAGAACTTCTGCTCCAGCCTGCTCTATGGCACTCTAAGTAAGTCAATCATAAACACTTGTGATGAACAGAAAAGTATTTCAAACTTTTATGGTCAATTCCAATTACCTCTATGTCAAAAGTGGGAGTTAAGATAACCTTCCAAGAGAAACTCCACAAGAAAGCAAATGCTGAATCAAGCATGTTATCATCTTTTAAATGTGCACACCATGAAAAGATAGATGCTATTGTTCTCATCGATGGTATCTGTTCCATCACATGAGAAAAATATCAACATATGAGAGCTAATAACAAAATAAGCTTCGGTACAGCTTATATGAGTCTGTATCAATGGACAGAAAAAATAATACAAGGGAAAATTCACTCAAACAGTGTTCGAGGATATGGATGGAATAATACATATATGAATTTGCACACAATGTAATACACCGCGAACACAAATGTATGAGAAGAGAATCAGGATATTATGAACAACTAAACACAAGTAATACTGTATAAACAAGAAACATACAGTGTTCAATATGTCTGTTGCCATAGAAGAAGACAACCGCCGTCGACTTGGACCACCAAGCTTTCCTGTAACAGCACAAGATAAAATCTCATCACCTGCCATAGACTTGGCCCAGAATATGGAAGAAGATGATTTGGCGAACAGCACAAGCTCCTCCTGCACGTGACAGTCAAGGATTCCATGACCATTCCATAACTTTCAACAAGTAAAAATTCACCAAGTACAAAGGAGAAAGAATTAACAGTGTAGAATCATGGCTTCTTACCAATATATGTGTAAAATGACTGTAAAACTTCTCAAATGGAATGGAAGCTTCTCTTTCACTTGATAAATCTGAGTTTTCTACCATGGAAACCTTCACGTGACTAGCTATTGAATTAGTATGTTTCCCTTGTATGATTGAGAGCTCTTGGATCAAACATAGAAGAAGGATAAGAAACTTTGCTGAAACCCATTCCATATGGTTGTTCTGTCTTAAGATACGAACTCCCTAGTCCTGGAGAAACTGTAAATTGAGGTTTAAAATAAAAAATAAAAAATTTCATTTTTCCAGAAAATGCATCTGCGTACTGAAAACAAGAGCCAATAGATAGAAAGATAAGGAATTCTTGTTTTCAAACATGAATAGGCATGCACTAAATTGACAATAAAAAATATAGCTCCAAGAAAAACCGAACCTAGACCAAAGGTTCCAATTGTAGTTCCTCTGTAATATTGAGGAAAAGCAACCTTCCCCATCTTTGGGCTTCAAATCCCCATGCCTCCAAATCTTCATCATCGTAATCGACGAACGCCTCAGGCAAATTTTGATTCAGCACAAACTTTTGAGGGAAATCATAAAGACTAAAACGCGTAGTTTACTTTTGGAGTCAGAATGCCAGTTTCTCTCCTCGCATTTAGACAACCATTTTTTCACCCTCTCTCTCAAGGAACCTAGATTTCAAAGTACGAAAAACAACATATTAAACCTCTGCGTACAGCTATCTGTCTAAAAAAGGAACATAATTTTTTTTTTATTAGCATTCAAAACAGAATGGTAGACAGATTTACTAAAACCAAGGAAGAAAATCAATATACCGCTTCTTGAGTTATTCGACATACCACCAAAATCAGTAAATTCCCTTGGCACTTTAGCAATGAAGTGCATAAGAGTTTCAACAGGCACGTCCGAGGTACACATCACAGAAGAGGCAGCTTCTAAGACATTCTCACAAACTGATACCACAAACCAAAAAACTTGATTAATATCTGGGTAATTAATTGCTGAACAGTATGCATAGTAATGATAGATTACTAAGATGTAAAAGATTCACAAGTTAGAGACCTTGAAGATGATAATTTGGATTGAAGTGTTGTTTGCTGCTCTCCATGACAAGTCTCAGAATATCCAATAATAAGGATTTGTCATTGTCTAAGGAACTTCCGTCCGCAGATAGTGATGAATCCATATCATGTGTTTTAGATCCACGAGCAGTTGAAGCAATGCAGAAAGAAAGAGTCATCAATCCAGCTCGCCCAAATGACTCTCGCTTAACAAGGGACGCCAAGCTGCTCAGAAATGCTATCCGCTCTCTGCAAACAAACAGTTTTTAAACCTCGTCATTTAATTTCAACATGTATTTCTGATGCCGACCTTTTTATTTTTGTACATAGTGTCTACTTATGTATTATTATATGTACCTTTCTGTGAAATAACTACAAAAGTGGTGCAGGAAATTTGTTGCGCCTTCAATTGTTTGTGAAGTGTACACTCCTAAGGAACCTAATACATTTTGAATAATGTGGTCAGAAATGTAGAATCAATAGATAACACTATACCAGGAAACTGAGGATTTTATGTCTTAGGATGATCCGTATAGATTTGTATATTTGAGAATACTTGCATTAGATTGTAAGAATTATCAGCTTGATAGCAAAACTAACCAAAATCTCTGTGATGAACAGGATCATTCAACCCTTGTATGAAAGAACCAAGTGCAAAACTTTGAGCCACTACTTTTGCACAATTTCCAAGATTCCTCCAGTCAATCCCCAAAATAGACTGCATAATTAAGCACCTAACTGTGAATATAAACACATAATGGATTTACGTTAAATTGAGGACCACCACCTGCTTAACCAAAAAAGAAAGAAAAGAAAATGCTTGGTTTGAAAATCATTCAGTTACGACACAATAACTATACCCTGGGGATTTTCGTGACAGAGGCCTCGCTCCCATAGAGCCAACAACCAGAGAAAAGTTCCTTGAACAGTTTCCAACTGCATTTGATGCACTTCAATAGCAGGATTTGTAGAAGAATCGATTTCCGAAGCAAACGTAAGCAACAGTGAAATCTGAAAGGAGTAATTATTACACTTTTACTGGGCAATATTTTATAACAGTATATTTGGTTGTCGGTAGTACATCAGGAAATGATCATAAGTTTTAAATTCAGGAAAAGATTAAGCTACCTGGTGATTCCATGCAGCTTCAACTAAGTGAGTACCGTACTCTTCAAGCATCTCATACAGAAGTATGAATGCTTCCCATCGCTGCTGACCACTCAAACACGTATCATCTGGCTTGCATATTTGCCCCACTCCCATTGACTTCCCTCCTTTTCTGCCCACTGACCCCTCTTTGTGGTAGCATTTGCACTACTTACATCCAAAGTTGCCTCAGAAACACTAGTGCAGCATTGGCTCTCTTCACTTCGCCAAACTGCTGTTTTCAGTATATGTAATGACTGTTTTCTCAAAAAACCCTCCTTATCAACCTAAGTAGGCAAATGAAAAGTTAACTTATCAGGAAAATTCAGGAGTATTTCCCAAACAGAGCAAAAGAAGGCTGATTGGAACAATTAAGTTTGGATGTTTACCAAGCCTTGCTTTATTTCATCCCAAAATTCCTTTTCAGCTCTTATATCAAATTCATCAATCCCGTTATCTACAACATCAACTTCAAATCCTTTGGCATGAGACAAGTACAAGGACAGTACACTATATGCGTCTTTCCTCCCAAGAGGTCCAAGAGAGAACATTTTT
This sequence comes from Papaver somniferum, assembly GCF_003573695.1. Classification (NCBI taxonomy): domain Eukaryota; kingdom Viridiplantae; phylum Streptophyta; class Magnoliopsida; order Ranunculales; family Papaveraceae; genus Papaver; species Papaver somniferum. The sequence goes on along the minus strand of NW_020620714.1, from coordinate 471,419 downwards.
TGGCAGCATTTCCATATTTTTGCGAAGAAATGCATCCTAGAAAACAAAGTACAAGAAGTTGAAAATCCAAGTGACCAATGTGTATTGCATTATGTACAAATAACAATAAAAAATAGTAGTATACATCTAACATAAAATAAATGAAATCCCGTACCTGGAATCCACAGGTTTATGCCCATGTTCAGAGATTTTAACAGAACAAGTCGAAGGAAATGACATAAAAATGACCGGAAGGAGAAACCGAATAGCACAGGATCGGTGTTCAGGAGTTTGAGAAAGCATTCGCACTGTCATATCACAGAGATCTGAATGGAACTTTATCGCAAAACCTTCTGCATAACAACCATTCTCCACCACTGGCTCCACCACACTGTTCGTTTTTGGTTGGTTCGATATTAGGGAAGCAGTGAGCAATGAAGTCAAAATATGACATGCGATAGCCTTGGACAAAGATACAGGCTGAGCTGGCTTAGGCTCGGTAAGTACGTCCGAATGACTTAGCTTGCTGTTTGACCCTTTAAAAGATGAGTGACTCTTTCTTTCATTCACTACTGATTCGTCATTTTCAAGCATGGTTGTAGTTAAACGGATTGACATAAAACAGGAAGGTACCAATGTCATTTCTATGACTGTCCATGAATTTACCTCAATCACAACACCACATAGTAGTTCTGTAATCTAAAATAAGGAACATGTGAGTGATCAAAATCATGTAGATGCCACATAATACATAAAATCCATAAAGAATATACATTAGATTAAAAAAAATATCTTTACCGAGTTGAGTAATTCATGGTCAGTTTCATTTATGATTTTAAGCACTGGAAGAAAACCTCTCCAGATAAAGTTTGCAACACATTGGCATTGCCTGCAAAATACGCCACTAAAAAGTCAAACAAAACAACATTTGAAAATTTTGAAACCAACTCCTTTCTAGCGCGTCTATTTTACTCCTAAAAGAAGTCCCATCTCCGTACGCTTCCTAGAAATAAGACTCACAAGTTAACCTACACAATCATTACTCTTCCTCTGAAACCACCTTAATAACTCACCCGACTTCTTGACAAGGTGGCAAAGTGCATCTACAAAGGATGTGATATAACTGTACTGACTCGAATCCACCCCCTCATCTTCCTCTGCAATGCCCTACAAGAAAAAACAAAAAGTGCATGATGTGAAAGCCAATACATAACTCAATAAGTGCCTCCCCACCTCGATCTCACCTAGATCGAAGCCTAATCTAGTGTATCTTCTAGCATTTCCTTAATACAATTTGGGTATGAACCAACCAAATACCAATCCTGACCTACAATGTAATACATAAAATTAAAAATTGCAACTAATTTCAAACTTAAAACACAAATTCAACATTCTAAGTATGAATCAAATGTCAATTCTACGCACTCCCGACATCAATTTCAATCATTGAAAACCAACAGATCTGAAATTTAGAAATGGTAGTGAGTTTACCTTAGAGAAAAGAGAGAACGAGTTGAGAAGTGAATTGAAGAGAGACAAAGTAGAAATCGAAATTGATGAAGTTAAAATACAATCAATAATAGCTGGAATTGCTTCTGAAGGAACTAAACCGAAAATAGATGTTAATGAACAAGTGACGGCTGTGATGTTCTTCATATCCTCCGCCACCTCTACTGGTTGCTGCTGGGGGTGTTGTGCTGACATTTCTTATAATCGTAACGGCGGTGGTGCTCTGGTTTGTTGAATCCATAATTAGTATTTTGCTTCGTTGGATTTAGGGTTTGAAATTGGTTCTTAGTCAGATTGGGAATGGCGCGAAGGTGCAGAGCAATTCTGATAAACCCTAGAAAATAAAGAGGAATGGAGGCCGGGGTTTTACAGGCGGTTAGTACTCCAGTGAGTTGGGGGAGTTGAGTGTATTTTAAATCTTGGGAATTTTGAGGGAGTTTGAGAGAGTTTGGTATTTTTGAGTTCCAGAGAATTTAGGGGAGTGTAGGCAATTTGAGAGAGTTTACTGAGGGAGTTTGAGGGAATTTGAGAGAGTTCATTCTTAACTCATTCTCTTTTAAGAAACAACAAATCCTCATTTGCAAGTAATACATGACCTGCAAAACTGCACTCGAGCCATGCTAACAACAGCACATAACCAAGGAAAAACTGCACTCGTAGTGCATGACCTGATCTTCGTAAGCTCCCATTTAGTCATTCACCACACACCTAAGTACAACCCACACTTCACCTGACCTTCACCACAACTATTTACTTCCAAACTTAGACCAAAACTTCCATTCTCCTCTTCTCTCTGCCGGGTGACACCCATTCGATATACAAGATATAACCGGTGCCCCTTATTGGCACGGAGCTAGCAGTACATAAAATCATGGAAAAATGTATTTCATTCAATTAAAGTTCACGTTACAAACTAGTGAACATATTACACCTATAGGTAAATGAAGCAACTAGATTTGTAAGATAAAAAGAAAAAGAATTCAAAGTGTCAAATGGTGAACAACACATTAACAAGTGGATTAGGATTTTGGTTTAGACCACTATATCAGACAGTGGGGAAAATATGCACTCCCTTGCTCCATAAATCAACACAACTGATCCAACAGTTTTAACACATTTCAAGCACTTAACACCCCCATTCTAATCATACAGATGTTGCCAACACCCATGAAAAGAAATTCATAAAAGAATATGTGAAAACAGTAGGAACTTTAGACATTAATTCACATATCAAATAATATCCACTGTAGATTTGTGTCCTCGCAGATACATTCATGGTACAATCAACGGGAGAAGAAAGGATTAGCTAACAGTATAGAATAGACAAAGATGCAAATTTAATCAAATAGCCAACTTGTTTATACATGAACTTGCAATTTTGCAGATTATAAACAATAGATCCCAAAAAACTGATAAACCCCAAAAACTGATATGGAAAACAATCAAAATAGTACACAAAACAGATTATAAACAATCAAAACAAACAATCATGAAGATCAAAGAAGAAAAAAAACATACCTAAAAGCTGAAGCGTTTCATCTTCTTTCTCCAACCAAACTCCCTTCCAAATCTCTACTCTTTTGAGAGATTTGTGTACAGGCAAAAATACACTATCAAATCTCCAGAACTCCCCAAAACAACCAACTCCCTAGCATTCTAGGGTTTTACCGCTAACAGGGATTTCAAGAGCTTTTTTCAAACTCCCATACGACTAACGGGTGTTTTCTAGGGAGTTTGGAAAACTCTTCTGAACTCTCCCACGACTAACGGGGATTTTGAGAGACTCTCTCAAACTCCCCCACGACTAACGGGAAAAAACCCAACTACACCCAACTCCCCCAACTCCCTTGAGGACTAACACCCTGTTAGTTTCAGAGAGATTTTTATTAAGGCGCCCGTTTTTATTTTCTATGTTGAGCACCTCGTGTTTTTTCTTTTGGGGCAGGCCCATATAGGGTATGAGGCTCATAGAACTCCGACCGACCTCTGACCGAGGCAGATTAAGATCATGGACCTCCTCATCCATCCTAGCTGAGTTGAAATATTTGTGGGGCTTAATTGGATATTTTATATAAGATCCCTCAATTTGTAGCTTAATTGGATATTTTATATGACACCTCGATCTGTAGACCGGTTTACTTATTGGCACATGATGAATAAAGGTTGGTACCCGAACATTTGGTATCAGAAGCAACCGCCACAAACCATGCTCATCAACCATGCTCATCAATCGAAGGGATAACCTACGAGATGGATTAAGGTATATGTGCACCTGTGTATGTGCATATATACAGTTGTCATCACATTGAATAGTCGAGACGAGCAGAGCCGCCATAAGAAAAGGACTACCGTCTCTCCAATGTCGATAGAATATTCCAACGAGGACGTTGGATCTGGAAACGTAGACCTCAGTCCCATATTTCTTAATTGGATAGTGTATAATAAGTCAATAAGATCCTCAACTTGTACAACGGTTTTAGAGTTGAATTCTACTCATGGGCTCATAACGAGTTAATTAGGGTCGGTAACCTAACATAGTCCTTCAGTCTTTTTCATAATAGTTAACACGGGGGGAACTGAGCTGACGGCAGTGCGTTTGGATACCAAAACCAAAAGTCAGAACCAAAAGTCAGAGCTATTTTGCTTCACAAAAGTAAACTATTTTGACTTTCAAAAATTCTTTTGAAATTGGAATTTTAGAAATCAAAAAGTTACTTCTGGATGCGCTTCCAAACACACTATTAAGTATTTTTAAGTTTATGATATGGATGAATTCTTTTTCTCTATGTTGAGAAAACAAGCATTATGGCTCGGAATTCAATTTTGTGGATTTCGTTTTCAAGTGTTAATCAGATGTTTTCATTTGATTATTGAGTGGTTATTAATTGACGTGACTATTTGGTAAGCTAAAAATTTTGTACTCCAAATACAAGATTATCAAAAAATAAACTAAACAAAAAATATGTAATAATTTTATATCTTTGCTTGTTTTTACCTCACAAAAGTGGCCGCAAGTTTCAATTTTTTGTAATATATTTGAAGGTGATTTAGATAATAACGGATTTTATAAAAAAACCCAGACCAGCTTTTACTAAAAAAAAATATATTTGCAAAATAAACCAAATTTTTATAAAATTTCGTATCACATAAAAAGTAATCTAAGTATTTGTATACCTCCACAGAAAATAAATTTTCAATTATTAAAAACAAAAAATTAGACGTTAGCCATTTAATTACCACTTAACAAGTTATTTTTGATTTTTACAAATAAAAAATCGGAAATTAATTTGGGAACACAATTTAAACGAATTCTGAAAGTTAAAAAGGTAACTTTTTATGATGTAATTTTTTCCTAACTTATGTGATTGGCTTCCTCTTCAACAATTAGGATTTACTCAAACTTCCATTGTACGAGGAATCTTGTTGACCATAAGACATATCTTACCTCTTTCTTATCGTGATCTGCTTGCTTTCTGTTTTCATTTCTCTTTCTCTCTCATTTTCCTCTATGGAAATTTGACAGGAAAAAACTGAACTCTAACTTTTGTTACAGATCGGCCATGGCACTACACCAAATCCAGGATTTTGCAGCATGTAATTTTTGGGGTGTGCAACGGATATACGCGTTGCGACCTTAATCGGTTGCACATAAATTTTTTACTTTTCACTAAATACTAATTATGGAAAATAAATAAAAGAGAAAAGGACATGCTTATAATTTTAATTAAATGGTTGAGGGCTTAAAGTATATAAAATTTTATTATTCTCCATTTCTTTTCTGTTTTCTTTTTTTTCTACTCCTCTTTTTTTTTCCTCTTCCAACCCAAAACTGAGAACTTTAGGATAAATAGCTTAACCTAATGAGTAATGGTTCTCGTGCACCCTCCTATTAAGAAGATAATGGTTGGAATATTGGACCTTGTAATTGACCCTACTATTTAGGGGTACTACTAACCACTGTACTAAACCATCAAAAAAAATAAAAAAAAATAAATAAACCAATATTCTACTAGTTTGGTCTAGACTCTAGACTAGAAGAGGAAAAACCATAGTATCATGTTTTAATTATTTTTCCGATTCAATTCACAAATTTTTGTTCGCGAGTATAGTCAAATTAAATGTGATTAGTTAGTTGAAAGCTAAAACAGAACCACAAATAAAATGTGATTACAAGCCATTTAGGGGCACTACTAACCGCTGTTGTTGTAGTCGAATTGTGCCCTTTGGCTTGGTGGGTTTGCTAGAAAATGAAAGATTTGCTTGTTTCACAATCACGATCATCGCCTAGGCCCTAGATTTTGGAAGATACTGGGCTTGACAAATAAGATACCAGAAGTCGAGAAGCCGAATTGCTTTAGGGGAAATTAGGGGGAGACCCAAAAAAAATAATATTATCATTGTCAGGCCCACAATTAATTTTGGGTACCGTGACACCCATAATTATTTCTTTGACACCCATAATTATATGAAATTATTAAAAATCAATACATAACTCGTTATGCATACTATTTTTCAGGCATAACTCGTTATGCAGCCTAATTTTTCAGGGGTATAATTGGAAGCGCAACTTGGACATAACATATCTAAAAATCCGCGTCTTGGAATTTTAAAAATTTTATATCGTTGGAAATCTTTTTAAGAGAGCTACACAACGAGTACAAACAACAATATCAAATTTTTGTTTTTCACGAAAAAAATCGGAGTTGATCATCATTTTAGGCAAAATTTTCGAAAACTTGATACATAACCATTATGCAGCCACCAAAAAAGATGCATAACACATTATGCAGACGCATAACGAATTATGCAACCATTTTCTCGACTGCCTAACAAAGTTATGCATTTATAACAAGTTATGTTGCCAATGTTTTGGTTGATTTTAGTGCGTACATAAAAAATTGATGCATAATGCATTACGCAACCATATTTTCCAATGCATTAACAGGTTATGCATCAATATTCTCGATGCATAATGCATTATGAAGCCATATTTTCGAATGCATAACAGGTTATGCATCAATTTTCACAACTGCATAACATGTTATGCAAATATTATTATTGGTGCATGACAAGTTATGCAGTCTTTGTTTTTGTTGGTTCCGATAGTGACAAAAAAGTTGCTGCATAACATGCTATGCAACCGTTTTCTGAACTGCATAACAAGTTATGCAAAAAGAAAACAAAAGAAAAAAACTGCAGATAGTGTTATGCAACCAATTTGGAGAACGCATAACAAGTTATGCAACAAATTTGTAGATTCATAATGTGTTATGCAAACATTTTATGGACTGCATAACAAGTTATGCAACAACTTTTCAAGATGCATAACAGGTTATGCATCTATTTTCATAGTTGCATAACAGGTTATGCGTCAGCAACTTTCACACCCACACCACTTGCCGGCAACAAATGAGCATCAGCAACTAACTCTTCGCCATTGGCAGCTGTATTGGCTAAAACCATTCCAATTCCACCAGCTTGTTTCACCACAACTCCTTTGGCAACTCTTGCATTAATTCCCCTATCACAAAAGAAAATTTTCCCGGATACTTTTTCCAGTATTAAGGTACCGGTCATACATAAATTTCCATTAGAAGCAGTACTAGCATTGCCGGCATAAACGAATTCCACCATTTTATCAGGTAATGGTTTGTTGTAATAAAGTGAGACACCACAATTTCTCACCTGATGTAATTGGGTCAGATGTCATGCGTTACGCCAACATACAGCATGTACAACAGATCTCTGGCCAAGACTCAGCCTAATTAATGAAAGTTTCGCAGAATGAACTGAATACGAGCTTATAAAATTGTGTTCTACAGATAATATAGTTACAGAGAAACAAATATTACACATACAAAAAAGTTCAATAAGTGCAATTAAGTCCCGGAGTAATAAATTAGAGAATAGTTGTTCACTTGAGCTGGTGGTGGTGGTGGTCTTGGAGCTAACGGCATCATTCCCTGATCCAAGCATGGATAAGCACCAATCGGCGGCTGCACCTGAAACCACACATGAAGCACATATACCAAAAGGGTTAATAAAGCATCAACAATAACTTGAAGAGAAACTAAATAGAGATTGTTTGGTTATTGACTTGAGCCGGTGGTGGTGGTGGTGTTCTCATATCAAACGGCATCATTCCATGTTCAAAGTGTGAAGGAGCACCATAAGCGATTAGTGACGGCGTTTGAAAACATGGTTCCATTTGATTTGGACCCATCATCATCATCATCCGCTTATTTTAAATCAAGGAACAACAAAAAGGACCAAACTTGAATTGTATTTCAGATGTAATTGAAATAAAACCTAAGCTTAGTACTCAAAAGGAGTAAAATTTCTCACCTGAAATAAAACTTGTGCTTTTTAATGTCACGAAATTACACATGAGTGACACACACGAGCTAAAAACAACCATAATCCTCCTTCATTTTCTTTTCATGTACACAAAAATGGAAAACTCCAACACAGCTAAAAAAATGGTGACTACCAGTTGCCAAAATCAAACTATAGATTTACGTATAATTTCTTTCTTCCTTCAGATTCATCGACAATCCTAAGATGGAAAATAAAACGAAATCAGATTCCCACAAAGGTGACCCAAAAATCTCAAATCAATCAAGAAAAAAAAGGGTTTGTAATCATCACCATCTCAGCAGCCGTCTATTCTTCTCAATCTTAAATCTGAAATCAATTCTCACAACCCCATGAATCTCTCCCCTTTTCTGAGTTTTAGGTGCCGCCATTCTTCTCTTGACTGATTCAATTTCTAGGGTTTTTCCGATGGATAATTTTACTCATCGAGAATTCACAGTAGATTTGAGAGAAAAAAGAAAAGGAATTGAAAAAGAAGAAAAAAGAACGAAACATAATTTTATAAATTATGAGTTTGAGAATAATTTTTCCCTAAAAAATGGGTGCGCGCCTTCAAATTTCTGGGCGTGGATTTCACAGTGGAGAAAAACTGAAAAATGGGTCTCCATGTAGTTTTCACATTGCTTTAACATCTCCTGAGAAACGAGAATGAAACCGAGTGAACTTTAGTCATTTTATCAAAAACTATATGATTGTGTGCATTAACAAAAAAAATAAAATTGATAAGCTAAACTTTTTAAGGTTGATACAGGCAGGGGTGTTACCAATCTAGTGAATACAGCGACGAAGAATGTTTTGTTCTATATATATTGGTAATGCCCGGTGAAATTTGGTAACCTACAATAACAACCTTTTAACTTTTTGAATGATGAGAACTGTATAAATTTCGATAGATCATTATTCATTGATTTTCCACCCTCTTCCTCTTGACACAAAATCTGTGTTTTTTCTCGCAGAATTTCTTGCAACCGTAATGTCAAATTAAGTTCTGTGAAATTTATATATCTACCTTCTTTAGCCATTTTATTTTTTTGTATGTTGTTGTTTTGTACCTGTAAATATTTTACATTAGAAAATCTCGCAGTTGTGGAAATAAGAAAAAACATCATTTATTGAACAAATCCTGTCTATACAATCAATTATTATCATTCTTTTTTTTCTTTTTTTTTTCTGTTCCCGATAACAATTAATTCTCAATCAATTATTGAAAGATTGTCTGTCTACACATTCAGAGTGGAATATGAATGAAGCTTTTGGTTGATTATTTAACTTTGAGTTTTATAGTTAATATATTGCGTCCGTTGGTGTTAACCAGCATGATAATTCACAATATTGCATTTCAATTTTTATTTTATTTGGAACGCAAGGTATCTTACTTATGAGTCTGTGACACATTATGTAACCATTTCTTTTGTATACGGCTTTCCATCTCAAACTGAAGTATTACGACTACCGAGTTTTTCTCCCGTAAAAGATCTGGACTGAAAATCGGATGGCCTATAAATGCGTTCTTAGCATTGGGATTATCAATCGGTAAAAATGGGGCCTATGCACTTTTTCTGTAAGAACTTTCTTCGGGAGAAGGAATCGGTGAACCTGGCATTTTCCGAAGAAGAATTGACAATGTCCATGCATCATTATACATAGTCACATTGGAGCTGTTGCTTGTATCAAGTGTTTGCGTTTAGTTTTCATGCACAAATACATTCTCTTCACTGTAACATCAGTAGTGGAGATTATCCATCGAATTTTCCACAGAATTTCGCAGTGTCAACGAAGAATTATTGATTTAGGAATGTCTCAGCACTTTTTAAATTTCCTTTTGATGTGGATTATCTTTTCCTTTTGTGCAATCTCTAGTTCTTTACTCCTCTCTTTATTTCAACATATTTTATGTAATGTCAGTATATTGTCATTACGCGCTTACAGTTTTGAGTCTCTATGTCTAAACTCAATAGCTGGAGCTAGAGGTCAAAAACTTTTCAAAGAGCTGTTGACAATTAAACCCCTTCTAAACTTTATAAAACAAACATGGTCTTTATTTTCTAAGAGCATCCACAGTGCCCGATCAAATCCAAATATTTGATCCAAAACATAGACGTAGTGATACAGAGTAAAGAATAAAAATCGGACCAAATCCAAATTTCGGATTATATTTGGTCTGAGATCAAGACTAAAACCAAATTTGATCGGGCGGAGATATAAAACTCGTTTGAAGTGGGGCGGAGATAAAATGTGTGTCTGATGAAAGTTATGTGGGGGCGAACATTATATGTTCACCCCATGAAAAATTTAATTAAAAAAAAATGGGACGAACATATAATGTTCGCCCGATGAAAATTATGTGGGGCGAACATTTCAGTTACACCCGACCAAATTTTAATCAGGTATCGTTCCGTGGCAACATGGACTAAATCCAAAATTTCGTATTTCTTTTTGGTCTTTGACTTTTGGTTTTGGTCACACCACTGTAGTTGCTCTAAATGATCAAACAGTGACTTTCATTTTAAACATATAACAAGTCCAGTTTAAAGAGTCGTCTTGACGTATGCCTTGAGAGAACATATCTCAGTATAATACTGATTTTGAAGTGTCTTGTAAGTACGTACGTACGTCCTTACCTTACGCAACAGTCGTTTTCTGTTTACTGTGACCTTATCTGATAGGTTTAACGTACGTTGCTCTTTTTTTCTTTTTGAAGCATGTATCGAAGTATATCAATAGGCCAGATGTCTTTTATACTAATACCAATACGTCCTTTGCATGTGGCTCAAAACAGAGAGTCGCATACACTAGTAAGATTCTCTCAACCACTACGGTGATTTGAAAACATTTTTCGTTTGTCGTGTTAATATTTTTATACATGAGGATTTGATCTTTCTTTTGATTATGATGCAAAAGACATTACACCAACTTTTCATATTGGATTTTGGATAATTTTAGACTTATTGTACAATAATGTAATTTATTCCTGGCCAATGGCTCTTAGTACTACTGTACTGGTGACTAGAAAATTGAAGCAAACAAACGTTTGAATAAAAGTAATTTTATTCAATGGTGCACTTACGTGGAAATGCTTCCTAAGTTTACATACCATGCAAGATTTACTACCAAACCAAATAAAGAAAGAAAAGGAAAAAGTAATGGAACAGACATGAGAGAAAGAAAGAAAAGAAACAATCCAAACATTTGTGATTCTTGATTCATTCTCCTAGTGCTTGATGGAGATTCTTAATTGCTCGTTAAAGTACATCTTTTGAGCAAACAAGAATAAAACCGAGAGGGCTTTAGATACTTCGTCAATAGTGGTAAGGAGGAGGAGGAGATGTGTATAGGTAAATTGGGGTGGGTTTGTGGATTGGGGTAGGTTTGTAAACTGGAGTAGGTGGATGGGGCTTGTACACTGGTGTAGGAGTTGGGGGTGGTGGTGACTTGTACTTATAAACGGGATGAGGAGCGGGCTTGAAAACTGGAGTGGGGGGTTTGTAAATTGGAGTTGGCTTATAAACGGGAGTTGGGGGTGGTGGTGACTTGTACTTATAAACTGGGTGGGGAGCGGGCCTGTAGACTGGAGTAGGAGGTGGTGGTGACTTATACTTATAAACCGGAGTTGGTGGTGGTGGTGACTTGTATTTGTAAACTGGATGAGGAGCGGGCTTATAGACTGGGGTAGGTGGTTTGTAGACTGGAGTTGGCTTGTAGATGGGAGTTGGGGGTGGTGGTGACTTATACTTGTAAACAGGATGAGGAGCAGGCTTATATACTGGAGAAGGAGGTGGTGGTGACTTGTACTTATAAACTGGAGTTGGTGGTGGTGGTGACTTGTACTTGTAAACTGGATGAGGAGCTGGCTTGTAGACAGGAGTAGGTGGTGGCGGCGACTTGTACTTGTAAACTGGTGTTGGTGGTGGCGGCGACTTGTACTTGTAAACTGGAGTAGCTGGTGGTGGTGGTGGTGGTGATTTGTATTTGTAAACTGGATGAGGAACGGGCTTATAAACTGGAGTAGGAGGTGGTGGTGACATGTACTTATAAACCGGGGTAGGCGGTGGTGGTGATTTGTATTTGTAAACTGGATGAGGAGTTGGCCTGTAGACTGGAGTAGGTGGTGGTGGTGATTTATATTTATAAACTGGAGTTGGTGGTGGTGGTGACTTGTACTTATAAACTGGAGTTGGTGGTGGTGGTGACTTGTACTTGTTTAACGGATTGGGAGTAGGCTTATAGATCGGAGTTGGTGGTGGTGGTGATTTGTACTTGTATACCGGGGCAGGAGTCGGGGGCTTGTAAACTGGAGTAGGAGGTGGTGGTGACTTATAATGATAAACTGGAGTTGGAGTAGGTTTGTAGACTGGAGCAGGTGGAGGTGGGGATGGATAGTGGTACGCTGGAGTTGGGGGTGGTGGTGAGTTGTAATAGTAAACATTTGCTACGGTTTGGAAAGGAAGGCTGAGAGATATGAGAACCACCAAAAATGTTACGAAAGAAGCCAATGAGGCTCCTGCTGATCTTGCCATTTTCCTTTCTTATTACTAATGGTGTTGTTGTTATGATCTTAATGTACATTACTCATCCCTTTATATAGGCTTATGAAGTTGCCTCATTCTTAAATATAAAATCCCCTAGTTGTGGAAAAATGAAAATGAAAATATCAATTGTGGAACTAATCTTTGTCTTTACCATCCATTATTAAAACCATCTTGTCTCTAATCAACTTTGATGTGAAGTTTTGCACCGGGGTTTTGTTTAATTTGGATATTGGTGATTAGGTATACAAAATCTTGGTATTTAGTTAAGCTGTCACATGGTTTGTCCTTTTTTGTTTGCAAGACATCTTCGGTATATGCTTCATGGCTGCTTATGGTGTAAACACTCAATGAAACAGTGGACTCTGGCACCCTTTGTATCTAATAGCTGGAATGGAGCCAAGTACGAAATTGTTTAACAAGTATTCCTGATACAATAAGCATATATATGTATCTTTTGTTTTCACTGTGTTTCCTAATAATGCAGGTTCTTTTTAGAAATCTTTCAATCAGTGATGGAGTTGGAAAGTTGAATATACAGGTTATTTTCACTGTGTGAAGGTCGTATGCTTTGCACATTCGACATATATATCGCCAGGTTCATTCTACCTGTAAATCGATCCCGACTTATACATAACTTGCACATTCCTGTCACCTTTAACAAACGAATTTTCGTCTTGGTTTTTTTTTTCTCCCATGCATTTAAATTCATCAGCGCTAGAAAGTCTTTGTTCCAATAATTAGTAGACGTATCTTATACAAATACTTATTTTGTTGCTTGAAAAAGGGACGCAAGAAACAGTCACATACGGCGGTCAACTTCATTACCTCAACCACTCCAAAACCGCGTTCGTCTCATAATAGTAGGTTATTACCTAATTTGATTGCTACCAGCAAGTTGTGTTGCGGTGACCAGGAAGTTATTCTTTACTGTCGGTGACTAGAGTAATATTAGTTTATAGTTTATTATACCTGAAGATATGATCCGTTCTATTTGTTTTTTCATGCAGTATTTGTCTTCGTTCTGAACAATATTCATCAACTTTTGTCTTGGTAAGTAGATGGTAAACACAAAATTTCAACGAGTCATTTTCCGATCCTATTTGAAAAATGAATAATCTTGGCATATTCCGATTGCTTTTACTGGAATTTTCATCTACTTTCAACCCTCTTTCTGTGCTATGGGACACGGCTGCTTTACTATTACTATGCGGTGTGAACTGTGAAGTGATGCAAACACATGGCCAAACACACTTCACTTACAAGGTTTTGCATCTGATCTTTTACTGTTTTTGTGGTCATATTTTGTTGATCTTTTGAGACAAAGGATTTACATTTGTGATAAGGCTAGTCATTCGTGTCGTGTAAGGCGGCAATAACGGTCAATGTCTAGAGTTTAATTACAGGCGTGTAGGTTGTAGTATAGACTCATACTGTTTAGTCGGTAGTATTGCTTTCTTGATTACTTGTGTCTTTGGTGTTTCTAAATAATGGGTTAATAAGATTCATGATGCATTTGGCAACATATAGTATGCTTTTGAAGCAAAATCACATTATATACAAATGAATAATGTCTTAACATGCCCGAAGAAATGAAAGCTAGTTCAAGCTATATTTCAAAGAGTTATAAGAAAAATTAGTGATATGCGAATGATTTGGGTTCAAAATTTATCAACATCGAATTCTTTTTCAATAAATAAGTAAAAAAAAATCAAAAATTGGGATCCAAATACAAAGTACTTTTGTTAAAGATGATCAAGGAAAGGCCAGAAAAAGAAGCGCAAGTTTTTGTGAAGGATAATAGTCCCACATTGTTAATATCCCTTTAATAATATAAAATATAATATGGAAGGACCACTCCACTCATTGCCAATTGGTTTTGAGTTGGATGTCCGCAGAATTTAACATGGTATCAGAGCAGGCTATTTGCGACGAGTCATTGACCGCGCCTTTACTCCGCGTCACCCGATTTATTGTCCACGTGTTAGACCCAACGAGGCTACACGTGAGGGGGCGTGTTGAGATTATTAGTCCCATATTGTATGGGCAATCTAAGATCCTGCGACTTATAATCTCTTAGGGTCTCTCCACTCATTGCCAATTGGTTTTGAGTTGGATGCCCGTATTCTAACAGTTTTGGAATCAAAATATAGAAACTTCAGTCACACACAAGTCAAACGGTCACACCAACAAGTTTACATTACATGCAAGAATTACAGTTGAATAGTATGATTGGGGCTACGTACTTTATACGAAGTGTCACATTCATAAAAATTATAAAATTTACAAGTTGTGGAAAATTGAAAAAGAAAAAAATAAAATGAAAGAAAAGAAAAGAAAAGAAAAAAGCATCGAATCATTGAGCCTAATCTTTGTCTGTGACTCTGTGCCCTTTAATTTGAGAGATGTGGAAGTTTAGTTTGATTCGTTGACTTGGTTTTTATGGCTGTTACACACTGACAAATAGATTAGTCCTTTGGATCCTTCTTTTCATCATCTATTGTCCTTCCTAATGGTGAAAAATTATTTTATCACTACTTTTCTTCAAGTTAATGCATATTCTAACCCAAATCATTTTAAGGACTACTTTTACTACATGGTTTAATTTACCTTTTTTAGTTTAAGGTTAGAAAATCTTGCACTCCTTTCTTCTTATGAATGACGATATATTCTTCTATTTTGTACTTTCAACTTTTCTTTCTATCATGGGAAAACGTGAGGCGGATTTGCTATAAATCATTGAGGGAGAAAAATCATGTAAACACACTCATTTTACTCGGGCTAAAGATGTACACAAAATGGCTCTCTATTTTCTTTTCTTTTTTTACTTTTGATGAAAAAAGAGGTGCAAATGGCTTGGAAACAAATGAATAGTCCGTACTAACTGTTCACGAAATAGGCTAATTCATACATGTCCGTGTGCATGTATTTATCTTGACAATGGAAATAGGATAATTAATACATGTACGTGTGCATGTATTCATCTTAAGAATGGAAATAGGCCTTAGAACAGAACTTGACGATGGAACTGGAAGCTCATATATCTTTAGTGTTGTAGGTACGCTCCGCCCGCTTATAGTGGAATTAATATATTTGATTTGATTATGATGTTAAATGGAGATGCGCTTTAAACGAAATTTCATAATGGAGTTTCCTTTTGAATTGTGCAAACGCTATAAAAGCTTTGAACAAAAGTTGGGAGAAAATAAGTTTATTGAGAAAGTATATAATTATGAGAATACACTGGTGCTCTTACGTGGGAATGCATTTGAAGTTTACATACTCGTACAAGGATTACTAATAAAAAGTATGAAACAGAAGAATAATGAAGTCCACCATCTGTGGTTCTTTCCTTCTTGTACACTGAAACGATATGGAGATGCTTTAATCTCTTATTGAAGTACATATAACAGGGATAAAACCGAGTGGAGATTTAGGTAATTCATCAATAATGGGGAGGAGGAGGTGATGCATATAGGTAAACTGGGGTGGGCTTATGTATTGGAGTAGGAGGTGGTGGTGACTTATAGACTGGGGTAGGTGGTGGTGACTTGTATTTATAAACTGGGCTAGGTGGTGGAGGCGATTCGTACTTGTAGACTGGAGTGGGTGGTGGAGGCGATTCGTACTTGTAGACTGGAGTAGGAGGTGGCGGAGACTTGTATTTGTAGATGGGAGTAGGTGATGGTGGTGACTTGTATTTGTAGACTGGGGTGGGCGGTGGAGGCGATTTATACTTGTAGACTGGGGTAGGTGGTGGAGGCGATTTGTACTTGTAGACTGGAGTAGGAGGTTGTGGAGACTTGTATTTGTAGATGGGAGTAGGTGGTGGTGGGGATTTGTACTTATAGAGTGGGGTGGGAGGTGGTGGTGACTTGTACTTATAGACTGGGGTGGGAGGTGGTGGTGATTTATACTTGTAGACTGGGGTGGGTGGTGGTGGAGATTTATACTTGTAGACTGGGGTAGGGGGTGGTGGAGACTTGTACTTATACACTGGGGTAGGTGGTGGAGGGGATTTGTACTTGTAAACAGGAGTTGGAGGTGGTGGAGACTTATATTTGTAGACGGGAGTAGGTGGTGGAGGGGATTTGTACTTATAGACTGGGGTGGGTGGTGGTGGAGATTTATACTTGTAGACTGGAGTAGGAGGGGGTGGAGATTTGTATTTGTACACGGGGGTCGGAGGTGGTGGTGACTTGTACTTGTACACTGGGGTGGGTGGTGGTGGTGACTTGTACTTGTACACTGGGGTGGGTGGTGGTGGTGACTTGTATTTGTACACGGGTGTAGGTGGTGGTGGAGATTTGTACTTGTATACGGGAGTAGGCGGTGGAGGTGATTTGTATTTGTATACAGGGGTAGGTGGTGGTGGAGATTTGTATTTGTATAAGGGAGTAGGAGGTGGAGGTGATTTGTATTTGTATACAGGGGTTGGTGGTGGTGGTGACTTGTACTTGTATACGGGAGTAGGCGGCGGCGGCGGCGACGCATACTTGTACACATGAGTCGGGGGTGGTGGTGAGCTGTAATAGTAAACATCTGCTATGGTTTGGAATGGAAGACCGACAGATATGAGTACCACCAAAAATGTGGTGAAAGAAGCCATTGAGGCTCCTGCTCTTCTTGCCATTTTCTTTTCTTTCTTCCTAATGGGTTTTTCTGTGTTATGATCTTATTATACACACTTCTCATCCATTTATATAGGCTTGTTAAGGGATCACATTCTAAGAATATAATATCTTGGTGTTTTGTTAAGAATGTCGTATTCTTTAACTCTGTGTTCTCCACTAACTTTGTAAGACATTTCCTGCATATGGGACATGGCGGCTTTTAACGGAAAATAGTCTCTTTCTGAGAATCTAATAGCTGGAATTTATCTAACCTTTGAACTGTTCAAATTATTTGATGTAACTCTGTGTTCTCCATGTACTGTAATTATTTATCATCCTATTCCATATGTATATGCCTTAATTTTTCTCATCCACCGTTAAAAATTTAGGCAGGAGAACAAGTTTTCAGTACGTTTAGCTCGTATTCACATTTAATTATGTTACCGTTCTGTTAGTTCCATGATCATGAATGTTATATTAAAGTTGCGAAGGCAACTTTGTTTACCCTTCAAAATCAAAATGCACAATTCACATTTCTCACCTTTTCATTAGATGGTATCATCTGATGATACACGAAATTTTCAGTACAACATTATCTGGTTCTTACATTCTTAGTGTTTTACAATTCTTCTTTGTCGGTGTTTAAAATATTGTATACATGAAGCTTTGATCTTTTTTCTATTTTTCGCTTATAATAGTGCATTATTTATTGTTGTTCTCTTGATTGAAGCATTATTATTTTTTCCACATAAAATATTGTGTACATGAAGCTTTGATTTTTCTTCTTCTTTTTTTTTCGCTTGTAAAAATGCATTATTATTAATGTTCTCTTGGTTGTAGTATTATTACTTTTTCCGCATAAAATTAAAGACTCGGGACCAATTCTAAAACCCGTTTTCTTTACCATTTACTAATATTTCATGTCCCTTTCCTTTGGGACATCTTTTTTGTATACGGGGATTGGATTGGGTATATGATGGTGACTTTACTAGTTTACTATGTTGAAAATTCTAACGTGTAAACACATGCAAAATTATATATCACCGTTAGCAGCTGGATGCCTGGAACTGATTAAAGTATAAGATTCTGGAGGTAGTGGTTGAATATTAAAGGGACCTTATCATTCATTGGGTTGTAATATAAAGTTTGCATTATGTTATAATCTGCATTACTAATATGCATTACTAAGAGCATCTCCAATGTAAAGGGTCAAGGTCATCCTATGTGGAGGATTTATTAACATATTTTTGTGTGTGGGTTATTACTAAATGACAAAAAAAGATAAATATAATTTTTTTTTTACCTCAAGTTGATCTCCAACCCCCAAGGTATTATCTAACAAATTTTATTTGAATTTAGAGACAAAATGATGATGTGGCTTTAAGACCCAAGGTCATAGAGAAGGTCTTATCTAGACATTCTACGTTACCCCCACTTAGCCATGTCATCTATCTCTATGACCTTGACCCTTGTGTTGGAGATGGAAATGTGGTACAAAAAATCTTAAATCCTAGGTGTCATTCAATTTTAAGACCTTTACCCCTTGCATTGAAGATGCTCTAATTTTTATGAAACTATTAATATACTTAATAACACTTTTTACAGTTTCAACACTATTCTGTTTGATTTTCTGAAACACAAGATTGCACATTCCTTTCCACACATGCCAAATGATAATGCTACAGAAAGCAGACCATTCCATAACATCTCCATTTCTATCTTGATTGTTATACAAATCATTTAGCCAGTCATGAAAATTATTTGTCCCAATCCCAACATAATGCATTCCAAAATTTAAATACATCCAAATCTGAGAAATAAAGTTACATTACATAAAAAGATGAGCAAGATTTTCATCTCCATTATTGCATAATTTGCAGGAAGTATTTATATTTGGCAATTTGTCTGTCATTCACATACTATTGGGAAGTATGTGTAAGGATCCTCAAACTCGTCAACGCTATTAGACAAGTTAAATGACGAAGTAGCCGATAATAACTCGATTAATTTCACATGAATGTTAATTAATAGAATTAAATTAACAACGATTTGGATACGATACTAGTATCGCTGGATAGATCTCGAAAAGTTACACTTAATGGACTACGCGAACGTGTCGTTCGGATACTGGACGAAAAAAAATCATCAGATTAGCATAATGGGAAAATTAGTCTTTTTGCCTTTAGACCGACCCGGGCTTCCCTAATCACGGATAGTGTGTGTTTAGTGTTCCCCGTTGGTCTTATCTACCACAAAGTGTCGAAGAGAAGGCCATCACTCTTTTCTTCTTATCTCTTTCTTTCTTTCTCTCTTTCTCTTTTATTTTCTTTCTCTGTCGGAATCAATTCATCAGAACTGATATCGATTCTGAGTGAACGATTTATAGAAGATTATTAGTTTGATGAATCGAGTAAGGAGGTGTTGGTACTGGTGTTGTTTAGCTTTGGAAGTGGATGAAGATGATACTACTGTAAATCGAAGTTTGGGTTCTGAAGTTAGGGTTTATATAGAACCAGTAGATGTTTAGAGTAGCAGATTGATAAAGAACAAATGGGTATTTGGTCGATTGATGCTTTGTCGTTGTTTAAGAAAGAAATTGAAGAAGTGATTAAGGAATTGAGAAAACAGTGAACTTAGGGTTCGGGGGAAATACATATGAAGAACTGGAAAATGAAGTTGAGGGTTTAAGTGACAGATTAGAGATGGGTTTGTCATGAATTATGCGCGAGGCTAAAGAATTATTTGAGAATTGATTTTAGGGTTCTTCTGATAATAGATGATAAAACTGAAGATTGAGATAAAATCTAAAGCTCGGTTTTGTTAATAAGAAGGAATTGAATGCATTTTCCAGAGTAACACATATTGAGGTAATTGTTCTGATTTCATAGTTTGTACCATTTTGTTTTGAGCTAAGGTTGATGTGGTTATGTATTTGGAATTGAACTGGTGGTGTTGATGTATGATTTATAGTTAATTAGGAAGTTCAATTTGAAATAAGATTGAGACAGTATTAAAGTATGTTGTACTGTGGTTAGTAATGAAGACAATGGTGAAGTTGCAGGGTGTAAGGTTGAACTGAAATCATGGTGAGGTTGTTATTCACTTCAGTGGGTTAGTTAAATGAAGACATGTTAGAGTGGTGATTAAATGAATGTGCAATGGTGGTACTGGGGTTAGTGTTTGAGTTGCTGAATTATGGTTGGTAATGATGTTATTGTTGAATCTAGTGGTGGTAGTGTATCAGAACATGGTTGAGATGGCTGGAATAAGTTTTGGAACTGAGTTGTCACAGATAATGGGTTGTATTGAGATATTGTTAGTGAATGAAGTTGTAGTTGTTGGTGGCTTTTTTATGAATCTAAGTTTGGATAATTGAGATGTATATACATTACAGGGGGATGAGATGAGTATGTTGATAGTAAGTAATGGTAGTGTTGCATACATGAAGATGAAGAGGTGCTAATGATTGTAGGTAAAAACTGAGATCAGTTCCAGATGGTGCTGAGCTGAGATGAGTCAGATTTGGTTGTTATGTATGATGAATGTTGTGTTTTGATGTAGTTGAGATGATATTGGATACAGTCGGTGATATTGAATTGGTTTGGCAGTTCAATAAAGGAGGTGAGATGCACCTAGTAGTGATATGAAGATGTTAAGTTGGTTTGGTATCATTGAAGCTGTAATGTTGAATGAGTGAGTAGTCATGGTATTGGGAGAGGCCGAGTTTAATTGAATTGGTGGGGATTTAGGTTGGAGTTATGGATGAGTTATGTTGTCGATTCTTTTAAATTTTGGTATGTATTGGGTTGGGAAAGTAGAAAAGATGTGGAAGTGGTGAGAATCACAGTGGGTAGTCTTATTGAGAGCTTGCAGTTACTGCAATTGCAGGTAATAAAAGTTGTTTGTAAATGATTTATGATGTTTAAGTGAAGGATATGTATTGTTGTATTGATTGATTGTTAGAACTGATTTGAGATAGATATTGATATTGTTAGAAAAGAGATGGAATGAAGTCTGTAGTAGAGCTTTGGTTTGTCTGACTGAGGTTAGTCAGTCTGACTCGGTTTGTTCTTAGCTGACTCAATTATCTGACTGAGTTGAGTTAACTCAATAATTAGGATTTGATCTCGATTCGACTCAATGGACCATTGACCAGGACTTGACCTTGACTGGACGTTTACTGTTAGTTGAACCCTTTGACCGTCACTGACCGTTAATTGACCCTGTTGGCCCAGACTTTGTGTAATGGGCTTGTTCAGTAGACTTGGGCTTAGGATTAGTTTTACTAGTTTGATGAGTTAGAACTTTATGGTCTGATTTAGCCTTGGATTTCTTCCACAAAGTTGTAGATGTTCACAAGACTTGGCTACTGGACTATGAAACCAATCTAATTGAATTAGTAAATCTTAGATTCACTAAAGATAGATAAATAAAAGGTGTAGAACTCTAAATGGGCCTAAAATCGTTAGTTACACTTGTATGATTCTTGTGTGAGCCATTTTGGCTAGATTCTTAGAATTCTTGTGTGATTAACAGTTAGTCTGTATTAACAATGATCGATTCAAAGGACGAACCAGTGGATTGTGGATCTTGAGGTAGGTGTGGCTTGTCATCAACAGAGGTGGGAGTTTATATTTAACTCTTTTGCGATTATTGTTGTTTTCTTTTATCAAAATTTATGTTTAACAAATTCATGTATTTTCTGATTGTGTATTTGTTGCATTGTTTAGTTTTAAGTTCCGAAAGTCATGTTATCTCTTTTAATCTTTCCAGGGCGTGGAAAGGAAATATAATGCTTTGTTTGTCTTTATGATTGTCTTTGGGAAATGATAATTTCCAACTATGGTATATAGGATACGCTCCTTCGTTATTTTACTTTTGTGCTTTATTCGGTGTGGAATTGGCATCAATATTGTGGGTGTGTACACTCACCCACAGACTATCTAGGTGGTATTGGCCATAACTATGACGGTATGTAAATGTCACCATAGAAAGTTATCAGGTGTGTAAATGTCACCGCAGAAACTAAAGAAGGAGTTTAGGTCCATATACATGATTGTTTATCTCAGTGGTTTAGTTGTCTTTTAATGTTTGGAAAAACATGTATTGTTTTTCAAATCATGATAATGATTACTTAAAAGTTAAATGTTATTCCTACTGGGTGCCCTTTTAGGGATGATGTGCTCACCCATTCCCACTTTCAGTTTCAGAGACAGATCAGAGTTGCGCTGCGGGAGCTTCAAGGGGTTGACTTCGTTAATTTGTTAACTTATGCTATACTTATTATGTTTGCAGGCCAAATGACTATTGTATATGTATCATTTGAGAGGAATTCTTATTTATATATTTCTGAGCGGGGCTAGTTTTTGGGTTAAGCTTTGTAGCAGATTCTTAATTGAATGTGAAGTAAACATTTTTAGATTTAAAGTGCCTATTTATTAGTTAATCTCTTGGATTAGTCAGCTGCTAGCTTTAGAGGAGCTACAGTATGGAGTGAGCATCCTTTCAAACAAACATTTTAACAGCATGAGGTACCTTCATATTCCATATTTTGCTCCAGTCCATATTATTAGATCCTGTAGAATTTATTGAGTTGTACAAAGATATAACAGAAAATGTACCTGAGTTGTTTAAAGTCCATTGTGGTTCATCTGCCTTACTCATAGGGGGTATTTGGATTCTTGTAATGATGTTAATAGTATACTGGTCAAAACAGATTGTTAACTTGGTTAAATCCCAAGTTCGCTGAGAAGTTATTAGTTGACTAACCTTACAAAAATTTTCAGCTTCCATATTATGCCTGGCTAGAGGAGGTTTGACACTTGGGATCCAGTAATCATCTCATATGTCAATGTTTTCTCCATTGCCAACTTTCCATGAGAAATTCTTGTTTTATATGGTTGACACGTGTTAAAATTCCTTTCCAAATCCATCTATCTTTTTGTTTAGGCTTAGAATTTACATGCTAAATGTCACAATTAGGATAATGTTTTGCTTTCAAGATGGAGGCACAAAGAGGCCATCCCATTTTAGCAATCATGGCTGATGGGATTTTAATTGTACCGCAAGCGTATGGATGCCGATTGGACAATATACAAATGCGGGTTCGTTCCACATGCACTAAAATTGTTACTTTAAATTTCAAACCAAATAAAATGATAAGTAGAATAATATAAGATAATAAAATTTGAAAATAATGAAAGATACTAGGGCTTTCGATTCCACCATTTGTGCACATTAAATAATTTAACCAATTTCTATAAAATTCTTTTAATTACTTCAAGACGATTTAGGACACATTTGACACCTCAGAAGATAAAAGGTTTAAACCGACTCTTACATTTTTAATATACTAACAATTCTCTTCATTTTAAGATGCTGGTCTCGATACAAGAATATTAAAATCATTTATCAAAGCACAAGGTCACATGAAGAAAAATTGTTATCGCGACAAAACCAATATATGGGACCAAAATAATCATTATAGAAAACCAATTTCATTTTCTCATATACATCATCGGGTGTCAATGTGAACCCTAGTAGAAAGATTACTTAGCCATTATAAAAGAAGAAGAAATGCTACAAAAACGAAAGAAAACTACACTAATGCTCGGCGGAACCGGCCTGCCCTTCTGATTGTATAACATGGTATATATAGCGTCAGAAGAATCCCAACTTCCATTTTAATTCCCATTATTACATCATCAACCCAATAAGAATATGCCACGTCATATATGCCACACATAATATATTTGATTTTACTCCACAAAATATTCTCACTTATTTTGTTTATATGGCTCATAATGTCACATGTATGGACATTGATGTCCAAAGGAAAGAAATGATATTTCCACGGGATCCACGAAAATTCTGTTTTATTCTCTTTATGGTTAATTAATCTTCTTCCATAATTCTCTGACCCATGTGCATGTGTCCCATTCGAGCATCTTTGTGAATGAAGTTCACATTTAACATTCTGCCACTTTCATTTTTAGTAAGAAATATTACGAGAAAATGATATTGACATTCAAGTTTTGGTCCATTTTCTTCGCGGTATCCAATAACTCATATTCTCTGCATGTAAGCTCAATTTTAGTTATTTTTCTCGCCAGAACCCATTTTATTCATTTACCTGCAAAAACAAAATGATAACCCGAATTAGTATAAAAATGAACACCAACAATATAAATTATCAAGATTATTTAAGACACAAATATGTGTCTATTAATGGCAAGATTAAAGTTTTTCATATTCTGGAGGCCCAAGCCTCCTTCACAAATAGGTTTGCAGATGGAATCATAGTTCTTTAAAAACACCCCTTTCTTCCCCTTTTCATTCAAACCATGTTCATTTTTTGCCCACCAGAAATTTCTTTACATTTTATTTATTGTATTACATATTTTCACAGGAATCTTAAAACAGTTGATTTGGTAAACACACGAGGAAGAAGTGACACTTTTTACCATAGCTGTCCTACAAACTGTGTTGAGATTCGATCTATTCCAACTCAACACTCTAATTTCATTTTGTAAAATGTGGGATCCTAAATACTTATCATTAAGAAATATTTCTCGAACTCCTAAAACATTTGTGACCTCTTTTCTTATACTACTGATTGTTTTAGTGCTAAAAACCCCGGACTTGCTCAGATTAATCAATTGACCTGAGGCAGTACCAAAATCAGTAAATAGCTTGACAAAGTTTTGACTAGTTGTGGCATTAGCATCACAAAATATAAGGAAGTCATCTGCGAACAATAGATGACTAACAGCAGGGGTATTAGTTGAGATTTTAATACCTTTTATCTTCCCCAAAATCCCAACATTCATGATGGTCCTGGAAAAGGGCTTTCATACGAAACAAAACAGGTAAGGAGACACTGGGTCTCCCTACCTCAATCCTCTAGAAGGCTTGAAGAAGCTAGTTGGAGATCCATTAATCAAGACAACTAAAGTAGTTGTAGATATACATTCGTGAATTAAATTGCTCCACTTATCATTAAAACCTATCTTTTTCATAATATTGATTAAGAAAGACCACTCTACTCTGTCAAAAGCTTTTGACATATCTATTTTAAGTCTCATCAAACCCTTTTTACCTCTTTTGTTTCTCATCTTATGAATTAGTTCATGGGATATAGTAATATTATCAGAGATCTGCTTTCCTGGTGTGAAGGAAGACTGGTAAGGTGATATTATCTTGTCTAGTAAGCATTTCATTCATCCGTCCATTAACTTAGAAATGATTTTATATGAAGTGTTAGTTAAGGATATAGACCTAAATGCAACAGGAGTGGTGGGGTTCAGAGTTTTGGGAATTAAAGAGATGAAAGAGGCATTCATCTCTATAGAAATGCGACCGGTCTCAAATAAAGTTTGGATCATACGAATTAAATCGGACCCAATGATTTCTGAATTTTGTTGAAAAAACATGGAAAGAAGCCATCTGGACCTGGACTTTTGTCTGGTTCCGTAGAAAAACTATGTTTTTAATTTCAATCATATTTGGAGTAGCACACAACATAATATTATCATCATCATTTAAACATTCAGGAATTAAATCTATCATACTGAAATCAACAACATGGTTTACAGTTGTAGCAATAGAGTGAAAATGACTAGTTATGCAATTTGCGATTTCATCTCTAGTATTGACCCACTCCGCATTAGTTTTCTGAATTGTCTCTATTTTGTTTCTTTTGTATCTTTTTTTTTCCTTGCTATGGAAGTACTTGGTGTTTCTATCTCCTAAAGCCATATCTTGATCTCTACTCTTAACTTTCCAGAAATTTTCCTAGATAGCGTACCACTTGGATAAATCGGCAGTCAGCATAGCTATGTCCTTTGCGTTATCCCTATAATAATGTCTCCTATTTGTTTTGTCTAGCTTTTTCTTGATCAGATTTATGTTAATTATAATATTGCCAAAAGTTGTTTTATTCCAAAGACTGAGAGTTCTTTTTACAAAAGACAGTTTCTTAGAGCGTCCACAATGGACAACTAAACCCAAATATTTGGTCCAGTGGATAGGCGCAGTGGGACGGACCATCGATCAAAATTGATCAAAGACTAAAACCCAGACCAAATTTGGTCGGCGACCAAGACCAAACCCAAATATAATCGGGCGATGATATAGTCCACGCCCCACCACCAGGCGGACGTATAGTCCACGCCCCATCTCAGGCGGACGTATAGTGCACGCCTGTTTTTTTTTTGTTTCTTTTGTGTGGGGCGTGGTTTACACCTCCGCCCCATTCTTTAAAAATTTCAAATTGCATGGGCGGGCTTAATACCTCCGCCCCATTTTTTGTATTTTGTTTTATTATTTTTCTTTTTTGAATCTCTCTGCACCGGGCGAACGTATAGTCCCCGCCCCACACCAGGCGTTGGTATATTCCACGCCCCACACCAGGCGAACGTATAATGTACGTCTGACCAAATTTAGTCTTTCCACCATAGCGTCACGCACCAGACTAAACCCAAAATTTGGTCTTTTTTTCCTTCTTTGGTCTTTAGTTATACTCGCTGTTGTAGTAATTCGATTGCGGTAAATAAGGATTCAATGCTCGGACTTGAAAAGATTTTTAAAGCAAAAATATATACAAAATTGTCACAGGATCAAGAGACACTAGGACTCAGGATTCCACCATAATCATTCATATAATTAATATATTTATTTCCAAAACAATTATAGCTCACATAAAAATAGGGACCCTAATTCTTGCCAAGGTAGATTTTTAGAAGATTAACTGTAAATCGAAAGCATGGCATATCAAAAGTACTAAGACCAAGCATAAACCATCAAAAGAAATGACAATCAATTAAGAAAAAATCATAAAACATTTAATAAAAATGCAAGAAGTCATAAAAGAATTAAATTTAGTTTTTATATGTGTAAAATATGGCTTCCTCCATCATCCCAGTATTGGGGTTTAGCTATTCATATCAATCACACACTCAAAATATTAATTCAAAGTTCAAAGTGTGATTAAAAGAGTCAAAAGTTATAAAATAGTGGTTCTGAGACTCACAAAACACGTCCAACAGAAACGATAGAGGATAACTGCAGCTAACTGCGACACTTCGCCGATGCTGTTGACGCTGCTGAAAATAAGTCTGCTCTGGAGAGTCTGTTCTTCGTGTTCTTGAAGCTTTTTAATGGCAGCAGCAGCAGCAGGTGAACATTGCTGTTTTTCCTTCTTCTTCGCTCCTCCTGGCTCTGGCTCGACCCCAAACTCTTCATCCCCCTTCTCTGACATAAAACCAACTATTTATAGGCTTTAAATCCCCTTGAAAATCGATCAAACCCCTTGGAAATCTCCATTATTCTTTACGGGTTGTTTGAAGAATAATCTTCTTCTTGTTGCGTTACAGGCTGTTTCTAACTATTCTCTCGTCTCAAATATCTTCTAGGACTTTTACCCAACTGTTTTGATGTATATCCCACGCAAGATATCCCATAAATCTCTCAAACTAATCTCAAACCCTAAACAGAAACCGTGTGCACTGTCTTGACTTTGTGTGGATTTTCTGACTTATCCAGCCCAATTAGATGGGTCTAATCGCTTCTAACAGGTCCCTTATGTCTTGTAGAGTCCGTGGGTACCAAATTTGCCCATTGAATCGCCTCCTAGGTCGCTCAAATCCTTGATCCAAAACTGTTGACGCTGCTGCCTTTTTTTCCGCCAAAATCCAGTTTTGAAACTTTGAAGATGACATCCCCCTATCCAGTTCCGGTGTCCCTTTGTAATTAGGTTACCCCTTATCCAAAGTGAGAGTCCGTATAGTAATTTTCTCCCACGGGCGCAAAAACCACTTTTTAGCCAATTTCGCCGCAAGAGATTATTTTCCAAAAACACCTACAAATACATAAAATAACCAAATAAGTACAATATCGAGTACTAACAATATATACAAATGAGCTATATTAGACACATAAATGCGTCTATCACTCGCACCACTCCAATTGCTCTTAGTGATAACAAAAGCGTGTGACCCTGAATCCTAGTATTCCAACAGTCGTGAATGAGAGATTTATAATCCTCATGCTTCATCCAATCACCAAAATATTTAAAAGGTATAGCTCCATTATTCCGAGTGTTATGAGTGTTTAAATAAATAGGAACACGATCAGAAGTTATTCATTTTGGTAAATTGTAATGCAACCAAATTTGCCTCTGTAAATCAAGAAAACCCACAGACAATGAAGGGGTAAATCGGTCCAGAATTACTAAGTTGGGTACAATTGCAACTGAGTCACTGACTCAGTGAGTTGACGGAACGTTTCATGTAAGACAGTTGGGCCGGCAGGTTAGGCCCATTATCCTTTTTAAAGCTAGCCGAAGTTACGCACAACAATGAGAATTTGTCCCGTTTTAACACATTTTGATTGGATAGTGTACTCTCCCTTTGTCAAGGGTAGCGTCAACAACAACCCGGAAACTCTAAACAAATTCACTAAAGTAGACAAGCAACTGATTAAGGTCATCGGAAAATTACTCCGACGTAATATGTGAACTTGTTATTTTATTTTGAATTAGTTTCTGAACATGTAACAACGTGTTGTATCTCTGCATATGAATAGAATGATCATATCCCAACAACTGTGGTCTGTGGATGATATTTACCAAACCAGTTGGCCGGAGGTTGGACTCCTAGCCTATAGGTTGCGGGTTCAACTCCAGTTGTTGATATATATATATATATATATATATATATATATATATATATATATAAGTTACCTATACAAGAGGAAAACACAATTCAAGCCAATTCTTAAAGGTTACAACCTCACGGGATATGTTGATAGATCAAAAGTGAAACCCCCACGTAAGCTTACAGAATATGAAGAAATCAATCCTAAATTTACCAATTACGAAGAGAAAGATGCAATCCTTCTTGGTTTTCTGCTGTATCTTCATTATTAGAAGGCGTCGTTGGCAAAGTCACCGGCCTAGATACATCAAAAGAAGTGTAGATACTATGGAAAGGCGCTTTGCACCCAAAACCAAGTAACATCAAATGCATCTGAAGGAGCAACTGCATAACCCGACAAAAGGTAACTTAACCTTACAAGCTTATTTCAACAAAGATAAGAGTTTATTTGACAGTCTCGCAGCTTTGGGCTATGTTGTCTCTGCTGGTGACATGAAACAAGCTATATAAGTAATGGATTAAAAAAAATCATACGATCCCATTGTCACTGCTTTTGGGCACCATTGAGTAAATGGATATGGGCACATTTTATGCCCATATGCTTACCTTTGATATGCGTTTTGAACAACAAATGGCTTTGTCGCAGCAGCCAATAGCCAATATGGCTTCTCCAACACTAGTTCATCCTCCAATAGTCCGGATCAGAGGATGTTCAATAACCCAGGGTACGAACTTTTATCAGCAAAACCGCAATCAACAACCTCAAAAATTCAACAATCAAGGAAATTAAGGACCATGTCAGATCTGTGGCAGCAGCAACCTCACATCCATGATATAATGAACCGCAAGTTCGTCAACACTAATAGACCAGTCAAAAGATAATTTAGTCGCTAATAACTCGTTTAACTAATTATAAATTTTAATCATTATAAATTTATTCAACAATAATTTGGTTATGAAACTAGTACCAATAGACAGATGTCGAGAGATTATGCGAAATGTACTACTTGAACGTGTCTTCTGAAATCTAGACGGAGAAATTATGCAAAATGTACTACTTGAACGTGTCTTCTGAAATCTAGACGGAGAAAAAATCATCTGAAATGGATGAAGGGTAAAATGGTCATTTCACATAAAAATGTTACCAAGGCATCCAAGTTATCTTCTATGATCACCTAGCGTCTTCCCATATCAAATATCTCGTGTGCCTTGGTAACAAGTCATCAGCTCTCGGAGAAGTTCATTCTTCTCTTTTCTTCTTTTGTTTTCTTCTTCTCTTCTGTTTTATTTTCCTCTCTTCCCTGCATGAACTGTGAAATAGGGTGATGCGAATGAAATACTGGATATAATGACGAGTAGATATCATGCATTTTTGGCTAAACTGTACTAGAGGAGCCGGCAGAAGTGCATCATTATACTGCCATGAGTAAGATATAACCCAAACTGCAAGAAATTTGTTTAAGTATTCGAACTTCCAAACATGCTTTACTTCAAGCCTTTAAAACATAAAGTCGAAATGAGAGTGTAAAAACACCCATTATAACTTCTCTCTATTGGAAGCCACTGTTAGTGCGACTAGAATAAGACTTTTGAAGATGATATATGTGAATTGATACGAACAAAAGTTGACAGAAAACTAATTTTATTAAAAGATTATATATAAGGGAAATACCGAAATACATTGGTTCTCTTATGAAGAAATGCAAGTTATATAACATGCAAGAACTACAGACTAGAGAAACGAAAATCCACAAGCACAACATTATTTAGCCTTCAGTGAAGATGCATATATAATTGCTTATTGGTGTAAATATTTTTGACAATATATATGAGCATGAAACTCGGGGACACTTTAGTAATGAGGAGGAGGGGATGTGTATTTGTAGACTGGAGTGGGTGGTGGTGGTGGAGATTTGTACTTGTAGACAGGGGTGGGAGGAGGTGAAGACTTGAATACTGGGGTGGGTGGTGGTGGTGATTTGTAGACGGGGGTTGGTGGTGGTGGGGATTTGTACTTGTAAATTGGGGTGGGTGGTGGTGGTGATTTGTAGACCGGGGTCGGCGATGGTGGCGATTTGTAATTGTAAACAGGGGTGGGTGGTGGTGGTGATTTTAGACTGGGGTTGGCGGTGGTGGGGATTTGTACCTGTAAATTGGGGTGGGTGGTGGTGGTGATTTGTAGACTGGGGTTGGAGGTGGTGGGGATTTGTACTTGTAGACTGGGGTGGGTGGTGGTGGTGGGGATTTGTACTTGTAGACTGGGGTTGGTGGTGGCGGTGATTTGTAGTCCGGGGTTGGCGGCGGTGGGGATTTGTACTTGTAGACCGGGGTGGGTGGTGGTGGTGATTTGTAGACCGGGGTTGGCAACGGTGGGGATTTGTACTTGTAGACTGGGGTGGGTGGTGGTGGCGATTTGTAGACCGGGGTTGGAGGCGGTGGGGATTTGTATTTATAGACTGGAGTGGGTGGCGGTGGTGATTTGTAGACCGGTGTTGGAGGCGGTGGTGACTTATAACTATAGTAACCATCAGCTGCACTAAAGAACGGGAAACTTAGAGAAAGTAACACTACTAAAAGTGCAGTGATCGGAGCCATTGAGGCTCCTAATGTTACTCCTGCCATTTTCTTTTCTCTTTTTCTAAATGGCTTTATGTTGTGATTTTATGGTACACTTCTTACCCCATTATATAGGCTTATTAAGATTGTCACTTACTTAAATGCAAAATCTCCAACTTGCCGAAAATTGCAAGAGATAGGACTTTATTTAACTAATTTTTGTCTTTGCAATTAATCATGATGTGAAGTTCTGCATTGTTTTTTCTGACGTGGAGTTTGGTTTAGTTTGAAATGTTTAGTTAGGTATTGAAATGTTAGGCTCTCTAACTCTCTTTTCACACTTTAAATGTCCAATTTCTTGTCATAGGACATCGGTACATAGCGGCTTACTGTTTGTAAACCCAATAATCCGCACACTTGACTTCAGTAGCTGGAACTATTCAAACCGGTTGGTGGTCAGAGAGTTCTAGACCATGCAATTTTTGAACTTCTTCGCATTTTTTCTACTTGCATTTTACTTTTCTTATTAATGCAAAAGTAATATATATAGGTTGCCGACGAGTTTTTACTCAGTACATTGGTACACCCATGGAAATCTAAGTCGATTGCTTGGATTTTTTTTTGTTTTGTTTTGGAGAATTGATATGATAACTTAGGTTGTGAATGACTTTTTTTTTTTTTTTTGCTTGATCATAATTTGTATTAATTATCAGCAAACAAAAGTTAATGGCATGGACCAATGAATGAACGGTTGAGATTTCTCACACAATTTTCTTTTCATAAGTATTTGAGTGATTTCCGATGGTGCAGTGGATGATGATGTCATTTACCAAGAGTTGGCAGGATTCCTTACATGCGATGCAATAAATTACTAGTGATTTGATCGAATAAAACTAGTGAATCCAGCGATATGGCAAATGGTGGTAGTACAAGGCATTTTACCAAGTTGACACGACAATGACAAAAGGCAATATTGTTCTATCATTGAAATACTGATCGTTACGGGGTTTATTAGTTGGTCCATTTTAGGCTGACGGGAACTGCAAGAACATGCACTACATGTTGCAGCAATACAGGTATGTCCAAGGAGATAATAGCCTGAAGGACTTCATAGTTCAGGGAATCGGCTTATAGTACATAGTTTGTTTAAGTATCTTTGCAGTGACTAACATGTTTCACTTCTAGCCATTAAAATATGGACTCGGAAAGTTCCCAACGGGAAAGGTCTTATGTCTTTGAGTCTTTCATTGTACACGAAGACAGTTTTAAACAAAAGTTGACAGAAAATAAATTTATTCAAAATGTATATATGGAAATTACACTGATTCACTTGAGAAGAAAGGCACTCGACGTTCCATAACATGCAAAAACTACTAACAAAGGAAACGAAAGACAACTAGTACAATGTCCATAATCCATTATTTAGCCTTCAGTGAAGTTGCTTTATTACTTATTGGCGGGAATATTTTGGACCAAACAAAAATGAAAAACCTGGGATAAATAACTCATTAGTAATGAGGAGGAGGAGGTGAGGTGTATAGGTAAACTGGAGTTGGTGGTGGTGACTTGTACTTGTAAACTGGGGTAGGAGGGGGAGGAGACTTGTACTTGTAGACAGGGGTGGGTGGTGGTGGAGATTTGTATTTGTAAACCGGAGTTGGAGGAGGTGGGGTGGTGGTGGTGGTGACTTGTATTTGTATATTGGAGTGGGAGGAGGTGGGGATTTGTACTTGTACACGGGAGTGGGTGGTGGTGGTGACTTGTATTTGTAAACTGGGGTAGGAGGAGGAGGGGATGGGGTTGGTGGTGGTGGTGACTTGTACTTGTACACTGGGGTGGGAGGAGGTGGCGACTTATACTTGTAAACTGGGGTTGGTGGTGGTGGAGATTTATACTTATACACTGGGGTGGGTGGTGGTGGTGACTTGTATTTGTAAACTGGGGTAGGAGGAGGTGGGGATGGGGTTGGTGGTGGTGGTGACTTGTACTTGTACACTGGGGTTGGTGGTGGTGGTGATTTGTATTTGTAGACTGGGGTTGGTGGTGGTGGTGACTTATACTTGTAGACCGGGGTGGGTGGTGGTGGTGACTTGTACTTGTAGACTGGAGTAGGAGGTGGTGGGGATTTGTATTTGTACACAGGGGTGGGTGGTGGTGGTGATTTGTACTTGTAGACAGGTGTGGGAGGTGGTGGTGACTTATATTTGTAGACTGGAGTGGGTGGTGGTGGGGATTTATACTTGTATACAGGAGTAGGAGGAGGTGGTGATTTATATTTGTAAACAGGGGTAGGTGGAGGTGGAGACTTG
Organism: Papaver somniferum; assembly: GCF_003573695.1. Classification (NCBI taxonomy): domain Eukaryota; kingdom Viridiplantae; phylum Streptophyta; class Magnoliopsida; order Ranunculales; family Papaveraceae; genus Papaver; species Papaver somniferum. The sequence continues at coordinate 437,898 of NW_020620714.1, read as the reverse complement.
TATACCGGTGTTGGAGGTGGTGGTGACTTGTATATGTAAACAGGTGGTGGAGGTGATGCATACTTGTACACTGGAGTTGGAGGTGGTGGTGACTTGTAACTGTAGTAACCATCTGCCTCAGCAAAGAATGGCCAACTTAGAGAAATGAACACTACTAGAAGTGCAGTGATTAAAGAAGCCATTGAGACTCCTCTGTTAGCCATTTTTTTTTTTGCTTTACTAAATGGTTTTGTGTTGTGATTTTATGGTACACTTCTCATCCCTTTATATAGGCCTTTTATGGTTGTCATATTCTTAAATTTAAAAATCTCCAAGTTGTGGAAAATTGCAAAAGATAAGACATTTAAACTAATTTTTTTTGTCTTTGCAATCAATTATGATGTGAAGTTCTACATTGATTTTCTGACTTGGTGCATGTTTGGTTTAATTTGAAATTTTCATTTCTAGTTAGGTGAAGAAATTTTGGCTCCCTCGTTTTCAAAGATCCATTTCTTGTGACGGGACATGGCGGCTTACTGTGTGCAAACCCAAAAACAGTCCAAATACTTGACTCGCTCTTAAACTCTAAGAATCCCAGTATAGCTGGAATCGATCAAAGTATGCAACTATTCAAAGTGGTAGATGACGAGAGTTCTAGACCATGCAAATTTTTAACTTCATTTTCAACATCTTCCTGCATTTTGATTTTTTTTATTAACCGATGCGTAATAGTTTGCCGTATTCCATACATGCAACAGTCATGTGAAGAGAGTACCAGTGAATTCTAAAATTTAGAAACAAAACCGATTTGCAATTGAAAAAAAAAAATACTTATTTGCTTTTAGAGTTATTCTAAAATTAGGTGGATTCCATACATGCAACAGTTTTGAGAAGAGAGTACTAGTGATTTGATGGAATAAAACTAGAGAGAATCCAGCCATATGGCAAAAGGCAGTACCAGAAGTCATTTTACCAAGTTGAAACCCGACAATGACAAAAGGCTATGCATTGTTCTATCGTTGAACTTTCTTCCATTATTTCCAAATTTGAATATTATTATTAGTACATTTTCTTGCTGTAAATCTTGTTTTTATGTTTAAAGAAAAAGTTGCAACGAATAAATGGCAGCATGCAAAGACAATGACCATTAAAACACTGGTAGCAAGAGATAATATATAAAACTGAATGACAAACGGGTAATGGGTGCTAAAATTTAAAAGAAATACGAAAACGCGTTGTAAGACTTGGAATTATTTGTGTTTGACGAAAGATGCAAATTAAAGGAAAGAAAAGAAAAAATCAGTTTTCATTTTTACTTGAAGAACATTTGAAAAGAACTTTGTATATGGTAATTTATTTTATCAGTAAATTACTATATTTTACGTACGATGTTGAAATTTTTATCCATGGCTATGAATATTGTTACCTCACCGTTCAGTTAGCAGTGCAATATTTTATATAAGTTGGAAAATTGACAAGTTAATAGTTTTTCGCCAACTAGATGACCGTGTCCACCTTGGTGGCCTAATCAATTTTAACACACATTGATCCGAATCAAATTTTAACTAAACGGATATAAGCGTTCCTAACTGTTTCTATCATACACCACAGTTTTATTTTACACCATATAGAAAGGCCTCTCTCTGCCTGAAGAATTTAGAGAAATTAGAATATCAGGGTAAACGTTACGTTACACCTTAGATTCGAACAAGTAAGGTGCAATGCATCGGGAGAAAAAAAAACTATCTCGCTCACCCCAATGAGTTTGAAGGCCTTTCGGTTTGAACCAAACATTTGAGCCCAACTATATGACTTGCACTGCACCAAAATCAGGATTTTGTAACAGTGCAATCTGTCACAGTTTATTTTTCAGTCACAGATACACCTGTGATAAGTCCTGCAATAGTTATAACTGTTATTAAATTTTGTATTCGTGATAATAATTAGGAATATTAAATTATTTTATTAATCACAATAATATTTGTTGACAATTTTACAGACAATCACAATTATAAGTCAAAGTGATGATTCCACCCAAATATCTCACCACATCTAAAACAACCCAAAATTATACCACTTTGAATTTTACTTGTCACTAATTTTCCCACATTTGTTCAAACTAACAATTATATTTCCTTTTCATAAATCAAAATATATTTTTCTTTTTCTTTTTAATTTTCTTAATATTAGAAAACAGGATCAAGACCAAGTCAACAAGTCATGACTTTATAGAAAATTGACTTTGACATATCTGCTTCTTCCGAAGATGGTGAAAGTTACCAGACTACCCTTATCGGCATAAGTGCAATAAAAATTCCGAAGATTGCGAAAATGACCAGACTACCCTTATCGGAAATCAGTGAAGTAAATATTATAGACTGTTAAAATGACCATATTACCCTTAATGGAAAAAAGTGCAACATAATATTATGCAGATTGTAAAAATTACCAGATTACCCTTATCAGAAATAAGTGAAGTAAATATTACAGACTGTGAAAATGACCAAATTACCCTTAATGGAAATTAGTGCAATAAATATTATGGAAACTGTGAAAATGACCAGACTATCCTTATCAGAAATAAGTAAAATAAATATTACAGACCGTGAAAATAACCATACAACCCTTATAAGAAATAAGTAAACAAAATATTACAGACCGTGAAAATGACCATATTACCCTTATTGGAAATAAGTGCAATAAATATTATGGAGACTGTGAAAATAACCAGACTACCCTTATTGGAAATAAGTAAAGGAAATATTACACATTTTGAAAATGACCATATTACCCTTACTATGAAAATGACCATATTACCCTTACTAGAAATAAGTGCAATAAATATAATGGAGACTATGAAAATGACTATATTACCCTTACTAGAAATAAGTGCACTAAATATCATGGAGACTATGAAAATGACCAAACTACCCTTATCAGAAATAAGTAAAGTAAATGTTACATACTATGAAAATGACTATTTTACCCTTACTGGAAATAAGTGTAATAAGTATTCTGGAGACTATGAAAATGACCAGACTACCCTTATCAGAAATAAGTAAAGTAAATATTACTGACTGTAAAAATGACCATATTACCCTTACTTGAAATAAATTCAATAAATATCATGGAGACTATGAAAATGACCAAACTACCCTTATCAAAAATAAGTAAAATAAATATTACAGACTGAAAATGACCATATTACCCTTTATTGGAAATAAGTGCAATAAATATCATGGAGACAATGAAAATTACCAAACTACCCTTATCAAAAAGAAGTAAAGTAAATATTACAGACTATGAAAAATGACCACTTTACCCTTATTGGAAACATATGCAATAAATATTAAGGAGACTGTGAAAATGACCAGATTACCCTTATTGGAAATAAGTAAAGTAAATATTACATACTGTGAAAATGACCAGATTACCCTTACTGAAAATTAATGCAATAAATATTATCGAGAGTGTGAAAATGACAAGACTAGCCTTATTAAAAATTAGTAAAGTTAATATTTCATACTGTGAAAATGACCATATTACCCTTACTAGAAATTAATGCAATAAACATCATGGAGACTATAAAATGACCAAAATGCCCTTATCAAAAATAAGCCAAGTAAATATTATAATATATGAAAATGACCATTTTACCCTTACTATAAATAAGGTTAGTGGATGTTATGAAGACTGTGAAAATGACCAAACTACCCTTAGCATAAGGGTAAAATGGTCATTTTCTGGTAAGGGTAAAATGGTCATTTTCCGGTAAGGGTAAAATGGTCATTTTCACAATCTATAATATTTACTTAATTTATTTCCGATAAGGGTAGTCTGGTCATTTTCTTTGTCACCATGATATTTATTGCACTAATTTCTAGTAAGGGTAATTTGGTCATTTTCACTGTCAGTGATATTTACTTTACTTATTACCGAGAAGTGTAGTCTGGTCATTTTCACAGTCTCCATAACATTTATTGCACTAATTTCCCCTAAGGGTAAAATGGTCATTTTCGTAGATTGTAATATTTACTTTACTCATATCCGAAAAGGGTGGTCTAGTCATTTTCACAGTCTCCATAATATTTATTGCACTTATTTTCTGTAAGAGTAGTATGGTCATTTTCACTGTCTATAATATTCACTTTATATGTTTCCGATAAGGATAATCTGGTCATTTTGACAGTCTCCATAATATTTCGAATTTGATATATTTCTTCTTCAGTTCATCCGAACGAGAAATTTGGGTCTAACTCTAGTAATCTTTGAACCTGTGATGTTTGATTCTGATATATTTCGTCTTCAGTTCATCCGAACGAGAAACCCGGGTCTAGTTCTAGCAATATTTGAACTTGTGATGTTATAATATGATATATTTCGTCTTCAGTTCATCCGAACGAGAAACCCGAGTCTAACTCTAGCAATCATTGAACCTGTGATGTTAGAATCTGATAAATTTTGTCTCCAGTTCATCCGAACGAGAAACTCAGGTCTAACTCTAGTAATCTTTGAACCTGTGATGTTCGAATATGATATATTTCGTCTTCAATTCATCCGAACGAGAAACTCAAGTCTATCTATAGAAATCTTAGAACCTGTGATGTTCGAATCTCATATATTTCGTCTTCAGTTCATCCGAAAGAGAAACTCAGGTCTAACTCTAGCAATCTTCGAACCTGGGATGTCCAGTTATGGTATATTTCATCTTCAGTTCATCTGAATCAGAAACTCCGGTCTTAACTCTAGTAATCTTCGAACCTGGGATGTTGAAACATGATATATTTCATCTTCAGTTCACCTCCTATGTGATACTAGTTGTATTATCTAGAGTCGATTCTCCTTTAACCTTATGTTTCATCTCGAGACCCTGTAAGTTAACGACTTGAAGACTTCATTGGGATTGTGAAGCGAGACCCAACTATTTTCTCTATAGTTGCGTGATATGATCTTGTTGTTTATATCGTATTTGAGTACAATAGTAAGGATGGCTTGAGATTGATTTTTCCGATAGGAAAGATATAAAAGTAGTCACAAACACCTTCGTATCATCGTTTGTGATTCCACAATATCTTTTTTCGCTAGTCGATTAAGATTATTGTGAGGTGATTGATAATTCTAGGCTGTTCTTCGGGAATATAAGTCCGGGTTATCAATTGGTTCCTGTTCACCTTGATTTATCAAAAGACGGAACAAAAACTCCTAGGTATTTCTGTGGGATACAGATTTATCTATTATCGTATAGACTTTTCTGTGTGATACAGATTTGTTTATTAAAGTCTTCGACTTTGAGTCATATAAACTCTTAGTTGTGGGTGAGATCAGCTAAGGGAATCAAGTGTGTAGTATCCTGCTGGGATCAGATATGTAAGGAGCGCAACTGTACCTTGGATGAGTGTGAGATTGATTGGGGTTCAACTACAGTCCAGACCAAAGTTAGTTTATAGTAGGATAGTGTCTGTAGCGGCTTAATACAGTGTTTGTTAAATATGGACTAGGTCCCGGGGTTTTTCTGAATTTGCGATTTCCTCGTTAACAAAACTTATGGTGTCTGTGTTATTTATTTTCCACATTATATTTTGTTATATAATTAAAATATCACAGATTGTGCATTGAATCGATCAATTGGGAAATCCATCCTTTGGTTGTTGATTGATCCTTGAACATTGGTTTTTGGTACCATTCAAGGGATTTCTCTTGTATTCAATTAAATTCGCAGATTTCTATTTGCTTGAATAAGTATTGAATCGAGAAAGAGAGATGTAACTCTTTGATATACTTTTGTTAAGATTTAGTCTCACTGTCTAGTTGATTCTCTTATAAGTATATTGGAGTTAGTCCATACAGATTGCTAATCAAAATATTGGGTGTGGTTGTTAGACCCCCGCTTTTTATCTGATGAGCCTTCTTAATAAAAGCCTGTGGGTTCGGTTAGTGTCGTTCATGCAACAATTACAAGGTCGTTAGAATCTACTATAGCAGGGGAAATGTGGCATATATATGAGTATGCACTACAAAATAAGAATCTTTCATCCACCAAATTTTATTCAGTCGCAGAAATATATTTTCCGACGAAAATACATTTCCCGCCACTGATTACATTCTTCGACGCACTATTGTCGATGATCTAAGCGACAAAAAAAAGTGGTCTCTAAAAGGTTTCAGCAACGAAAATCATTGTTTTAGCAACCTTCGCTTCTTTGCTGATAGCATAATTTCTTGTAGTGCCACCAGGTTCGATCAATACTCACCTAGAAAGGAAGTAGATGAGTAAAGCACAACCTATAATTTGTATCATTAATGAAATCATCTCACTTGATTTTCTCTGACTATGTCCATGAATCAATACTGGAGGAAGCTCCGAAGTTTAATGATTACAGTGAACAATGAAATCCTAAAGGATTATGAGAACACACACGAGTCAATGGAAAGATCGTGCGAGCATATTAATGATTATTTTTATATATAATTTGTCAAGGAAATAGAGCAATATGAGATTGAACCATGCCTTTGATTATTTAATGTCAACAAAGAGCATATTGGGCCTACACAATCCAGGTAGAACTTGGTTCTTTGACAAATATACAGGTACTTGGTGTGGTAGTGCTAACCAACCAAGCATAAATCCTAAAGGACATACATGATTATATGTCATAAAGCACAGTGGGAAGAATGAAGTCTCAAAGTATCAATACTCGCCTTGTGGCGTGAGGTTTCGCACAAATCCCTGGAATTGTCATCTAGTAATGAACGTTATAGCGTTCCGCTACTTAGTTAGCTTAGTAATTTCAAAAGGACTTGAAATGCAGCATATGTATGTGGTAGTTACGTATCTCTGAAAGGATCAAAAGATATTAGATATTTACAAAAGTACTTGATAGTCTTTTGCTTCCCAAATCAAGTGACTATAAACCACAGAGTGCGTTTACAGTTAGACAGGACGCTTACTTATAGATTAAAGCAATAAGGCGGATGTGGTATACCCGTCTAAGTGGCTATTTGATTTGGAGGGGATAGACAAGTAAGTTATTTTTCCTTGCATATTCACAAGAAAGTTCTTCATTTGGAATTGTATTTATCTATTTTGATGGTACAGTCATGATGGGTATTCTTGATGTAATAAGAGACCTTAAGAGCTATTTAAAATCTGAATTTGAGATGAAAAATATGGGGAAAGTGATCATACTTTTATATGGTTGTAGTAATGAGGTTCAAACTCTCGAACTTGTGAAGATTCGAGTTTTTAGATTTAATAAAATAAATAATTATATATACAAAAATTATAAACAGTGGGTGAGAGGTACTGGGACTAAGGACTTGGCCAATTCTCATGCATGTGGTACATTTTATTTATTCTCAACAATTACCGCTCAATACATAAAATATATGGACTCTTATTTTGCAAAAGTAGATTCTCAGAATATTAGTTATAAATCGTAAGCATGAGACATCAAACATTTAAGCAAGCATGCCCCGTCAAATAAAATAATAACTAATTAATTAAAATCATAAATCAATTTAAAATAAATGCAAAAGTCATAATAAAAAGAATAAATTAAATTTACCACATGATGAAAATCGACTCCCTCTGTCGTCCTAATGTTGGGGTTTAACTTCCCATATTAATCACTTGCTCAAAATACATGTTTGTTGCTCAAAAGTTGATTAAGATGATGAAAATGTGTAAAACAACGAATGTACGACCCACAGAAAGCGTCACAAAATGAACGATAAAGAAAAAGTGATGGAGTCATTGTTGCAATACGACCCTCACTCTATTGGCGCTGTCACTGTTGCAGAAACCGAGTTTCTTCTACTCATGATTTCTTCCTTTACTCTCGACACCCATTAAACACCTCCCCTACTTCTCTTTTATACTCAACAGGACGAAGAAATCATGCGCAACAACTCCAAATAATCTTCAAAACTGTGGCAGTAAAAGAAAATATTTTCGGAATATTTTCTTTCCCTTCTCATCTCCTGCACGCGTATTACAGCTGAAGAACTCTCCTCATTTAGCTCTGTCACACTTCTGCCTATTGATAGAGTTATAACACATGTGCTGAACACGCTCAAATTCTACAAAACTCAAGAAATCTCGTGAAAAGCCTTCTCCCATACACCAGCTCTCTGTTTTCTTATCACGGATTTTCCAGCCAAATTTGATCGACCAAAACACTTGTAATAGCTTTGCATATATCCCAGGAATAATCTCATAAATTTTCTTCCATTTAGTCTCTCTGAAATCGCTCCAAAAAATCGATAGAAAATCTGTCAGAGATAACCACCATTTTCCCGCCTTTTTCTATTTTTGAATTTTGGAAGAAAGGGACCCCCCCTTTATCCATTATTGGGGTCCCTTTATCAATTGGGGTGGAAATAGTAATTTTTGGGGTGAAAATAGTAATTTTCTGGGTGCGTTTAACAACTCATGCTTTTAGCGCATTTCTGGGGTACCTTTAACACTTTATCTCAGGGTGTGAAACACCACTTTTCGAGCCAATTTTGCTGCAAGAGCTTATTTCTCTAATAATACCTACAAAGACATAAAATAACAAAATAAATACAAAATCGAGCACTAATAATACATATAATTGAGACATATTAGACACATAAATGCGTCTATCAAAAAGCTCGACCGAATACTGAGCTTGTGGTATATTATTCCACCAGTTTGCATATGTCTAAAGTTGTCAGGCAATTTAAGAAAGACATGCATCCTGATGCACTCTCATGATTAGTTGAAGTACAAAATAAGTAAATGACCGTTTCTTCTAAAGAAAGATGGCGAAGATGTGTTGGCATATGAAATTCCCCCATCTAAGTGCAATAGACGCATCGTTGTACTTAGCATAATGTACTCGGCCAAATGTTACATCCTCAGTGAACTTGTTATCTAGATATATCTCAGTACCAACGCAACGTCATTGGTGATATAGTGAACTTAATCATATACTTAAAAGTAACCATTGACATGAGTTTGTTTTATCCATGCAAAGACATAAAAAATGAATGCTAAAGGAACTGCAATGCAAAGGTTGTTGATTATAAAAGAAAAATAATATCTTCTCCAACGAAAGTAATCAAGGGGAGATATGTTAGACTATTTTCTAAGCAATCACCAGTATTCATTTTCGAAAAGTACATGACTAAAGGAACTCTCTGGAACAACTCTGAAGGTAATCATGGGGAGATGCCGACATCAGGGGGAGGATCCAAGGATATGATGTCGACATATTTTACTTCGAAATTGAAGTTGTGTTGTACTCTTTTTCTCTTCGATCAAGCATAGTTTTTCCCAAATGGTTTTGTTACTCGACAAGGTTTTTAGCGAGATAACAATAAAAACATCAAGTATGTTGAACGTTGAAGACATAAAGATCGTGTTGATATTACTGAAAATATCTGAATCAAAGAAATGAACCGCGATATTATATTAAGCAACGTAACTTCCAGAATCAACAACATGTTCTTATAAACATTCAAGCCACTAAAGTAAGTGTGATAAACTCCTTTTGACTGCATAAGATTAATGCAAATTGTCTGACATCAGGGGGACCATCTAATGGTGTGTTGAACTATTTTCCTTCACCAAGGTTACTTTTTCCCACAAGGTTTTGTTACTCGGAAAGGTTTTTAATGAGACAACAACAAACACCGGGAATATAATTTCCCAACTAAGATTATTGTCTTTCCCACGAGGATTTTCTGCCTTAAGAGTTGTGAAACAACTAGTCAACTTCAACGGAGCAAAGTGATCATCTGCAATGGATCACCTTTACTTGCATCTGTCACGTTGTACTCTTTTCCCTCTGTCAAGGTTTTATCCCACTGGGTTTTCCTTTTCAAGGTTTTAGTGAGGCAACATATTGGAGTCCAACTATGTCCTAAGTTTGCTTAATATTAGATACATTGGCATCTATAAGTTACGTGATTTATAGAAAGTAAATATGTGCCTGGATGAATCAAATTGACAAGAGAGAGCAATTACTGGGATATCATCCCTTGAACTTGTTCACAGGGTTCTTTAAGTGATTAAAAGATTGCTTTCTTCATATCCTAATGGGAACAGACTCAGCAAAATTAGTATGTCGAGAGTTATGCCCCTGCGAAGCCATATATTTCTATACTAGGCAATACTAAAATGTCTGGCAAAATTTCAAAAAGTAGGAAAGCCAACCTCTAATAAAATTTAGTTTGAAAAACAAAATCCACCTACCTTTGTTTTCTGCACTTCATTATAACCATTACAGTTCTAGGTTCCATGCAAGCAGATCCAATATTGTCAACACCATTCATGAAGATGATTGAAGGTATTTGCTCCTTGTGAAAATAAAAATTCACCAGTTAAACAAGTACATAATACAGAAAGAAACCAAAAACTAGTACTTTTTGTACACAATGCAGCTTATAGAGTAAACTATTACAAGACGAGTTTCACTAGTCAGCTTCTACTGGTCAAAGAAAAGAAAATAAAAAAGGTACAATTATTACCTGAAACTCTAGTGAAGGTAAATTCAATATGATGACCAATTCTTTTGTAAGTTGTGTATTTAGTGCCAGCTATAAGGCACGAACGGCTGACGACCCAAAAACAGCACAATATTTCATACTGAAACTACAAAGATACTGAATATCTCCGCTGAGAAGACAAAATGTTAACTCCAAATCAACCACATAAAACTGAACGATGACGATATCGTGTTTGAAATACCCTAACCAGCTTAGATCAAGGTTAAATAATTTACACCCTCACAGAAATATAACAATAATATCAAGGTACCAAATCATTATTTGAAAACTGGATTTTTTTGTGTATAAGGAAGGGGAATTCGATTTTTCCCTCAATAACAAAGCACTATGGAAGTCCTTCTGACGTGTCAACTGGATTAGTTTTCATTCTGATCTTTGCCTTCACTGACAAAGCACCATGGAAGCCAGTGCATCTTAACCAGGGAAGATACTAGCATACCTTTCAGATAATGAGAAAGAACATAGGTCTCCCAAACAGTAGCAATGTTTATTTAGAGGGTACTTAATCTAAAAATTCAACCAGAATATAGATTGTAAATATAATTCGCCACTATTTTAGATAAGAAATTAAACCCTAAGATACAAAGAATTCCCCTATTCGAGAATTGCAAATTATTCGATCGATTAACCAAAAATGATTTCAAGAACTTAATAACGATTTCAAAGTCTTACTATAAAAAATCCAAGACGCTTGAACTTAATCGACATCAGTTTCTCCATAAAATTGGTTTTCCAACAATCCATAAGATAACAACAGAAAACTCCAAACCTTTGAATGAAATACTTGTTGTTGATGCGTATTCATCTAGGTTGGATAAAAATAATTGAACAATGTAATAGAGATCTAGAGATAGATAATAAAGCTTGAAACTTCCGATTCAAACTCCATTGGAAAATGAAAGCATATTGAACATGAAATACAAAAAACAAAATGTTTGAATGATAGAGAGAAGAAAGAGACGAATGTGATGAGTGCCAAATATTGTATATATTTATCCCTTTCTGTTGGCATTTTAACTCATCTTTTGTGCATTAATTCTACATTTTATCCCATATTCTGTATTTTCATTGTTTTCAAGAATAAATATTTTTATTAATTAATTTTGCATTTTTAGGTAGTAAATAAAGTTCGGATGAGTCGCGGAGCGAAAAGAGCAGAAAAGTAGTGAAAAGCCGGGAGAAATTACGCAAGGAAGCCGCGAAGAATGGTGCGCACAACCTCATTTTCGACACACAAAAGCGCCTCCGTTCTCAGCCATCAGATCATTTCTCAGAAGCATCCGACGGTCGCTCCTTCATAGAGCATCAAAATCTGAAGTCTATGCCGAGCACCACAGCGCTGGAATTCCAAGCCTTCAGATTAGATGGTAGTTGAATCCAACGGTCGCTCCATTGCTGTTCATCAAAGTTTGATATCTCCGCCTAACACTACAACACCTAACTCCATCTGGCATCGTTGATTTTGTTGTATCATATAATCCAACGGTCGCTCATCGCTTGCCTCCGCATCACCGTCCGATCTACCAACCATCTTCGCATCTCGCAGCTCAGAGTCACAGAACATCAAAACTAGATACACCCGCCTCACACCCTAGTGACCGAGCACCATCCACCTAACCAAACAACCCCTTCTCCCAACCAGTCGACCTTCTCCTCCACCCACCCCTCTGCAGAACCATCTCCCTGCAACCATGTCCTGCCACCACCTTCTCCACCTCTGTCACCACCTGCTCCGCCACCCACCTCTGTCACCACGTCAAACAATGATAACCCATCATTGTTCCCATCCCCCTAGTCCATCTAATTCACTTATTTCACACATTTTCAACCGAAACCCTAAAGTGTGAAATAGGTAAATTGGGTTGAGCTAGAGTGAAATTGAAGGCATGGAGAGGTAGAGAAGGACAAGTAGAGTAATGGGTTGCGTTCAATTTGATGTTGCTACATCAAATTAGGTAAGAATTCACCAACCCTAGCTCTGTCAGTTTGGGAATTTTTTTTGTAGAACCCTAATGTGTTGTGGGTATATATAAGATTGTGGGTATGTTGTAATAGTTATGCTTGGAATAGCCAGCATCCAGGACTTTCATGTCCTGTTAATTGTTATGTTTGTGTTTATTGTTAATGTTTGTGTTAATTGTTATGTATGTTTGGACTAGCCTACATCCAGGACTCTCATGTCCTGTTAAATTTCAGTTTACAACTCAATTTCAATTTCATGTTCAGTTCAATTTCCATGTTCTGTTAATGTTGATTTTTTAGTTCAATTTGCTGCTTAGTTTCATGTTCATGTTAGACTTTTCATATCCTGTTTGTTTCCTGATTAATGTTAATGTGTGATGTTCCTGTTGTTAGTTAGACTCATTGTTTTGTCACTGTGGATGCCATGTTTAGTGTAGTGTTAAGTTTGTGATACATGTTAAGTAATGGAGTGTTAGAGTAAACTTTGATGCATAGTGTTAATTGAGCAGTGGGGAGAAACTAGTGCTCACTAGTGACAATGAGCAAGCTAGCTCTCTTCCCACTCTAAAAGAGTGCCTTAGTTTAGCTCCATGTTAGCTTAACCATCTTCCCCTGCCTTAGGCTAACTGCCTTTGTGTCATTTTCACTTTGCTCCTTTGTGTTTTGTTCACTGTTTAGTTTTCATTTGCTTTGTTCCATTGTTTTTGCCCTGTATTGCTTTTGTTTGCTGTTTTCTTGCCATTCCTTGTGCATTCTGTCACTGCTGTTGTGCATTTGCCTTGCTGCATTGCACTGCTGCATTACTATTTGCTTCCCCTGCTGCTACATTGCCTTCTCTGTCACTTGTGCTGCTGCTGTAGCTGCTGTTGCTTGTTCTGCTGCAGTTGCTGTTGGCCTTGCTGTGCAGCTCTTGCTCCTGCTGCTGCCCTGCCACTTCTTCTCCAACTGAGTCCAAAGTCCAACTGAGCCCAATTCACTTCAGTGAAGCCTAAGGCCCAGTCCTCAGTAACCAAGCCCAGATTTGAACCAAAAGTTGAAGCCCAAGTTTATTAAAAGCCCAATCCAAGTAACTGTGGGCTTAATCAAAAGCCTAAGTTCAAAGGTCAAAGCCCATTTGCATTTCAAAGAATAACTGAGCCCAAGGCTCAGTTTAAATTCAAAGGCCCAAGACCTAAAGTATTTCATTGTTAAAAACAAACCCATTAAGCCCAATAGTTCCAAAGGGGTATTCAAAGCCCAATAGCAAACTAGGAACCCAATTAGCTAAAACACTTCCAAAACACACCCGATCTCTGTGGATCGACCCGTACTTGCACGAGCTACAACCGACGACCGTGCACTTGCGGTATTACTGTAGGCCCCCGTTTTTTATTGCGCTTAATTTCATACATATCTCCGGGCCCACCAAGTTTTTGGCCGGGGATAATTTTTAGGACCTTTTCAAAGCCTGCCAGAATGATTTCCCTAAAATATAAGGATGAGATGAGAGACAAGGAAGTGGAAGTCCAGTGGGATGAGCGTGGGGTTTTATCCTTAAATCGTGTTTAAAAGACGTGAACTGGTGCTTGTTTGCTGCTGCTTGTTTTCTGCTGTTGGTGTGCACTACCTTGCACTGCTGCAAGTGCAAGTGCTGTTGCTGTGCAGCTGCTGCCAAAGCCAAAGCCTGCTCTCTCTGCTGCTGGACTTGTGCCAACTCTCTGCTGCTGGGCTCTGAACCAATTAAGCTGGGCTTGAACCAACTGAGCTGGGCTTCGCTGCAGATTCTGCTGGGCTCTGCTCCACCTTTGCTGCTGGGCTTGAACCAACTGAGCTGCTTAGGACGATCCTAAAGCCCAACTGGGCCTGTGCAACTAAAAAGGGATAAAAAGCCCAAATTTGGGCTCCCTCCAAAATCAAGTAAGCCTAACCCATGAGCTAACCCAACTGGGCCTCATTAAATTTATCTGGGCTTGTATTTAAGTGTTTATATTTGGGCCTGTAATAATTTTATTTTTCTTTTTCTTTATTTTCTATTTGGGCTTGTAATAATTTTTATTTTTCTTTTTCTTTTATATGCTTGTAATTATTTGTTTGTTATTTTTCTTTTCTTTTGTGGGCTTGCATTTTATTTTGGACTATAGGTTTATACCCCAATCATTGGGCTCCTAACCTTACAAAAAAAAAAAAAAAAAAAAATTTACTTGCTCCCAGATTTTAAAACCAAATTTTATTCTGCTCCCACATTAAAAACCAAAATTTTTCTTTTTCCCATCAAAACCAAATGTCTCCCGCCAAAACTAAATTTTTCCCAACAAAACCAAATTTTTCCAAAAAGTCCAATCCCTTAAAAACCAAATTTTGAGCTTTTGAGCCCAATCATGTCTAGATCTTTTTCTACAGTTGGGGAATACAACGAATCCCTTAGAGAACTTGCGTATGGACAAACTTCACGTTATGAACCTCCCATAGACCATGATGTCAATAGTCATAGGAATTATTATGGACATTTTCAAAGTCCCGAGCCTCAATACATGAACCCTAATGACTATTCACACATGCATCATTTGCCACAACGTGAAAATGAACATTTTGCTAGTGCCTCACTCACACAATCATCTTGTGGATCAATTAGAAGCTCGAATCGCAGCTTTAGAAATGCAATCACATGAGGAATCTGTCACATCTAATTTTCTTAGGCAACCAAATCTATGCATGTCCCGCATGTGGTAGTTTAGACCACCCTGTTGAGAATTGTCATATTTTGCATAATTTTAGGCAATCTAGAGAAAATCCAAGGTATGAAATGCCCATAAATTGTGAGAATGGTAGTCATTGGGACCATAATCAATCCTTTGAGGGTTGCGATCAATCTTTTATAAACCCTAATGACCATGCACACATGTACCAATCACCACAATTTGAACATGAAGAATTTTGTACTCCCATGAATTTAGACTCCACCACAGAAGCTTTCAGACTTAGTGAGCAAAACTTCGATAGATCTACATCACGAATTCAGGCATATTTAGATCAGATTTTGCTTCACCTACAAAAGGAGGAAATTCATGAGGAAATGTATGTTGTCCCTAATGAAGTGTCTAGTCCCATTCATGTAAATGATGTTGAATATGAACCTAATTTAGAGGAACATGAATCGACTAACGACACCACCACTTTAATGAGGACCAATATGCATGCTACCATGATGATGATTATGATGATTATGATGATATGTTAGAAGAACATGAAAATATTGTGGAACCTGTTGGTTCAAAACATATGGCTTCTCGCCCTCGACCTTCATGAATGTTGTTTTTCTAATACTCATTGTAATTCATATGATTTTGATATTGACATGGGATTCGTACATTATTCAATTATTCTGTGAAGATGACATGACATAGGAATAGTTGAATCTTCTGTAGACACTAATATGCATGAAAATATATTTGATGTGTCTGATTCTCTACCTAGGTCACATTGTGATATTTCTCCTGATTTGCCAATGCATGAGAATGAATTGTTGATGATGTTGATGATTCTGAGTGTGAACTTGCCAATGATTGATGATTGTGAGCATGATGTGACATGTGTAGAGACTTAGGAGATTTTGATTGATTATAATGATGCCTATCTCTACAAGTCACAATCTGATGGCCTTCCACCCAACCTAGATTTGGTTTGTACCAATATTGTAAAACCAATTTTTCTGAGAATGCCCAACCTAGGTTTGGAACTGTGTGCTTCCCAAGTCCTCTTGGACTATTTTGCTTCTAAGTATAATACATCTGAGGAACCACAGTTGGAATTAGCATGTTTGCCCGTCCCTAGCACAGTTCATTTCGAGCTAGACCTTTTGCATGATGAACCCCCGAAACTGCGCGATTTTGTTTTCAAAATTATATCTTCTGTAAAATCCAGGTTTGGGGGTAGCTCATTTTGTTTCACAGTTTCACTTGCGTTTCTATCATATTATTATTGTGTGAAGCTGTTGAAACCTTTACACTTTGTCTTTTGGGTTGATCCTCAACTCTTTAGATTGTTAGTGTATGGTGAATTTTTTTGTATATAATCCAGTAGATAAAATTTTAAAAACCCTTTTGTTCATTTTGTATATATTTTGCTAATCCAATATGATCTCGGCTGAAATATGTTGGATTTTTGCCGTGAATAACGGAGTTTTAATTCTGCTTTCGCCGAAATCGGGTATTCTCTCTCCTTTAACTCTACTCAGCATGTCCCTTTCCATATGTTGCATTTTAATTCTTTCCATATTTTGAAACATTGAGGACAATGTTTAGTTTAGGTTTGGGGGTATAGAGTAGATACGATAATATGCCATAATTGAAAACAAAACTCCTTCTTCTTTTGAAAAAATTGAAAAATTCAAAAAAAAAAAAAAAAATTCAAAAAAAAAAAAAAATTAAAAAATGAAAAATCATAAAAATGGAGCTCATTTACCTTGAAATGTTGACTCTTGTGCAAATATGTAATTATTAGGAGTCTTAGTCTAGATATTTAGGCACCCTGATTCTAGCACAATTCACATAGTGATAAGAAATTTGCACGCGCACGATCTACCAATACATGTATGGCCTCGATCTTCAAGGTGTTTGATAGGAAGTTACGATTGCCAATCACTTTAGAATACTGAACGAAACTTGACTAGCTTGTTCTTTGGTTGGTTGGGATAGAAGGTGGAGGTTACATTAAGAAAGACAACCATCGAATTTAACTGGGTGCATCAAAAAGGGCTACCTCTTGCAAAGTGTCATGTAATCTTTTGTTTCCTTTTGTATATGTATCAAAAGTGTTTCCTTGTTCAAAAAAAAAAAAAAAAAAAAAAAAAAAAAAAAAAAAAAAAAAAACGATGTTATATTCAGAAAAAAAAAAAAAAAAAAGAAAAAAATACAAAAAACAAAAAATCAAGTATTTATCAATTCCATCATCTCTTGTTCCAAAAATAAAAAGAATAGTCAATGTAAATAAGAGTCATGTAAATAGTCATTTTGTTGTTTTTTTGTAATAAGCAGGAGGGTGTATGCCATTGATGTACAACGCGAGTAATTGTGAAATACCTCCAACTCATTCACAATTCTCGTAAAGTCCGGACAGCTAGCTAGATTTCGACCTCAGTTCTTAGCCTGAGAAACTATCTCTTGGTGATTAGTAGTCATAACTTCAGATCTTTCTTTACACATGTGTAGATACACTTTACACTCTTATCACATGTCCTTATTTGTTATCAGTGCTAGGATTGTGCCTTCGATAGCTAGATTGACATCTCCATTTTGCTGTGAGCTTCTACTGTTTTGCACATGTCACGTTTGACGGAATATGAGCTTATATTTTGTCCTTAGGTTTTGTAGGCACACCTCTGGTAAACCTTCACGAGACTTCAACTCGTCCACTAGGGACACTTAGTGGTTTAAAAGGCTTAGTGCATACGCTAAATGCATTCGAGAGACCAGCGACAGTGGTATAGTTAGGATTTCCTTAGTTCTGTTTTACTTGAGGACAAGTAAAATTCAGGTTTGGGGGTATTTGATGAGTGCCAAATATTGTATATATTTATCCCTTTTTGTTGGCATTTTAACTCATCTTTTGTGCATTAATTCTACATTTTATCCCATATTCTGTATTTTCATTGTTTTCAAGAATAAATATTTTTATTAATTAATTTTGCATTTTTAGGTAGTAAATAAAGTTCGGATGAGTCGCGGAGCGAAAAGAGCAGAAAAGTAGTGAAAAGCCGGGAGAAATTACGCAAGGAAGCCGCGAAGAATGGTGCGCACAACCTCATTTTCTACACACAAAAGCGCCTCCGTTCTCAGCCATCAGATCATTTCTCAGAAGCATCCGACGGTCGCTCCTTCATAGAGCATCAAAATCTGAAGTCTCTGCCGAGCACCACAGCGCTGGAATTCCAAGCCTTCAGATTAGATGGTAGTTGAATCCAACGGTCGCTCCATTGCTGTTCATCAAAGTTTGATATCTCCGCCTAACACTACAACACCTAACTCCATCTGGCATCGTTGATTTTGTTGTATCATATAATCCAACGGTCGCTCATCGCTTGCCTCCGCATCACCGTCCGATCTACCAACCATCTTCGCATCTCGCAGCTCAGAGTCACAGAACATCAAAACTAGATACACCCGCCTCACACCCTAGTGACCGAGCACCATCCACCTAACCAAACAACCCCTTCTCCCAACCAGTCGACCTTCTCCTCCACCCACCCCTCTGCAGAACCATCTCCCTGCAACCATGTCCTGCCACCACCTTCTCCACCTCTGTCACCACCTGCTCCGCCACCCACCTCTATCACCACGTCAAACAATGATAACCCATCATTGTTCCCATCCCCCTATTCCATCTAATTCACTTATTTCACACATTTTCAACCGAAACCCTAAAGTGTGAAATAGGTAAATTGGGTTGAGCTAGAGTGAAATTGAAGGCATGGAGAGGTAGAGAAGGACAAGTAGAGTAATGGGTTGCGTTCAATTTGATGTTGCTACATCAAATTAGGTAAGAATTCACCAACCCTAGCTCTGTCAGTTTGGGAATTTTTTTTGTAGAACCCTAATGTGTTGTGGGTATATATAAGACTGTGGGTATGTTGTAATAGTTATGCTTGGAATAGCCAGCATCCAGGACTTTCATGTCCTGTTAATTGTTATGTTTGTGTTTATTGTTAATGTTTGTGTTAATTGTTATGTATGTTTGGACTAGCCTACATCCAGGACTCTCATGTCCTGTTAAATTTCAGTTTACAACTCAATTTCAATTTCATGTTCAGTTCAATTTCCATGTTCTGTTAATGTTGATTTTTTAGTTCAATTTGCTGCTTAGTTTCATGTTCATGTTAGACTTTTCATATCCTGTTTGTTTCCTGATTAATGTTAATGTGTGATGTTCCTGTTGTTAGTTAGACTCATTGTTTTGTCACTGTGGATGCCATGTTTAGTGTAGTGTTAAGTTTGTGACACATGTTAAGTAATGGAGTGTTAGAGTAAACTTTGATGCATAGTGTTAATTGAGCAGTGGGGAGAAACTAGTGCTCACTAGTGACAATGAGCAAGCTAGCTCTCTTCCCACTCTAAAAGAGTGCCTTAGTTTAGCTCCATGTTAGCTTAACCATCTTCCCCTGCCTTAGGCTAACTGCCTTTGTGTCATTTTCACTTTGCTCCTTTGTGTTTTGTTCACTGTTTAGTTTTCATTTGCTTTGTTCCATTGTTTTTGCCCTGTATTGCTTTTGTTTGCTGTTTTCTTGCCATTCCTTGTGCATTCTGTCACTGCTGTTGTGCATTTGCCTTGCTGCATTGCACTGCTGCATTACTATTTGCTTCCCCTGCTGCTACATTGCCTTCTCTGTCACTTGTGCTGCTGCTGTAGCTGCTGTTGCTTGTTCTGCTGCAGTTGCTGTTGGCCTTGCTGTGCAGCTCTTGCTCCTGCTGCTGCCCTGCCACTTCTTCTCCAACTGAGTCCAAAGTCCAACTGAGCCCAATTCACTTCAGTGAAGCCTAAGGCCCAGTCCTCAGTAACCAAGCCCAGATTTGAACCAAAAGTTGAAGCCCAAGTTTATTAAAAGCCCAATCCAAGTAACTGTGGGCTTAATCAAAAGCCTAAGTTCAAAGGTCAAAGCCCATTTGCATTTCAAAGAATAACTGAGCCCAAGGCTCAGTTTAAATTCAAAGGCCCAAGACCTAAAGTATTTCATTGTTAAAAACAAACCCATTAAGCCCAATAGTTCCAAAGGGGTATTCAAAGCCCAATAGCAAACTAGGAACCCAATTAGCTAAAACACTTCCAAAACACACCCGATCTCTGTGGATCGACCCGTACTTGCACGAGCTACAACCGACGACCGTGCACTTGCGGTATTACTGTAGGCCCCCGTTTTTTATTGCGCTTAATTTCATACATATCTCCGGGCCCACCAAGTTTTTGGCCGGGGATAATTTTTAGGACCTTTTCAAAGCCTGCCAGAATGATTTCCCTAAAATATAAGGATGAGATGAGAGACAAGGAAGTGGAAGTCCAGTGGGATGAGCGTGGGGTTTTATCCTTAAATCGTGTTTAAAAGACGTGAACTGGTGTAAGTTAGACACGGAACCATATTTCCCCGTGACAAACTAAGCTTTAATCTTGTTTATAGGTAGCAGCGTGACTAGGCCAACCGTGACCAAAAACTATAATTGTACTGGTGAATTTTGTTGCGCCAAAGTCTGCGGAAGCGTTAGGTTTGCACTACTACAAGGTATCCCAATATCGTCAGGAACACAATCACATACACAAGAAGAACAAGTATTTCATGAGGTTTAATCCTCGGGAAGGAATAAGTAATTTTATATATCACCGTATAGGTTGGAATATACAAAGCCTTTAGACGAGAAGAAGAGAACTCTTACTTAGTTCTGGTGTATTTTCTCTAGTTATCTCTATGGCTATTTATACACATCAATAGGAGTGGACACATTCCTTAACAAGGAATACTTTCCTACAAGTATAGGGTTTCCTAACTTAGCTCTAAGAACAAACCTCTTAAGCTTCTATACTTAGGACACAAGTACTTGGTTTCCTTAACCAACTAGATTTCCTAATCTAGTCCTTGACCATCCTACCAACAAATTTAACCAACATTATCTAAGTTTGAAGCATATCTGGGTACCCAAATACTCTTCCTCCGGTTGTGGTTGGTAAAGTTCATCGTTTTCATCTTGAGATTGAGTTTGGGGAAGAATGCAATCATCATCTAAGAAATAACTCATATCCAAATCATTGTGAAGATTAATAAATACTCTAGAAGAGGAAAGAGATGAAGATTCAGATGAGCTATCATCAATTGAATCATCACTTGAATACTCAAGCTTAGTGAACTCAAAAAAAAAAAAAATTCCATGTTTTTCTTCTTCATCTCCTCTCACTTTACCCTCTCAATAATTCTACTTCTTTTAAAAAAAACTCATTTGATTTTTTAATCTCACTAATTATCTTTAACTTAATCATTTCACTAATCATTACACTAACTATTATTAACACTAAATAATCATACCCAAAATTAATCAGGAGGGTAATTTAGGTATTATAATAAATATCTAGATAAGGGGTGACCTAGATTTACTTCTAGTGTCCTACCCAAACTAAAACCAGGGTTCCCAAAAAAAACCATGGTCCCCAAAAAACGGTACTAGACAGGTTTTTTCAGGCCAGGCCATAGGCCAAGACAGGCTCAAATAAAACAGGCCGGGCCCGACTATTTCATTAACAAATCAATACCTTATCTGGATGGACGCTTCTTTTCAAAAGCGACCAAGTAAAGGTGCAATAAGTGCGCCCTAACAAGTCAACAAACAAAGACTGTCCAATGTCTTGTTCCGTTAAACCGAGGCCTTTCGATCGGGTAAAACAACACATTTGAACCCAACTTCTCTAGGTAATCCAAAGTTAGGCTTGAGAGATATTATATCTAGTGACAGTAATCTCCAAAGCAAGTTTCAGTTTTACCAGTGCATTAATCAAGTTAATGAAATACAGAAGTTGTCGACATGTTGTTGATTCATTCATAAAATTGAAATCATAATTTGCATATAATCAGTCTACAAGGATTAATAACCCGCGGAAATGCAACTGGAAACAGAATTTTTAAGTTAGAACTAATATTATTACATTACATGCACGCACTTGTAAACTGCAAATGGTTAATAACATGAACTTTCAAAATTTATAACTGAAAGCCTAAATTTAATTCCACGAATTGATTTAATAGTGGCTGACGCTGTATATCTGACGAGATCAAGCTCTTTCATGTCAGAAGTTTCTAGGTACTCACTCATTCAGGACTCGTAGCACTTGTAGTCCCAGCAGGATTTCCTACGAGATCTTTAACGAAAGGATTAAAGCTGTTTATGTGGGGGTATTGCCATTGTTTCTGAGCATTCCATACCATTCTTTAGAGTATGCTATATGTCTGCGCCGTAGTAAAACTTCATAGCTATTGGTAATTGCCAACGTCTCCTGATGAAATTCATCATTCTTTATATCGAACCCCTTAATCCAAATCCACGAATTGTTATTATAGTAGTCGCTTTTTTGATTATGCCCTTTCATGTCATAACTGGCAGTACCACTATTGTTAATACTCCCTCCGTCCCACTAATAAGTGACCTAGTTACTTTTAGATTTTTTGTCCCACCATTAAGTGACCTCTATCACTAAACAAGGAGATATTTTTAAAATTATCCTTTAATTGATTATAAGAAATATGCATAATTTGATAGTCATGTTTATATTCGTTACATAGGCGTTTTAAAATGCTATTCAATGGTACGAAGTTTGCGAACATCCGTGGTGTAGTTTGAGAGATAAACCATTTCAAAATTTCACTATTTATTATCCATAAGGGTATAACTGTAAAATTGCTTAAAAATACTTTTCTCCTTACTTGCCTTAAAAATTGTGCAAATTTGAACTAGGTCATTTAATAGTGGGATACCAACAAGCCTAATGGCTTCTTCTTATCCCCTCTAATAGTCCATTTTATTGATCCCGTTGAATATTTTAGTTTTACTGGAAACCTTCTACCCTTTAGGTCAGAACAAGTACCTAAAATTTCAGCAAGTGCATCTCGGAAAGCTTTTTGTTATCAACTGACAAAACAATATTCTGGCATGTGTTACATACAATATTCTGGTTGATTAAGTTTGTAGTGCAGCAAGCATTGGGAGAAACACACTTGGCTATTCTCCGAGTAGAGAAGATTGAGAACCTGCTGAAGTTGCCAGGCATGCAGAATTTCTATCTCTGACGTATACCACGGAGGCACAAAAACTATCACGGCATTTTTCTGTTCAGTTAACGGAAAAATCTCAACACTGAAAACAAAGGCAGCTTCAGAGAATCAGAGTAAACGGAGTACCTTTCTAAGGAAATATTACATTTGAAATCATAGAATACGTCATTTGAGAAGTTTCAGATGTCTGTCAGACTGCAACCTTTAAAAGAGGTTGGCACTTAATAAACACGTTGACACAGTTTCTTACAGTTCTGTATATAGCAATAACAATAAAATATATGACGCTTGTCACATGGATTTCAACATTCCGCTATTGGAAATGCAGAACCAATCTTGTCATTCCCTAACCGATAGCACTTGATATTGACAGGGTAAGGTCCGAGCTGAATATGGTTTTCCTCTCCGCCATTGAAGAAACACAGTGTATACAACGCAATTTCAAACTCTGGACTAACTCCAACCAATGTGCTTGAAACAGCCTTCAGAACACCGTTCCATGCAAACTGAATTGTAAGCAACTGGGTTTCAGAGTCCGGCTGCATACACAAAAACAAAGAAAAGAGAAACTAAAATGAGAATTCAACTAGTATAACGTTTATGTTTGTGCGCACACAAACACCAAGTTCTCACAGAGATGAATATGCATCGGGAAACACAATGTACATTAGATGTAGAATTAATAGCGAAACAAGATTACCAATTTTCAGATAGTAATCAAAAATGTTTAGAACATAATAACATATATATATATATATATGGGTGGGAATAATCTTCTCTTTACAATCTAGTCACTACCAGATAATTTTAAGTTCGTACGGCATTTAGTACATTTTAAACCTTACAACATTGGTAACTTATGCTAAACCTAAAGAGGAGGGAGCTGTTGCTTAATTGGTTCATGGGACGGCAGTATCAAAAATAACTATTAGCAGATCTTCCTAAATACATGGTTACTGTTGGAGAGTGTAGTAATAGGTCAATGATGTTCTACTAATGACACTGACTTAAGTCACTTACTGTTTCACCGCGTCTTCGTGGGAAAATATAACCTTGATAATCAACTCTTCCTTTTGATTCCTCTAGGTAGAACTGCAGAAGGCCAAAAAAGACAAATTTGGTTGGCAAGAGATAAAAGTTAATGTTAAGATGCAAAAGATGAGCATGACACTAACAACAAAGAACGGTGATATCAGAATACAAGAAAAGTGTCATTCCAACTCCAACCTTGGCAAACATTTCATTACTCTAAACCCAAATTCTGTGCAATAATCATGTTTAAGTCGAACCATATTTTGGGAATGATTTGCGCCTGCTTGTATATGGTACCAATAATCAGCAGGAAAACATCAATAAGATAATAGTTACAAACCTGAAGCCAGTTATGAAATCCTGTAACTTGGTCTTCCCCTTGTGTCTTGATTTCTCCAACAAAAACATGTTCAAAAGCAGATGAGCTACTGGATGAACCTCCTCTTCCATAAAGACCAAACCATAAACCACTCAACATTCTCTTGAAATCTTGGTTATTTTCAGAAACGACGCCCTTGCAAGTGAGATACTTGTGAAGATATTGGATTGGTCCAGTTCTACTGATCTCCTCTATAAATGCAGCTTCCTCTTGCTTCTCTTGAGCTGAGACTTGTTCTTTAGACCCTACAACGGGATTGTAATTATCCAAAAGAGAACAGAAACGAGAATATGTAGGCTTCCTGAATACGTCTTCACTAAGCCAATCAAATAAACTTCCTTGCGCCATATCATCATTTTGGTACACTTTCTTCCCCTCACCACAGACAATCTCATAGTCCTTTCCTGGCACTAAACGGTTCGAATCAAGTTCCCACAGCTTATTACAAGCTTGTGAGAGATCAGCAAGCTCTTCTCTTGACGGTTCGATATTAGAACCATGGCCAACATCATCCGCGTATTCTTGCTCACTTGGTGGCCGATTATATCCATGATTATGGTCTTTCCATATCTGCCAAAGCATAAGTATCAGAACATCAGAACCGAAATACGAATAAAAGAGATTACCAGATAAAAGTTTATTTTCAGAGAGGTAGTAATGCGAACCTGAGGCCTCCTTGCAGGCTTTTTACCAACAGTCTCCCACCCTTCACTATTTTGCTGTTGTTCCTCCTATAATAAACACAATCATATTACTCCGCATTTCCAAGAATCAAGAACCAAAACAACGGCCAAAATAAATAAGCAATCATATTCAACCTTTCTATTCCATTGGTTCTGGTTATAATCACTTTGAGCACCTTCACATTGGTTATTCTCCCCATACGCAGCCTGCAGTTAAACCACTTGATCAGCATTTTGAAGCCAAATACAGTGGAAAAAGAACAGAACTCTATGTTCAGAATGTACTAAAAGATTTCGAGTATAAACAGTAGACTCAAACTATCACAGTTACCAATACCTGCTTACCTAATCAGTCCCTACTCATGTACAATAAAAACTCTATAAATTTTGTGAGCAAAAATCCGCAATAAAGGGTGATACAATCACAGTAGTGGATAACGACAACATAGGAAATAAGATGAAAAATGATGGAGAAGAAGTAAAGGTAAATAGGTTTATAGAGGAACCCAACCTTAAAATTCACGCTAAGAGAGGAGCCTAACCTTAGAATTACTCAAGTGTTATTCCCTTTAAATAAACTTAATCGATGTCTTTTTGTTGATTCCAATATCTTCTTGAACAGAGACTACAAAATATATCTGTATCCCACTAAAACCAAAGATCCTCCAAACTAGGCAACGATCCCACTAATTCCAAACATAACTAGAGACTCCTAATGACTAGGAAGTCCACTAACACTCACTATTGAACGGGTAAATCAATTCAAATCATTCTTCTCACTTTAAGTTGTCTTACGAGTGTTAGTAGACTCCCTGGTCGTTGAGAGTCTTTAGTTATGTTTGGAATTAATGGGGTTGTTGCCTAGTTTGAAGGATCTATGGTTTAAGTGGGGATATGGACATATTTTGTAATCTTTATTCAAGGAAATCAATGAAAAGGCATCAATTAAATAAATTTAAAAGAAATAGCACTTGTTTTATTTTGAGGAGCAGCTTGTATCTTGAGGTTGGGTTTCTCTGTAAACCTATTTATTTCTACATCTTCTCCATCGTTTTTCATCTTAATTCTATTACTTCCTATCTTCATTGTTATCAACTACTGTGATCGTAACAAAGGGGTTTAAATTTATCGAACTGCCTATTCAAATCAACTAACTGACTCAAGGCAGAGTAGTATTTTTCCTTTATAAATTTACCAATATCATAATATACCAGTTACTAATTTATAAGCAGACCAAGAAAGTGCTAAAAGAAACCAAGCAAATTAAAACAATGGGGTAAGAAACTAAAAAGAAGAAACCTGTTGAGGTCGTCTTTGATTAGAATGTCGCCCTCCAGCACCCTCCCATTCCTCAGTTCTTTCTTCTGTCCTCTCTACCTCTTCCTACACAAATTTAACAAACATTTCTCAGTATAACATCCAAAGGACACAAATTAAACCAGCCCACATCCCGATGCCTGCAGATATCCAAATACGGTAATCTCCCGAGAACTTTAGTCACTTTCCCCTAGTAGCATTTCTCAGTATACATCGTACTAACTATCACAGCTATTGTCAATTGTGCATTGTTAATACTCCCTCTGTTCTTAAATAATAGGCTGTACATGAAACCAGCCTATTATTTAAGAACGGAGGGAGTAGTATTTTAGACCTAAATTCCAAGTACCCACCATTATCAAGATTTCTTAATCTCCAAAATTCACTCACATTCCAAAATTAGAAAAGAAAAAAAAATCCTTTAGTCAGAAACAAAAGTCAAAATTTAAAGATCTCATATCCTCACCTTCCTATTCCAACCTTGACGACGATTTGTTGGTGTTTTGGTTGTTGTATCTTCCTGATCATCATCTCCAGTGACAACTTGTGCCCATGTTGATCTAGATCTTTCATCTCTGTCTTGACCATTTGAAGATTCTTCTCGATCACCTAATGCTACATCCAGAATACCCTTGATCAAACCCTCCATCTTCTTCACTCTTTCTCTGTAGAATTCTGAAAGTCAGGAGCAGATTCAGATAATGAGAGACTGAAAGGTACAAAGTGGATGATACATGGATATACAATAAAAGCAGTTGATTGGCGGGTAGTGGCATTTCTGTAATTTCAAATAAAGAAAATCCCATTAACAATATCTCGTTTTTGCCGACAAGAAAAGTTGAGGTGTGAACGTGGGACGGCAAATCTTGATGTGAGATCTGCTATGATCTGACGTGGCAAGCATATAAACGCTGATCTCAAAGTAGAAGTCAAACTTTAAAATTGGACGGTTGAGATGTAACAAAGATCCTGTGAGATAATCAGTCGTTTACACGCCTTTAACTTTTTCTCACCAGAAATGATCTTTTAAGATCCAATGGGGCAATGATTAGACAACAACCTTTCTTTTACTAAGGGGTGTCTGGTTTTCCGCTGACTCGTTAACTAGATCTCAGTCAGATACGTATGATGCTTGACTCAGTTTACCTGAGTCAGATACATGCGGCTCTTTGTAAGACCAATCAAATGAGAAAGATTCAGCCATGTCCGACACAGATGAGTCGGCAGGAAAATATACATCACTCTGCAAGACATTTCAGATAATTACAGATACTCACTGTTTTTCTTTAGCTGTGAGCGAACAAAATCTCTGGAACTTGATTTGGAGAACAACCGAGAACAGATAACCAAACTGAATAAGTGATACTGCTGCTATAGGCCTGCAAGTAGTAAAAAAGAAGATAACATCATTAACGAAAATTCCCTTATTACTCTCTCGTATTACCATTAACTTGTCAGAAGCAAGAAAACTTTGAACATGCGTGAATTACCAGAACAGACTCGCATAAAGTACCCCAAGCTTGTGAATTGATCTTTGTGATTTAGGTCATCTGTGTTAGCCGCCAACGGGTGATACCTGCCACTAGGCAGAACTCTATCACCAGTCAGAGCTGGGCAATATACAGCAGCTAAATCAATACAAAGATTCCCTATCTTTTCCAGAACTCTATCACCAGTCAGAGCTGGGCAATATCCAGCAGCTAAATCAATACAAAGATTCCCTAACACTTAGTAAACACCGACACTTGTCCTGTAACTGTTATCACAACAACTATATAATCCCAGTCTGATTTCTGGAACAAGAGTCTGCTCATAAACTTCTGGGCATGTACTTCCATGAACAGATTCTGCATTACCAGTACTGCAATAGTAACGCAGTTCTGGATCAAAAGGTTCCCTGTTCAAAGAATACGATTATCATGTACAACTCAACTTTAGATAACACTGGAACGAAATATTCATTTGTACTAGTAGATTTTATTCTAGTGAAAGGTTGTTTGCTCGTGAGAGCAAAGAAAATATTCATTACCACGAGATATTCTTTTGTTCTGGTTGCACAGTGACTAAATTAGTGGCAAAGAACCATCACCAGGTATATATTTATCACTAAAATGAAACTTAGGAAAAATCATAATGAAAGTTTAGCATTGAAGTCGAGGAGCTACTTTACCAAAAACACGGGCAAAGCAAGTGTCACAAAAGAAGCCTAACTGCAGAGAGGTACAGCAAAGTCCCTTGTTGTATCTGCAAATTTAGAGGCATAAAAACACAATCATTCATAGTTCCTAGTTAAGATCCCTTCCCACATTTCTGAAAGCAATCTCAAAGAAGGGAAAAAATAAATGAATCTTCACAATAACTTCTTCTCTTTTGCATGTGGATAAAATCGGAAATATGAGTTACACTACAAAAAAGAGTGTCTGGGTACATACTCTATTTTACATTGCAGGTGAAAGTTGTGGAGTTACTGCAACACCTCATTTCGTCAGAAAAAACAGCAATATACGGCAATGCAGCTTTGGAGAATCCAAATAGTTCATCTTTTGTAATACATATGCTCCCATAAAAGTAGGATTACTTAATCTCCGCCCACGCTCTACTCGAGTTAGATGTGTTCTGTGAAATTTTCTTACAAAGTTTCATAAAGTTGAGCATATGGAGAGAGGCTGCACTTCAGCTTAGAAGACCAAGCATCAATGAAACGAGTCACCCGTCTTGACCAAAAGAATACTCAATTTTCTCCACTCGCTGTATTCTGACCAAACTGCAGGCCTTTTATCCCTGAATACCTGGCTGATAAATAGCTATAATACTACTAATTTCATTTTCCAAGAGCCAGAAGATTGTGATCACATACTTCTGATAAGTAACGCTGATTCCTATCTCGGTAAGACATATCTTTTGCTATGTAATCAAAAGTAATGTGCATGAGAAAGTCTACCACTATGGCTTCCCCTGGTGACTCTTTCACAATCTCTGCATCTTGCAGTGAGTCCCACTTAGCGCTCTGCAGAATCATATAAGTAACATGATCAAATGGAAAAGACACTAAGTATAGCTTATGTCCCCACATCAAGGCCATCTGCGGCAACCCATGCCTACGAAAGTGAGACAGCAATGTATTTACCGTCACGACATTTGGCACAAATGCCATCTTCAGTAATTTTGCAGTAAGTATCATAGCACGCTCTAGTATGTCACAGCAAACACCATTCACCATGGTATTGTATGTAACTGTGTTAGGAATAAAACCCGATGCAATTAGCTCATCCAGCATCCTCACAGCTTGAACAATTTTACGGCTACTACAAAACACATAGATCCATGTATTGTACGTGATAATATCAGGCTGCCATCCGCTATCCCACATCTTAGCTAGGAAGTCCTCAGCATTTACCAGGTCGAAGGCCTTAATATATCCACTAATCAAAGTATTGTATGTGACTATATCTGGGGTCAGTCCGAATCTGTGCATGTCCATGAAAGCATTATTTGCGGCCTTCATACTGCCCTGTTTGCAAAACCCATTAATGATCATATTAGTAGTAAAAATATCTGGAAGAAGCCCATTTTGTCTCATTTCTTTCTCCAACTTCAAGGCATAGTCCAAGTTGCCACAATTACAGAAGCCACCAATTAAAGAGTTGTAAGTGAAATTGTTCGGGGTGATACCTCTTCTCAGCATATCTTCAAAGGCCTCGTAAGCCTCCTCCATACGACCTGCTTTCGAAAGTCCATCTATAAAGGCTGAAAAAGCAACCACATCAGGACATATCCGTCTACTCTTCATCTCACCCCACAATCTATGCGCTCTTATAAGGTCTCCACTATTGAAATACCCATCCAGAAGAACAGTAAAAGCAACTCTGTTTATCGGAAATCCCTTATCTACCATTTTATCAAGAAGTTCCCTGGCCTCATGAAGCATTCCCCTATTTGACAAACCCAGAAGAAGAGAACTGCAAGTACAGGATGATGGAGTTAAACCAAATTCCACCATTAACCGATACACTTCAAAGGCTTTATCTTCTCTCCCTGCTTTACTATAACCAGCAATGATCGAGTTAAAAGCAACAACGCTTGGAGGCATTCCCTTTGCGAGCATATCTTGTAGCAACCCCATTGCATCATCTAGTTGACCTGCCCAACATAACCCAGCAACTGAAATATCTGTCGGAGGAATCAGACCTGCAACAGAAACATTCCCCAACAATCTCTCACCATCTTCTTCACGACCGAACTTGCAATGCCCGTAGATCATAGTGTTTATAGTTACACCATCAGCAGGTAGACCTTTCTCCTTCATTTCTTGATAAAGTAAATTAGCTACACGAATCTCCTGAGCCTTCACATACCCATTAATGAGTGTATTATACGTGACAGTGTTTGGTTTAACATCCCTCTCCTGAATCTGATCGAACAACTTTCTTGCTTCCGCCATGTTTCCCTGCTTACAGAAAGAATCAATAATAGTATTAAAGGTAACCACATTCGGAGCGCAACCCTTTTCAATCATTTCCCTCACCCATGTCAAAGCTTCAGAAGATCGTCCATCAATACAATAAGTCTTGATCAAAATGTTATACGTAAACACATCCGGCTCACACCCAAATTTAGTCATCAAATAAAACAAACTCACCACCACTTGAAAACACCCTTTCCCAGAGAACCCATCTAACATAACATTGAACTCATTAGTCGAAATCCTCGGCCCTTTCACAACCATATCTCTAAACAATCTCCAAACAGTACTAAAATCACCAACCGCAATCAGCATTCTGAAAAGAATACCCATAGCAGACATACTCGGCACCAATCCCTCCTTCCTCATTTTATCCAAAACCACCAATGCCTTCCTGACCAAACCAGCCTTCATAAACCCCCTCATTAACGAATCAAGAACCGAAAAATCAGACTCATACAGATAACGTTCGCGTCTCTTCAACATTAAATCAATCAAGTCACTGCTACGATCTACTCCAATTCTCTTTACCACAATGCAAATCACATCTTGTGACAAATACCTCATATCTTGTGAAGCTAAAATATGAGCTAATTCACAATACAACCTAATCGAGCTATCCCTATCAAAATCAGAATCATTTACACAAACAAATTTAAAAAATGCCAGCGACAAAAATGAATCACTAAATAATTTCATAATCTCTACAAGATTAAAAGGCCAAAATTGATTATCACCTAAACAAAAATCCTTCAGAACAGAACCTTGTCCATGTTTAATAATTTTCGACAAACCAATAAAAATCTGTCTTTTCTCATTGGAATTAATACAAACACTTGATGAACCACCACAAACATTGTTCTTAAAAGGGATAAACTGATACAGGAAACAATCCTTTGATCTTGAAGATGATGAATATCTTCTGGGTTGACCCAGATTGACCATTTTTCTTATCCAAATTAGGGTTTTTGAAGGAACACAATGACAACATACCTTGTTGATCAGAGAAGTTTGATGCAAATGCAGATGCACCACCATAGTTGATGCTGCTGTACACTTTAGCAATACCTGCACTAGTCATATCATTAAGTGATTGATCTACGAATGCGCATTACCCAAAAGAAAATTAGGGTTTTCAGCTCAGCTTCAGTCTTTCAGTTTCAGAAGAAGAAGAAGAGAAATGGGTTTTTGAGAGGGAGAAGAGAAATGGGTTTTGTTTCAATTTAAACCTAAAAGGCAAGTTTTTTTTTGGTTCTAAAATATTTCTGGAACAGAATTGGAACCAAAAAAAGAAGATGACATTTTTATCCCAATTTTTAGTTCCAATTTTCCTCAAATGTTCTATCTTTTTCTCATCTCTAAACAACACCGCCATTTCTTGTAATTCACAAAGCTCTCACCTTTCTTTCTCCAATGGCACTCAATCTCTCATCTTCACTCTGTTTTCACTTCAGAACTCCAATTTCAGCCCCAAAACACCAAGAATTCAGCTTCAATTTCAATTCTACTCCACTTATTCATAGAAATGATAGAAATGTTGTGACTTTTGGTTTGGGTGGTGATGATATGTTAGGTGATTTTGGTGCAAGAGATCCATTTCCAGCTGAAATTGAGAGTCAATTTGGTGATAAAGTATTGGGTAGTGGTAATACAGAACATAAAATTCTTATACCAAATATTTCTGCTCTTTCACTTTCTTCACAGGAATGTACTCCACTCGACCCTTCACAGCCTCCTCTTACTAAGCAAGTTGCCCAACAGCTCCTGAGAAAGGTAAAAAAAAAAAATCAATCCGAAAAGTCTCTTTCCGGAAATCCAAATTCAGTTGCCGGATTGTCTCTGGTTGCCGTTTATGAATATGAAATATTGTTTCATATCTTGAAATGCACCTGGTGCATTTGGTGCCATATGCGCCATCGAGGCGCGGCAACTGGTTGTAAAAATGCCCGCTTGCACCATGGCAAAAGTCTTCAAGTATTTTGAATGTTTGTGCAGGTTATTGGGTGGAGATTGGCGGAAGATGATGGAACAGCTATACTAAGACTACAATGTCTATGGAAATTGTAGGATTACAAAAGTGGCATTGAACTTATAAATAGGATTTACAATGTTGCTTCAACAACTGGGTATTATCCGGATCTTCATTTGGAACAACCTAATCAAGTTAGAGCTCAAATCTACACTCCTTCCATCGGTATGTAAATGCTTTATGCAATTGAAATATAGAGCATTTCATGATTTCGTATGAACTGTACTAGGTTGTGCACCACTTGATTGCAGTATGATGGGGATTGTGCAAGAAAGGTTTCATATAACTTGGCACTTCTTCATTCCAGCGTTACTCACTCTGATGGGTTTGCTTTTTGTTTCGGAATTTGGTTAATGCAGGTGGACTAAGTATGAATGACTTCATTTTAGCTGCAAAAATCGATGACATTAAAACGTCGGATCTTGTACCTAAGAAAAGAGTGTGGGCGTAGTCAACTACGGCTGATGCCCATAGAGAAGACTTGCATCAAGGAGATCACTACTAGCGCTCGTTCACTGGTAATATCTGCTTGTTTTCTTTTGTCAACTTCTCCTTGAGATAAACAGAGTCATTAGACCAGCCAAGGCATGTTAAAAGTAGATTTTTGATATATATTGTCACATTGACAATGCAGTTATAGATCAAACACTGTATGAGGCATGAAATTTCTGTAAAGTAGAAGTTGATAACTTGAAACTTAATAGTCCAACAGTGTCGGATTTCAAATTCACTCAATTTAGCCAATGGGGAGGCATATCAATAACCTCTTCAGTCCACTTAATGTTACCACCATCTGCATTTTCATGAAATGTCCATAGAGAAATTTCTAGAGCATTTATCCAGCTTAATATCGCTATGCGTCCATCAATTTCTGTTAGCTCAACAGAATTTGACTGGTTCCACTTAAGTTGTCGTCTCTCTGGGTTACTGACGAAATCAGGAATTGGAATGACTCTGAACTTTTCAGTTACAATGTCAAATCTCACTACTAGTTCTTTTACTTGATCAGCGCCTGGTTCAGTATCCCGGAACCGCCAATAGAGACAACCATCTACATAAAAAGGAACTTCACGATGATAGTTACAGGTGGAACCGCATCGATTCTTCTCCATGCATTATCAGTTTTCCCAACAGTAAACACTTCGACAACTTGATCATTTTTGGATGATATTCTTTCACCCCAACTGTACTTACAACCAATGACTCTGCAGATTAAATCCAGATAACTATATGTTCATGACTCTGCAGATTAAATCCAAACGCAATGCTCCTACATTTCCCGCCCCCTTTATTAGTTTCAATCCAAGGTGATCTTTCTCCGGTTACAGGGTTATATATGAAAAATGCATCATGTATGTTAGTTGTAAAACACAGCAAACCGCTCACAGTCTGTCTTGGTAAAAATTTTGGTAACGAATGAAGCGTATACGGACCACGATCAATTACTAATTTCTTAACACTTTCTAATCCTCTATCCGGTGAACAAATTTTGAGCACCAGAATTCCTTCTTCTCCAACTTCTTCTGAAGATTTGCCTGGACTAGGAGAATCAGCAGGTTGTATAATCTTCATAGACAGCAATAGTCTATGATTACTAGTAACAATTCCATTGCGATGCATTAAATCTTTCAAAAGTGATATCTATTGTCACATTGACAACAAAATTCTAGATTAAACATGAAATTTCTAAATAAAAAAAATAAAGAAAAATCTGGAAAAAGCTTGAAATTTAATGGTCTAATAGTTCGCGAACAATTTATAAACTCACAAAATGAAATACAGTTTTTGGGTTTCCAGTTCACTCGATTTGGAGTAGCTTTTGTGTTGTTTCTTCCATAATTTGGATTGACTGTACAATGTCGCGGTAGTTGTTACCACAAGTCTCCACTGCCCTCGGCTTCAGATTCAGCATTGCTTTCATCATCCTCAGGATCCATCATTCCGACTGTAGTCTGGTTTTGTGTGTTTAATTCTTCTCCAGGTGTGCGTGCTTCTTGGATAATCTGCATTATTTCTTCCACGCATTGGGTGGGTTGGTGATTTTCAACTGGCTGGTAATGGTAATTTGATTTCTCAGCTTCAACCAGCTCTCTTGGTAAGTTTTTAAGGAACCAGGGATGGCTTTTTATCTCTGGAATGGTGATCCTCTGCAGTTATAGGATTAAAGATTGTGAGCCACCAAAAAAACTAAAACAGGGAAAAAAGAATGTCTTGATTTGCGAAAACTTACCTTTGATGGGTTGGCATAGAAAATTTGTGAGAGTAAATGCCTGCATTCTGCGGATACACGGACATAGTCTGGTATGGTGTAGGTAACACTCATGATTCTCTGCAGGGTATACTAGGGATTAGGAATGCATCAAACATTTAGTATTTGCGATATAGATGCAGTGACAAATTCACCCCGATTGTCTTCTTGAAATTTCTGGGATCTTCAGGATCCTCAAACGGATATGCTCCTACTAACATAACATAAAGTGTGACACCAGCTGACCAGACATCTGCTATCTGTAATTTACACCGATGGAAAGTTAGAGCACTAAATATTGGGTAATTAGGGTATGAACCATGTCAGTGAAGGAAGAGGTACATACCTTGCCATCATATTCCTTCCGTGACAATACCTCTGGTGCAATATAAGCTGGTGTTCCCACTGTTGATTTTGGTTGTGAATGCAATATAGCCGACTGCATTGAAATGAAAGCAACCACACATCAAATATATGCAATAGAATGTCCTCATTCCATGATGTATTATAAAGCATAAAAGTCCATAAGCAAGATATGCACCAACCTTTGAATAACCGAAATCACAAATTTTAAGCCGTGGTGTGGGATTTCCATCAAGGAGTGTATTTTCTAGTTTCATTTCTGCAATGTCAACCCCATGAATTTGCTGCAACATAAAACATTCCATAAATTTAGTGTACTTGACAGCAACAAGTTCAACTGGAAAATGAATGGACAAATAATTGATTCATTGATGATGATGAGTAAGTAAGAACATCAAACCTTTTTTCCTCTGGGGATGTATTTGACAGCAACAAGTTCTTTAGTTTTCTTATCTCTCACCAACCTTGCTACTCCAAAATTCCCTGACCCAAGTTCTTTCACTGCCTCATAGCGTTCTTCCATGGTTACACAGAGCAGAGCAGAGCAGGAAAGCTTAGACCCAATTGAAGTGAATAAATTGCTAGAAGACTTTTAATTTTGAGCTAGAGAGTATGTTGTACTACATAAAAATTTCAACTAAGACCCCTACATAGAATTTAACAAGGAAAACAATGTTTGAGTCCTTGACTTGACTATTAAAAAAGATAAAGTACCGTCTATAACTATGGCTGCGACCGCTCAAAGTTGCTACAAGAAGTTGCCAATCAAATTCCCGATGTTTAGTTTTTGCTTGGAACTCGGTAATAACCCGCTATATATATAGGAACCTTGTGATAAATTGTGGTGTCTTGAGGAAAATATTACAACTTCACATATGAGAATTAGGCTCTTGTATAGTTGAACAGTCTGTTATATCGTATCTCAAAAAGAAAGAATATTATTGCTAACTTTTAACTTAAAAGAAGAGGGAGAACAATTAACGAACTTAAACTGTTGATAATCTCAACAACCCAAATTATATATGTCTTGGAAGGATACATAAATATCGATATTTGGAGTCTAGATTAGCAAATCCCAAGCTAGTCATTGTTTACTAGAACTGTTCTTAAATTGAATTCTTGTTCCTTGTCATTCTTTATCAATTAAAAGACACGTTAGTGTGAAGAACAAACCGTCGCTTAAAACTCCCAAGACTAATGATGTTATAACTTAGGACTCCAAAGTCCACTTATGTCTAATTTATTGCCTCTCCGTGATAAGATTTTTGAGACGGGATATTTTAGAGATAAGATGAATGTGAAAGAGATCAAAGTTGGTGTGCTGAAAACAAGATAGAACTGAGTAGAGTAGGTGCGGGTAAAAGGCCTAATCCATGATCTTGTGTTTCTCTTCAAGGGGCCGCTCTCATCATCACAACACCTTTACCTTTTCCTTTTTTTTTTTTTTATTTTTACGGTTGTTGTGCAGTAGCTTGTAAGGGGTGCGATGTCACTGTAATATAGGATTTTTTTCGTAAAGGACTTGAAAAAGGTGAAATTTCGTGTATAACCTGTTGGAAAATAATTAATAAAACATGTTTTTTAAAGTTTTAATAAAAATTATAATTTATTATTTTTTTTTGTGAATGAAAAACTTATTAGTCCCACACCGTGAAGTTTTCACTTTTAGTTTGTTGTAAGAGAATATGTAAGATTTTTAATTTATATTGGGGAGTTGCTCTTCTTAAGTTGTATTTGTCAATTATATAAACAAATTCACTACTTTTGTAAAATCAATGGGAAAGGGGTTGCTCTATATTTTAGAGGGACCCCTAAGGGAAAATATTTTATAGCGTTTCTTAAGCGTTCGCGATTTTCCTTAACGGTTTTCTCGGAGTTTTCAAGCTCAAGGTGAGCATCTACTACATATGCTAGTAGTAGGTGTAGTAGGGTGTTTTGTCTTGGAGATATCCGTCCTGTGAGGGCTATAGGATCACTCTTGAGTATAGCCGGGCGCTAATGTCTTAAGGGCAGCGTGTTGAACACGTGACTCACTCTGTTTTTCCAAAGTTTTGCCTTGTTGTTATTGTGGAGATATGGGAAGCTCGTCTGTTTCGTCAATCGATCACTTCCATTGTAAAGGAGATAAGTATCAATAACTTTTACTTATTCGATTTTTTCTTTATTTTTGACTATTGCACCCAACAATCTTAAGACATTATTATTTGTAATAATCGAAAACGATTGATTGGTTTGTGAATCATGGATGTTAATTGTGGAGTGAAAAACAAAAACGAATTTCTGGTCAGCTGTATAATTTCAATTTTATATTTTAATCTAGAAGGAATTTCGATGAACCCTTTTGACCTAATGTATTAGACATCCTGATAGTTACCCATATAAAATTTCGGAATTTTTAGAGTTGTAAAAGTATTTTTTTGATATTTTACTAAACATAGAAACGTTCCTGAAAAATTCTGACGAGTAGAAATTTGTTGTTAACTAAAGTAGTTTTTAGGGGGTAACCATGAGTTTTTTGATATGGTAATTCAAACGAAGTTTGTAGATCTAGATGTTATCTTCTAAACTCATACTTTATTTTCCGATTCGGAACTAAGGTTTGTGAGATGTGGTGTATTAGGTGATTGGGAAATTTCCGTGTTCGTGGTCAAAGTATAAACGGAGATTATGACATGAAATTGGAAAGGGACATGGATGCCAGGAGCCTGTGGATGAACACAAGTCTTCCAAAGCTGACAAAGGCGAGAACATCAAACAATTCTAAGCGTACTCTTCAGAGGAAAGGTATGTTTCGTAAAACTGAATCCGGCATTACTTTAATTAAGGGTGATTGTTATGTTTGTAAAATTCCTGGCCACGCGGCAGTAAATTGTAGACAACATAAAAAACCTCAATAAGTAGAAAGTTAATGCTAATTTAGTTAAAACAAACTAGAATGAGTTTACTGGCATAATGTCGGAAGTTATTTTAATAACCAATGTGAGAGACCAGTAGGTGGACTCTGGAGCCACCAAGAATGTTTGTTGAAACAGAGACTTGTTCACCTCCTATAATAGAATAGGGGATGTCGAGAAACTCTTATTGAGTAACTCATATGAAATATAGGTTGCATAAAAAGAAAAGGTCGAGCAGAAGCTCATATCTGTAATATCCTCACATTGAATGAAGTTTTCATGTTCCGAGCATATGCGAAAATCTTGTATCTTATTATGTTGTAGATGGAAAAAGATTTAAGATCTTAATTGAATCTGGAAAACTTTTTTTAACTAGGCAGTGATTTTTTAAGCAAGAGTTATAGGACTTTGGGTCTATATAAGCTTAACGAAAAAACTGATGATGTGAACATAGTTGATTCTTGTGCTTTCATTGTGTGACTGATTGTTTTACGTGGTAGACTTGGAACCGTAAACTTATAAGTCAATGCTTAACTGGCTAGCATAGGCTGCGTACCCAAATTTAGTTTGGATTTTGAACACAAAGGTGAAATCTGTGAAGAATCAAAATATGCTATAAAACCTTTTAGCACAAATGTTCAGAGTAATTCTAAGCCTTTATAATTAATTCAGTTAGGCCTATTTGACATGAGTTCAACCCAAAACCACTGTGCTAAAAGATGGTTTATAAATTTCGTAGATGATTGTACGAGGTACTATCTTTTATACTTGCTTAGGGGTAAGGATGACGCCTTAGAAGCCTTAAGATGTCTAAACTTGAAGTTGGAAACCAATTAGAAGCCTTGAACATAAAAACCATATCCTTAAGGAGATGATAATTGCCATGTTAATTAGTTAAGGATTACATTCGGCCTTGTGGGGGGAGGCAGTCCTCTTAACTAGTAAATCCTGAATAAAGTACCCTTTTAAGGATCATATGAAACTCCATATGATTTATGGAAAGGTAGATGACCTTCTTATGAATGCGTCAAAGTGTGGGGGTGTTTGACTAAGATTGTAATTCCTCTTTCTAAAAGAACTAGATTGAAACCAAAAATGTTGATTGTGTTTTCATATAGGGTATGCTGAGTCTACTTCTACAAAAAGATTTTTGGTTGTGTGTTCTGATTTTTTCTGACTTTGGTGTGAATATTATTACGGAATCTAGGGATGATGAGTTCTTTGAACATGTTTATTCTAAACATGTACCTCATTAGAGATGTGTTGTTGATCCCCCAGATTTATTTTCAAATAGTCAGAACTTATTTTAAAGGAAGATGAAGTTGATATTGAGCCTAAGAGAATTAAAATAATTAGACTTGATACTTCTTATGAAACCGACTTCATAACATGCCTAGCTTAGTCTGAGTCCCAGACTTGTAAAGAATCCTTGATATCTACTGAAACCCCATTCTGGTAAGAAGCTTCATTTAGTGAAATGGACTCAGTCCGTCGGAACCAGACTTGGGAGCTTGTTAGTTTACCTCTAGGGAGTAAGACCATGGGATGTAAATGAGTCTTTAAGAGGAAATGATAAGTAGATGGAAATGTGGAAAAATATTAAGCTAAGTTGGTATCTAAGGACTATAAACTAAAAGAAGGTGTATATTTCCTTGATTCTTATTCACTTGTGACGATAATTACTTCTGTTGAGATGCTAATTGATATCGCTGCCATAAACAACTTGGAGATACATCATATGGATGTTAAGACAACTTTTCTAAAACCGTGAATTAGATAAAGAAATTTACATAGACCAAACTGAGGACTTTGTAGTGAAAGGTTATGAAGAAAAAGTTTGTAAATTGAACGAATCTTTGTATGGTTTTCAAATAAGCACGTAAACAATGACATGGAAAATTTGATCATGTGATAATGTGTAGTGGATTTAAGTTAATGAATCTTACAAGTGTATTTACAAGTAACTTGTTAAGGATGCCTGTGTGATTGTATGCTTGTATGTTGATGATATGCTTATACTTGATATAAACATAGATGTGATTAATTCTACTAAAATCATGCACTGCATGAGAACGTTGACTTGAAAGACTTAGGCCCTTTTGATGTAATCTTAGGGATGAGGATTAGTCTTAGTCATTCTCGTTATGTTGAATTTGTGCTTATGAGATGCAATCAGCCTGATTGTAAGCCTGCATGCACTCCATACTATTCTTATTGTAGACTCGAGAAAAATAAGGGTAATGAAGTATCTTTACTTGAATACTCAAGAGTTATAGGATGTATGATGAATTTAATGAACTGTAAGAGTCCAAACATTGCCTATACTGTCAGTAAGTTAAGTAGATATACTTGTAGTCCAGAGCAAGAGCATTTGGATGCACTTAGTAGAGTATTATGGTACCTAAAATACTCTATCACCTTTTGTTTGATTTATGAAATGTATCTTATTATTCTTGAGGGACTTTGTGATGAAAACTGGATAGTTGACTCAGAGGAGTCTAAGTCTACGAGTGGATATGTTTTGACTCTAGCAGGAGGGTTTATTTTTGGAATATTTTCAGACATACTTATATTGCTCAATTCATTATGGAATCTGAGAGTATTGCGTTAGATAAAGCACGAGATGGGGTCGAGTGCCTAAGATGATTTTTAGAAGACATTCCTCTCTGGCATAGGCATGTGCCAGCTATATCTTTACATTGTGTTAGCCAAGCTATAATATCTAAAGCTAAAAATAACTAATTTAAATCGGCGTTATTTTCATAGATTGGATAAAGTCCAAGGAGAATATCGCAAAACCTTTGACGAAAGGTTTATACAAAGAGATAGTTAAAAATGCATCGAGGGGATGGGGCTTTAAGCTCATAAATTAAGCTTGCCATGAAGGATACTCAACCTTGCTGACTGGAGATCCCAAGAACAAGGTTTCGAATGAGACAACTAATTTGTGGTGGGTAAAGGTAAGCACTATCACAAAATTTCATTCTCTGTCCCTTCCCTATGGTGTAGACGTGATAGCACTACAAAAAAGAAGGCCTCTTGGGACGGTAATAAAACTGCCCCAAAAGTCTAAAAGCCGTCCCAACAGGTATTTAGGGACGGTTTTCTTACCGTCCCCTGAACCACCGTCACTAATACTACTAGAGACGGCTTTGGCTTTCAGGGACGACTTAATTCAACCGTCACCAATACTTCTAGGGACGGATTCACGCTGTAGGGACGGTTTTAGAATCCATCCGAAATACTTTTCTAACCGTCCCTAGAGAAAAATTCCAACAGTAGCAGTGACCCAATAGTAACGCCAAAAAAGCGTTGCTAGAGTTTGAAAAAATTGGTAAGACCTTTCTTGGTTTCTTTGGCAGGATGCCTTTCCCTTTACCCTTATGAACATTCATTCACACAGTATTTTCTCA
This sequence comes from Papaver somniferum, assembly GCF_003573695.1. NCBI lineage: Eukaryota > Viridiplantae > Streptophyta > Magnoliopsida > Ranunculales > Papaveraceae > Papaver > Papaver somniferum. The sequence continues at coordinate 395,827 of NW_020620714.1, read as the reverse complement.
TTCATGAAATCAAGTTTTTCACAAAAATGATTCAAACATTTAGAATAACAAGTCTCATACAACAAAAGAAAAAACTCTGCAAAAACAATCAACAGGTGATGTTCATAGTTGTACACAACTTGGACGTAAACGGTGCACCATTTGCACTGGAAATGTATTTGATTGCTTATGCTCCAGAACGAACTTTATTTCTCCGTAGCATTTAATTCCTACCATCTACCATCATCGAAATTCTGCAACAAAGTCATCGATCGACATACATGAAGAACGAAACCGTAGTATCTAACCTAAATAAGTTCGCCTCCCTGTAAGAGGGAAAGTTGAAAACAAGAAATTTCTTAGAACCAAATTATCAGCATCTCAGATTGTCGTAGGCATTATTTACTGAAAATAATTAGTGTCTTAACTTACATACACAGTTTATTTACGAGAAAATGGAAATGAACAAACCAAATAGGGTAAATACTATTGGGAGAGGGATAGAGGAATAAATACTCAGTTTATGGGTTTGCATTTCCAGTTTGTGTTATATGCCTTTGGAGGAGTTCTAACTCACCTCAATTAGAATATTTGGGATAAGGCACATACCGTTGGAACATGGCACCAGAATTTCCATTGAACTGCCAGTATCCTGCCGCATTTCCATTTGACCCTACAAGTAAATCAATTTCAAAAGTTAGGTCAATTCGTAATACAACTGCAAAAAACAGATATGACTCGAAGCTTTACCTCTTTGTCGGATTTCATATGTGGCTTGGAGCCGCCAGTGTGTCACTGTTGAACCTTTTGTTTGGCCCTATTTTCTATATCCGCTAACTCATGTTTCAAAGCAAAATAAATTAGTGCGCTCAAATGCTTCAAAAGTGTAAAATAAAGAATCCACATCTCTCAAACAAACAGGAGTGCAATCTCTCAAGCAAACCGAAGACAAAAATGGAAACCTTAACATCGAACTCCAATATTATACACAAAAGGACTAAGGATCGAGTAAACAAGATCAAAGCAAACAAAATGCGAGGGTAAATTATCAAAAGGACTCAGGTATTTGGTTGGCCATTTTCTTCAACCGGGGCGACACAAAGGTTACCAAGTGCATACGCTACCTCATTTCTTATGTCGAATGAGCAGCAGAAAGAAGATGTAGCAACAAAGGAAATGTCTCGCTAAAGTATATCAACTTCTTATGAGCAGGAGTACCTGCTGCTATGTTGGATAAACCCCAGGCTGCCTTCTACAGTACTAACAAAAATATCAACTGAGAGGTGAGAAAAATATAATACTACATAAGAGTTGTTAGTAAGGAAAGCATACCTTCTTCAACACCCGATGCTCACATCTCAAGCAATCTACAAGAGCCAACACGACATTTTCAAGAAACTTCATAAGCAACTATGGAATTAGAGAATACTAACCCTCCACATTAGCAGACATACAATGAACTTCCGCCTACAAAAGACACCAGCTGAGAAACCCGAATTCATTCTACAGTTCTCAAATAAAACCAAGAAGTCACACAAACTTATCTCACCCTGCCAGATGAAGTAAATTCCATACTTCATTTCTCCTTCTCGAACAACATACTCACCTGAATCTACAATCAATTTCAGTTCAGTACAAACACAAAAATTTAACCCCTAGAAGAAATTGAAGGGAAATGTTATTGATTTTAATTCAAATGTACACGAACAAAAATTCTTATTATAATGTTTGAACTGGATAAGTTGAGCAATCTTTAGCAGTGATGCAGTTGGGAGTCTCTGTAATAACAGAACGTGAGATGGAAACTCGATTACTGTTCTTCACCAATATATCAAAAATTAGATAAGGTATGATTAGATTAAATAAACTCAGAGATACCATATGAGCAGAGTCAGCTTATATATAATACAAGGAGTTATGGATGGAGGGAAGGAAATAACATGATGTACCTGTTTTTCTTAGATATGAGATGTTTCTTGGATAGCACCTTCTTTCTGCTTATCATGAACGATCACCTTTCGATAGCTTCTTCTCACCTGCAAATCAAAACTCTAAAAGTCATCATTTCGTACGAGTAATTTTTAAACCATAGTACTTCACTTTATGAATTCACAACATAAAAAGAGAAAAATTACACTTATCGCACACCATAGTAATTTAGGTTCTCGATCTGTTTTTTATTAGAGATTTTAAGATATCCCCTTCTATTTGTACTCTAACGGAGAGACACTCCTGTCCTAAAATTCATAGTATCTTAACAGTGTCCTAATAGATCTACATCTGTGTCACTTATTGAACCAAGCTATGCAAGGAAACACCATACTATTAGTTCTAGTAGCAATAATTGACAATACAAAAGCCTTAGCATACAAGGTGTACATTAAGCCTTGGCATATGATAGATTGTTAACTATTTTATTATGCTAATTTTTGATGCAGGACTACTCTTTGCCTCACAACAACATTACTAGCAGCGAATCACTTATGACAAGTAATTTCGAAATCAGTGTCGGTTACTAAAAATTATCTTATACAAAGGTCAAAGGAAATCTCTAAGTTGCACCCTGCTGTGTTTACCTATTGACACAGATGAGATGCAATTTGCAACCTACATAGACATTTAGAACAACCAACTCTGCAATCATGTTATAGAGAGATAGAGAGGTAGAGATTTATACCATCCAGAGAGATAAGGAAATTGAACAAGGTCATGATGTAAGGAAACACCAGAGGATTGTTGAGTCAGATTGGTTTTTATGATTCTACGAAATGTCACTCTGCAGATTATGATGGTCATTATCAAGAAATAAAAATAGGTTGAAATTATTTGTTAAGTTACTAAGAGTAATTAACGATCACCATTGGTGTCGGTAAAACAAGAAAGAAGATAATTCAAGAAACCTAATTAAGCTAAGCATGAAAAATAATTAACCCCAAATTTGTAATTAGAATCTGAAAGAAGACATTAATGTCTAAATTCTGTAAGACCTGAATGAAATTTCTCAGTTTCTATAATGGAAAAGATCAAAAGAACATATGGACAGAAATAACTTACAGTGGAGACAAGAAGAGTAACAGAGCAGTTGCATTCCCTGTTTCAGAGAGACATCATACCCCATAATTAACGAAATCGACAAACAAAATCACATACACAAATAACAAAAAGAAAGAAGCAAATTATCTAATGATTGAATTTTTAGTATAGACAATGTGCATTATCACCAACCTGTATGTATTCATGGATGTGATTGTTTCCATTTCCCAGCTGAATAAGCCTATTAGAAATACGTGTAATGTGTCCAAGATTACCGGTTCGAGGTACTTGCTTTATAACGGAACATGAAGTCGGCTGTGGGTCAAAAATTGATTTCATTCTTGCTTTAGATGACTAATATACTCAGCTAACAGCATAGATCAATTCACACTGTGCTGTACATAAAATGAAATACAAGAAACGCAGAATCAAATCTAATTTTCAACAAACTGAGGAGTACCTGATCTGACCACTGGAAAGAATGGTACTCTGGTCCGCTTATAGGATTTTACCCACTAAATCGAAAGTCGACAAAAACAGATCCTAAATCGTGAAACTGTACTAATGATGCAAGGTTGAAAGATATAGTTCAGATCAAAAACCCCAAGTCCCAGACAACCCCATTCCTTTGCCTTTCTAGAGAATAGAACAGTATGAAGAATTATCTTTTACAAACAAAGGTTAAAAACTAAAACATAAACAGTGGGTACCTTTAGATTATTGATATCAACAGATGGTAAAGGGAAAGGATCGGCTAAGCTAGTAACGCTCGCTAGAGGAAAACTGCCACCACCAGAAATATGCACCTGGCGCAATACACCTCAAGCCAGTGAATATATTGATAGAAATAAAATAAAATAAGTACAGGCTAGATATGAAGATAGATGTAATACATTAGAAAGAGATATAGTACACTAGATAGAGAATCATTAAGGAAAAGAACGTATCATGCTGAACTAGGAGAGAAAAATGTTAGTAGGAGTATGCTTCAACGAACCAAAACGTAATGTTCATAAATACATTTCAGGAATCACAAGAAGTAAATCAATATAGTGGAAAAATTATAAATCATAATCATTTGAGTTTCTTACTAAAATGAGAAGTTTCTTTCCTAGAGCTACTGATAGGAGTAAGAGGGTATTGGGGTTTTGCAAGGATCACTGCATTGGCGAAGTAAAGCAGGTTTATGATCAAATGATTGCAGAAGGAGGATTACCTAGTGCTGTTGAACCCATTTAACACGCTGAAAGTAACAAGAAACTACAACAGAAAGTAGATGATGATAGCGTGTACAGGATACAGGGGAAGCTTAATGAATCTGGCCTCAAATATCAACTTTGGACAACAAGAAAACTCACAAGAAAAGAAGAACAATCAAACATAAAGGGGGCGAAGTCTATTAATCCAACAACAATTAATAATATAAAGGATGCAAAGTTTGCTCGCCGATGATTTACAAATTACTATCAACGTAGTAAAACGATTCAAATCTAGAGTAAACTTGTGCCGGAGGACTTTTTTCTGGTGCTTACACTTTTTGTTCATTCCTGTATAGTGAAATTTGAATATCCTCTTACTCCTATCAACAGATTTAACTCAAAATTATCAAACTCAATCAATAAAGTTGAACTAAAAAACAACAGATTCAACTCAAAATTATCAATCTCAATCAATAATATTCTCTAATTGAACCAAATATATAGCAGATTCAACTCAAAACTAATATTCTCTAATTGAAACAAATAACAAATTTTACCTCAAAATATTAGATACTGCGATTTTCCTAACCGCAACCTTAAATTCTTCGTTTCAAACATCAAACCAAAAAAAATTCAAAGGGAATGAGAGATAGATTCTTACCCAAAGTTTGCATGATGAGCATCTGTAATTTGCAAACCCGAAATCGATGAAGACGCGGAAAGTGTTCTCTTGTAATTTGCAAACCCTAAAATCAAAAAACAACCACGTGAGATTTTCAAAACAAAATTCGCAAACCCTAAAGTCAAATCAACGTAAGATTGAGAGAGAAAGAGGAAGAAATTCAACCTGAGAATCAAGTGTCGCTTCACTGTGAACGAATTTGAGATCTCAGAGGTGAATATCACGAGCGGAGGAGGAGGTTTAGCTTAACGAGATTTTTTCAGCAGAAGAGGAAGAAGGTAAAGAGAAAATGAAAGAAGGTCAATATAACCAACAAAATAAAATTTTTTCTTGTGTTTTCAGGCGTAAGATATTAAACTACCGATTACTCAATCACAACCGTCAAAAACCTATCTATTGGGACGGCTTAAAATAATGCGTCCCAATTAGTGGACAACTAGTGACGGCCAGAGTGGTACGTCCCAAATGGACAATTCTAGGGACCGCTAAAGCAGAGTGTCCCAACAACTAACCTCTAGGGACGTTTTTTTGTAGAAGTGGCCGTCCCTAGAAGCCTTGTTTTTTGTAGTGTAGTGTGACTGCATGTGAATGATGACTTTTAAGAAGTCTTAATGAGTTCAATAGTTTCAATTTAAGATTGAAGTGGGGTGTAGCAATAAACACTCTTAATTGAACTCACCTATCTGAATGAAGAAGTGGGCCGCTTTCTATGAGAATATGACCTTTGATTCTCTAGATCATTCTGAGAAACATGATATGTCCAGGGCAAAATTGGACAAAACGGCACGATCTTGGCAGCAACCTTGGAGATATCACCTGTGGTTGTTATTGCAAATTACATCAAACGCTAGAAGTTCAAGACATAGTTCACTGTCTCTAACAAGTAATTTCGGTAATATCTCACTAAGCAAAGGTTCAAGACCTCATGGACACCTCTTCCTAAAATGGTATTTCCTGCGCTTTTTATGTGATTTTCGTTTTGATGGTTTTGGTATTACTGGAACTTATAACCTAAGGGTCACTAAGGGTTCACTAGTTCATGCTTTTTCACTTTGGTGAAAGGAAACTTTAGTCTCACTTGTAAGGAACAAAAGATGAAAGCTCTCTATACTATATGATTTTTGCAATCCATAGTATGACCCTGGGGTCAACACATTGTTGTGTGAGGGAGATGACGTTGGAATGGCTAGTATGACTCCAACATGCACGATCTGTCTGTTTGTTCAGTCAGTTCGGGTCGTGAGATTGAGTTGTTGATTTACCAAGATCTATCTGTGTTTTCGTGTTTTATTGAGTTTTCATTCATGTGGAGGATTGTTGGAAAACAATTAATTAAACATGTTTTTTAAAGTTTTAATAAAAATTATAATTTATTGTTTTCTTTTGTGAATGAAAAACTTATTAGTCCCACACCGTGAAGTTTCCACTTTTAGGTTGTTTTAAGAGACTATATAAGATTTTTAGTCCCACATCGGGAAGATACTCTTCTTAAGTTGTATTTGTCAATTATATAAACAAATTCACTACTTTTGTAAAATCAATGGGAAAGGGGTTGCTCTATATTTTAGAGGGACCCCTAAGGGAAAATATTTTATAGCGTTTCTTAAGCGTTCGCGATTTTCCTTAACGGTTTTCTCGGAGTTTTCAAGCTCAAGGTGAGCATCTACTACATATGCTAGTAGTAGGTGTAGTAGGGTGTTTTATCTTGGAGATATCCGTCCTGTGAGGGCTATAGCATCACTCTTGAGTATAACCGGGCGCTAATGTCTTAAGGGCAGCGTGTTGAACACGTGACTCACTCTGTTTTCCCAAAGTTTTACCTTGTTGTTATTGTGGAGATATGGGAAGCTCGTCCGTTTCGTCAATCGATCACTTCCATTATAAAGGAGATAAGTATCAATAACTTTTACTTATTCGATTTTTTCTTTATTTTTGATTACTGCACCCAACATAACCCAGCGTACACAAAAATTCTAAGATAGGTAACTATGACCAAAAAGGAAAAAAGTAACTGTGAAAGTACTATTTATGTCCCTGAAATGATGACGTACACGACTGCACGAAAAAAAATAAGAACACTTTCTGGAATGTACTAATAGCGTGTTTGAAATATTGATTAGTCAACTAGACTCATTTCACTGATCAACACTACCTAATCGACAGTCAACATTATATTTTTCTAGTGCCCAGTGGGTGTGCTCTCTCGTCCTTGACTGATCAACTGAACACAGTTGACGGTCAACAATGCGATGTGGTCAGTCAAATGGACTCGATAAATCCTGGTCAAACAAACCGGTTGTGAAAAATTTACTGTGGAGGGTAAAAAAGAATAACACTGTTGGCAAAAGTCAAAATGTCGCTCTTGAAATTTTTGTACCAGAACAGTAAGTGCCGGTACATCACCCTCTTTTAAGTACTTTCTCGGCCAATAACTTGTAATTTAGTGATAAAATTGTTAGGTGATGAAAGCAGTAGTTACGTGAATTCAAAAATCATCTGCACGATGGATCAAACAAAAATGAACTTTTCACCGTGCTATTACAAAAATACGCAACATCAAAGGACGGCAGGAAGTAACCATCAGACGGTAAGTTTCACTCTCAATACACATCAGTGTTTGTACTTGTGAGGTACAAACCATTAAACGTGTCCTCACATTAGGCCATTTTTGACAACCAAGTTCTTGACTTAGAGCAACCACAGTCACGGCCAAATTTGGGGACTAAACTCAAATTTGGTCTCAAAATATGCCGCAACGGAAAGGACCAAACCCAAATTTGATCGCTAAAATTAGGGTTTGAGACCAAATGTGGTCGTTAACCCAGACTAAACGAAATATAGTGGGACGGAAGTATTAATAGCGTATGAAAGCAGACGAGATTTTAGTGACCGTATGAAATCAGACGGAAGTATAATTAACGTATGAATCAGGCGCATCTATAAACTCCGCCTAACCAAACGCATGTAATACATACGCCCCAACACAGACGTAGTTATATTGTACGCCCCAATGGGACGTTGGTATATTTTACGTCCCAATGGGACGTTGCTTTAATGTACGCCCCAATGGGACGTTGGTATATTCACTCGTTTAGTGGGCTAATACGTTATTAGAAGAAGATTAGTGGGCTAATACGTTATTAGAAGAAGATTAGTGGCTAATATTTATGTAAATTCACTAATCAGGCGGTCATTAAAAGTGCGCCTGAATCAGGCGGTCATTGAAAGTGCGCCTGAAATCAGGCGATCATTAAAAGTGCGCCTGAATTAGACGGACATTAAAAGTGCGCCTGAATCAGGCGCACATTAAAAATGCGCCTGATATCAGACGGTCATTAAAAGTGCGCCTGAATGAGGCGGACATTAAAAATGCGCCTGAATGAGACGGTCATTAAAAGCGCGCCTGAACTGGGACGGTCATTAAAAGTGCGCCTGAACTGGGTCGTTTGTTATACTTCCGCCTGACTGAAAATAGTCTTCCACGACTGTGGTTGCTCAGTGTAAAATGCCAATTTTTTTTAGCTTTTGGTCTGATATTTGGCATTTGGTCGACTCCATGACTGTGGATGCTCTTACACCCATGTAATCCATCTTTTGATCTTCGAGGTGTCTACATTAATTGTGACCCTTCGTAAAGATAAACTAAATTATTTAGACAAAGGAAAAGATAATCTGTATTAAACTAAAAATTGATGCCAAGAAGAAAAGTGAACAAATGAGATACCTTTACAACCACTCAATCTAATTAGCTTAATGATGTAATACGAATATAATCAAAAATTAATTAACAAACTGATTAAGAACTTTATCTTGGTTTAGGAACATTTATGTCATTAAATTGGCGTAAGATTATTCTTTAAATAGTACACGAAGGTTGCAATGTCCGTAGGACTTTTTTCATAAACAATATTGTTGTACTGGGAAAAAGATTTGTTTGTTTTATTTCATTGAAAATAGTAATTCTTTTTATCAGGAATAAAATTTATGTTTTTAATGCAAGAAAAACAAATTTTTTATAAAATATCACAAAAAGGAATAATTTCCAAACAAATAAAATAATTCTTTATTAAATTTTAACATGTATACGCGTATACAAGTTAACAAAAGTTTTAATAAATTATATTTGAAAACCAACATTTGGCAGTGAACAATTAAATTCCCTAAATTTTCCTTCCTACGAAATAAAAATTTTGCCTCGACGTCATCTGCATTTTGACTCAAAATCTATTGTTTGGCCCCAAATCTACCATGTGATCATATCTTAATTTTTGCAGAACCAAAATGTGCACGGTAACCGATCCAAAATATGTGTCGTTTCCCACCGGAACAAACTTTGCCATCTGATGCATGCATAGACGGATACATGTGGCGGTGTTACCAGATGCACAGTTGTATATGGTTCAAATAATGGCCAAGTCAAGTCTATTCCAAGACGCATGAGTGAGGCACCTTCGTATTTGTATTCACATGATATAAGATGTAAAACGTGGTTCCAACATTGTCTCATAGAATAATTCTTGGATTTCTCATTGTTAGACCCTACTGCATAAAACAGATCATTGAAGATAGCTAATATTTCAAAAATTAAACAAATCGATGGACTCAAAAACAAAACTAAAGACAAACAAATGTCAAAGATTTGTTTAATGGTGGGGAATAAGAATTTCTTTTAGAGATGGATGGAGTATTGTTCACCCCCTTTCGTTCATTGTAGGATTTAGGACTGCACAACGGGTAGGGTCGGTAGGATATGGCCTATACCCGTCATCCTACCCATTTACTGGCGGTTAAGAAAATCTTTACCCGTCACCCTACCCGTCAAATAGTGAATAGGATAGGATACGGTTAAAAAACTGGCGGATAAGGTAGGATTGGCGGGTATGGATAGGGTATGTGCACCCCTAGTAGGATTTCTGATCCATTAGTTAAGAGAGACCTATGTTTTGTTGAAAATTTCATTTTCAAAAAGCCAGAGTGTAATCAATCAAGTATGTTGGGGTGAATCTTCTTTCTTAAAAGCCAAAGTGAAATGAGCAAAAAGTAGTGCCTTTTTGACATTCTCCTTGGCACTTTACATTTTGAAGCTAATTTAGAGACATATATTGAGGAGCTAGCCGTCTATCTTGCTAATATACATAAAAGGCCCATGTCCCAAATACTTGGCATTCTTCTACTCATGTGTTTCGAGTGACCGTAGCACAACTGAATTTGTTTGGGATTTTAGAGCCAAAACAACGAATTTGGTTGTTTGTATCAATCTTATGAATTGGAGACAAAACATATCTCAACGAATTAAAAATTTACACAAGTACTAGCTAGTACTACTCGTGTTCTTGATCAAGGCAAGCCGAGAACCCAACAATGTCACCTGGTGGTGTCAATGGGGCTTCAATTTCACTACAGTTGGAGTCATCATCATCATCTGAAGGAGAAGGAGAATCAAAATCCAAGCAGACTTGTTCATAAGTCTGATCAATATCCTCTGAGGAGCAGGTGAGCTGATGGTATTCGACGAGCTGGTGAAGACACTGGTTCTCTCGTATTAAGTTCGCATTCTCAGTCGCTAATCGTGATTTCTCTGCAAGCAAAGCTTCCAATTGAAGTCTCACCAGATCATCTTCTTCACCGCCCTTGTCAGAGTGAGATCCATTGCGAAGTCTCATGTTCTCTTCCTCAAGCATATCGCATCTCTCTTGCATGAATGACAAATCCGATCGTATCGACTTCAATTCTCTAGCTAGTGTAGCTGCATTTGCTGCCATTGAAATCGCAAGCTACACAACACAAGCAGGAAAAAGGAATTAAAATGAGGCACATTCCGACATTCGGCAGAACAAAAGATGAGCATTATTGAAACCAAAGAAAACCAACATTTTTAGCTTTCTTGAGCTTCCCATTCTTCAAATTATCCTTCAATTCGACATCTCCTTTCTGATTTTCAATTCATTGTTCTTCAGACTCATCATGCCTTCTCTTCTTCAACATTTTCTTGCCCTCTTCTTCTTCTACACTTTCAACATCATTTTTTTGCAATATTTCGGTTAGTGGAGGTTTTGATAGATCTCTTGCTCCCTGCCACCATGATAAAAAGACCCAGGATTGTAAATCGAATAATAAAAAGACCCAAAATTGAATTATTTGAAGATAGTGAAAGATGGTAGAGAAATTAAAGATTGCTAACTACTTACCTCAATGGCTTTATGTAGATTGCCTTTAAGTTGAAACAAAGAAGAAGAAATAGAATCAAATCCTTTAAGAAGAAGCGAATAATCTTCTTCTCTTATCAATGAAACTAATTTCAGAGGCAGTTCTGAATGTTGATTAACTGATTGGCGATTCTCAAGAAGAGGATCGACTCGATTTCTAAGTGCGCTCCAATAGTCTTCTTTCTCAGATGAAGCTGAAGGACTTGGTGATAATAATGGTGAAGATTCAGATTCCATTGTGATATTGCTGTTAGATTCGCTGTTATTGAATTGAGAAGTAAAAGAAGAAGATGGAGTATCTAAACAAGCTGACATTAATCTGAGACTTGTAGAAACAGAGATATGGAAAGTGTTTAGATATTGAAATTTAAAAGAAACAGAGAGGGTAACGGCTAGTTTTCTTAAATCTCAACGTTATAGTCCCTTGACTGGGGTTGACTTACCTACCTTTAGATCTTGACCTTTTCAGTACAAAGACAAAAGTGACCTTGTTGCTTCTGCATTCAATCAATTTTTAAGGGATGCTTTAGTTGGACCATAAAATGTTTGTCATGTGTGCATATCACTTGAAATCTTCTCATTCATGTGAAATATTTGGTAGAAGACGATCCAAAAATTAAATTGGAGCGGATTCTAACCATTACGAGTTTCGAACCCTTACTTCAAAATAGACTATTGATGGTTTTCATCACCTGATTTCAAAATACTCTATATCACCTAAATCTATATAACCTAAAAAAAAATAAATTGTGATTGGAAACATGTACTTTTATTCAAAATCCAAAATTTTCATATGATTCAAAATTTGCATCCTAAGCCATCACAGTCTATACTAAAAAAAAAGGGTGTTCTACACATACCATGTTAAATTAGGTGAAATACCCCGAGTAAAAAATCAAGAACAAATACACAGCGAGTCTACAATCGAAATTGAGAATGTGCAAGGTGAATAAGCATAATGTGCACTTTTCGCCTCCCCCTAGAGGCATCCTTATTATTAACTTTGATGATACTTGTAAGGCTATGGGCTAGATTTGGCTTCTAAATTAGACAAAAAGCGTATCACATTTGTCTCATACCGTTGTTTATTCTTCAACACTATTTCTCTCTTCAGATGTATCACGAATATCAATTAGTAGATGGATAGTTTCGCTGTTTCATTCAGCGCAACCAAAATTATACTTTTCCCGGAATGGTTCAACGAGATTGTGTTATTTTTTGATCCGACGGTTGAGATGGTTGCGCTATTCCATTTAGCGCGACCAAATTCTACCTTTCGCTGAATGATTCAGTGCATCTAGATGCTAAATTAGAATGACCATAAGACTTAGATGGGTATTCAAGCTGACGTGAACTTGCAATCTAGATGCAAGATTAGAAGACCATAAGACTAAGCCTAATAACTTAACTAAAATTGTTGGCGTTGGTCTTATTCTTCGCAATTTTGTAGGGGCATTCAAGGGAGAAAATGCATCTACCTAGCTGAATCATGGGGTGCAGAATAATCAGAATGCAGAGGACTACTGGAAGCAGTCAAATGGGCCAAAGAATTACAACTAGAAAAAGTTCTACTTCCATCTAGACTCAAAAATTGTGATTGATGCGGTTAATAAAGATGTCTTCAATATCGAGTGGAGACTTCAGAATTTAATTACTGAAATCAAATCTTTCTTTAGGAATTTTAACTCCTGCCAATGTATGCATGTGCCAAAGAAAAAGAATAAGGTAATTGACATTCTGTTGTAGTTAGCTAGAGTTGTGAGAATGAGTGGCGTGTCTGGATTCAATCTCCTCCTAGTAATATCAATTTTCAATTACTGCAGGTTATAAACCATGTAAACTCTTGATTTTCATAGTCTATATTTTCTTGTTTCAAAAGAAAATAGTGTAAAAAATGGTCCCATTCTCTCTCATACAGGAGATAAATTTGGAGATTTTCTTTTGGAAAACATATCATTTTCGATAAAGCTTTACAAAACCTTCATATTGTCTTAGTTATATTTACAAAACCATCGTACTTTTAATTAGTGTTTACAAAATAGTCTTTTCCATTCAACTTAACTATTTTGAAAAAATTGGTTCGGTAAATACCCCTCGTCAGTTAACTAAAGTGGCTGAGGTGGTGGTGATGATGAAGTGATGGTCGTGGTGGTGTAAACATAAGAAGTTTCGTTGAACCACGAAAAAGAAGCGGTGAATCTTTTGCGTGAATGTCATGTTACAAACCTGAATTCGGATGCAGTTCTGCTAAACAATAGAGGGGAAACAGTGAATCCCAGAGGGTGAAGCTATGTAACAACTTTGGATCCAATTTTCAGGAAAGAATTAAGTAATTGCAATGTCTCAGTTAAATATGAATTTAATGACATAATTCTGAGGTTAACGGACGAATGGCTAGTTTGCAAAAACATGTTAACATTGTGACTATTTTGTGAAATGGATTATAAAAGTGTGACCATTCTTGATAATACCCTAAGAAAAAAATTAACAAAATATGAAACCTATTTTGAGGCATACTGAATTTTTTGAGGTATACTAAATAATGCCAAAATAGGGTCACTAAATAAAAAAACATCACCCCTTATCCATTCTTTTTGATAATATCATAACTACCCTTACATAATTAGTATTAATGATTATGATTAGTAGTATTAATGACTATGATTAGATTTAATTAGCTAGGAATTTTAAGGATTGATTAAAAATTAAATTATTATTGGTGAATTAGTAGAAAATCAAATTTATGTGAGAGAGTTGGGGTTTTTGAGAGGAAGAAGAAGAAGAAGTGAAAAAAAAACTTGGATTTTGAATTTTGAGATTTTAGTGATTAGAAGTGACCAAAATGTGTGATTCAAATCAGTGGTAGACTTCTATACGAGGTTTAATTTCTTTTTATAAGTTGAATCTGTCAAAAAATTGAATTTTTAAAACCCAGATCTACTGACCAGAAGAACAGTTCGGCTAATAACTTTTCAGCGAACTTCACTCTGTAACTGACGAATTTAGGTTCGGCTAATTCGAACAAAATCTAGCAAAGTTGCAATAGCCGAACATAGTGTTTCTCTAAATCATACATTAGGTTCGGCTCAAAATTGATACTCCAAGATCAGCCGAACTGATCTTCTGAAAACCCTAATTTCATCTTTGAAATCATATTCTATCGATCAAACAAAATAAAATCAATCAAAAACAAGATGAGTTTGTTACACATACATTCTAAAATACATCTAAGAGCAATTGAGATTTGGATTTCACACTCCAACATCGCTCACTTCGATTAGTGTTTGCTTTGCTTGATCAATTTCTTGATTGAATTGGAGTCCAAGATGTTTAAGTTTAAAATTTATTTTGATTTTGGATTTTAGGTTTTTGAGGATAAGGACACTCTAGTAATTTAAATTGTTTAAGGATATATAGGTAATTGCATTACCTTTAGACACCCCTTATAAACCCACCCTAGATGGTATAATGAATGAGTATGCTTTAAAAAAAGAGGCATTTTTTGGGCACTACTCTATCACTACGAAATCTCTTAATTTTCCTACCAAATTGATTTTCAATTTCATCAATAAAAATCTTAAACTTTTCAATAGCTTCGTTCTTATGGCTCAACAAATAAACATAAGTATAATTAAAACAATCATCAATGAACGTCATGATATACCTCTTGCCATTTCTAGTTAGGATACCTTCATATTCACACAAATCAGAATGTATTAAGTCTAGTGGTTTTGATTCTCTTACAACATATTTATGTGAAGTCTTGGTTATTTTTGCTTGACTACAGTATTCACATTTCTCAAAATCATTTTCATAAAATTCAGTGAGGACACCTAACTTGCTCATGTTATTTACTAACTTTTTACCCACATGACAAAGCCTACCATGCCAAACATTAAAATTGCAAACCATATGAGCAGAAGAATCAATTTTTTATTCATAGCATCAACATTAAGCTTAAACATTCCATCAGTAGCATAACCCTTTCCTACAAAACTCTTACTCTTAGTTATAGTGTAAATATCAGACCCAATAGTTTGATACAGCCCAGCCTTGTTGAGAAGATAGCCGGAAACAAGGTTCTTTCTCATTTCTGGAGTGTGAAGGACATCTTTCAGCATGAGTGTCTTTCCAGAAGTAAACTTCAACTCTACCGTACCAGAACCTTTCACCATAGTGCTGTGAGAGTCTCCCAATAACACTTTCTTGTCTTTGGTTTCAGCATAAGTCTTAAACATGGACCTATCAAAACAATAATGACGCGAAGCACCACTGTCTATCCACCACCCATCAGATCCACCAACCATGTAGAACTCTGGATCAGAGACCATGGCAATTATAACGTCACCCAAAGCATTAGCTTGTGCGTTATTCTTTTCCTTGTTAAACCAGCAATTCCTAGCCATGTGGTTTGGTTTATTACAGATATAACAAAGAAACTCAGAATTGGAATTCTGTCCATTTTTCGGTGGGTGTTGGTTCTTGTTTTGATTAGGCCTTTCTCCTTTCTTCTGGTTCGGGTTAGGTTTCATATACCTTTTCTTAGGTTTCAGATCCGGATGAGTCTTATTGTTAGAAACAATGAGAATCTCTTCCTTCTTATCTTGTTTCCAAGCTTCTTCCTCAACTCTGAGCTTAACAATCAAACTTTCAAGAGAAAATTCTTTAGTCTTGTGACGCAAAGTATTACGAAAATCTTTCCAGCTAGGTGGTAACTTGTCAATCATTATAGAAACTTGAAATTGTTCATCAGTTTTCATACCTTCGCCACAATTTCGTGGTAAATTTTTTGAAGTTCATGAGCCTGTGCAACAACTGATCTATCATCCACCATTTGGTATCTCACATACCGGCTCACAGCATATTTCTTTGAAACCGCTTCCTCGGTGTCATATTTTTTTCTGTAATGCATCCCATACATCTTCAACAGTTTCAAAAGTTGAATAATACTCATATAAATCGTCAGATAATGCATTAAGAATGTAGTTTTTGCAATCAAAGTCATTATCGACCCATTTGTCAATGGCCTTTTGTTTCTCCTCAGGAGTTTGAGAAACAACTTCTTCGACACCACCGGTAGGAGATGGATCTGTAGAAGCACCACCACCACCACCAGCAGCAGTCTTATCAGCAGCAGGTTCCAGGGTTCCAGGATGAACACTCGACACAATCATATGCAGCTTCATCAGTTTGACATAAAAGAACATCTTCAGCTTCCATCTTCTGAAATGCAACCCTTCAAATTTGAAAGGCTTGTTGGTATCATCAACGCGCTTCTTTTCAACCTCCATAGCAAAATCAATACCTTAAAATTTTTGGAAACAGTAAACAATAATGAAATGGAATCTCAAACAGCTAAGTGGCGGACTAGGTCGCTATCTATAAGGTATTTCGCGACTCTGCCTCTTGATCGTGCTAGCAGTCAAAAATGTCGAAAACCTATGGGATAAAACAGCTGATACTCTCTTTGTTCGATTTCTCTGCACCTTGAGAAATCGAACTAAATCTTACTCTCTCTATCACTTGCTCATAATTCAATAGATGTAAAACAACTTGTTTTCATCCTCTGCAAAAATTGTCTTATATAACTAAAGAGAATCAATCAAAATTAATGAAAATAAAGTCTGAGTAACTGCCCTCATTAATCTTCCGTAACAGTCAGAAAACGGATAGATTTTATTGCCAAAATTAAAGACAATTTATTAGAGAATTATTACCTTAAAACATTTTCCAAAACCAAAAGTCAAATGTACAAAAAATAGTTCTTTTTGAATCACAGACCTCCCAAGACCCCCAAGGCCCTGCTCTCCCGGATTTTATTAAATACATATAGATATATAATTATACCTAGTCAAATGCATGGGGTGAGACTTGAACCGAAATCTATAGTGTGGGAGCCCAAAACAATACCACCACACAACCTCTCTATGTTTGGCATAAAATTACAAAACTATGTTTTTAAATATATACCCCAACAACAAGTTAGTAATAATAACTAACTAGTCGGAGAAAAAATGGAGAAGTAAAAGAGCACACTCACTTCTTTATAAACCGGCTTGGGTTTGTCCACCTTGCGGCTTGATCTTCGTACTTCAACAAACTCCAGCCTTTTCTGAACCATTTTTGGTTTTGGTGCAGGTTTTGGCTTCATGGAACAAAAAAATTAGGGTTTTAGATACAGATTAAATGGAGAAACGGGGTTTTAAAGAAAACTGAGTGAATGTGAAGATTGAGACATACCTGAGAGGGTTTTGGCGAGGATATTTTGAAACTGAGAGCTAAACTGTTGAGTTTGAGCTCATCCATTCTCTTCTTGTTTTTTTCCATTCTCTGTAACCTTGCTGCTTCGTATTTACTCACCATATTTTTTTTTATTTTTTGCGTTTTCAGTATTAAAATTCCAAACCCACAGTCTCTTAGTCAATCTTTGGATCTCAAAGTAACTCTCCCTCTTATAAGACTCTAGGGTTGAAGAAGAAGAGGAATGCTTTAGAGAAGTGGAGACGTGGAGAAGATTGGCCCGGATCCTAGAGAAACTGCTCAGAGAAGTGGAGACGTGGGAGAGATTGGCCCGGATCCTAGAGAAAAAGCTAAGAGAAGTGGAAACGTGGAGGGTATTGGACCGGATCCTGGTGTCTGAAATGTTCCTGTACACCTCTAACAGAATTGTTAATGACAATTGGCAAAGTGATGAAATTATATTAATAACTCTTATGTTTACATATTTAGGAGGAATCGAAAATAATTAAATAAATGACATTCACAATTTAGTTCCCTAGATACAAAATTCTATTATAAAAACTTGAATAATTCAATTAGGAGAATAAGATTTCAGTTAAGTATCTTCTATCACCAGCTAGCTAACTTCTTGATTTCCTTTTCTAGGCTATATAATTGATACGAATATTAATATCTTATTCTTTTGCATGCGATTTTCAAAAAAGTATTTTATGGATACGTACACATTCTTTACCGTTGTTGCTTCAAAAGAAAAACTATATATTTATCGTTGCTGATTTGACATTGTAACACCTTTGATAAATCGGTGCTTATTTTATTTAAAATCGGTGCTTATTCGATGTATTTTTGAATACACAAAATTGGTTAAAAAGACCAAAATCAACAATTTTTGGGTGAAAAAGACAGTTAGATTTTGATACTATTTAAATAGCTAAAAATTATTTTGATACTGTCTAAATGACCAAAAATTTAAAAATAAACAGGATGTAACCGGTTTCATCCTGCCAATTTTCAAATATTTTTTCTTATTTTTAATTTACACAGGATGTATCCAGTTTCATCCTTGTTATTCTTTAAGTTTAAGTTAGGATGAATCCAGTTTCATCCTTGCTAAAAAAAATTGTCCATTTCACCCAAACTATTTTTTACTCGTCCATTTGAACCGTGATTTAAAAATATTTGGACAAATAACTCATTTTCTGTTTTGAATATGACTTTTTTTTTGAGGAATCCAAGTTTCATTTCTCTCTCCTTTTAAACCCACCATTAATATGATATATTTTGTAGCCCAAAACAATAAAAGAAATTCTTAAAATATATATAATCCATTTGTGCGCGTAAAATATAGAAAAAAAGTGAATCAAATCGTAGTTAATGTTAAGATCTGAGCAAGCCATCGATTTCTTTGGAATCATATGACTTTGAGCCGCCAGTGGTGTTGGCGGTTTGACGGTTCAACTCACCAATGTGGGTTTTAATGCCCTTGCAACCTAGTTAACGGTGGAAATATGAATTTATAACTTATCTTGAATTTACTTCCACCATGCCTAAGGGTGCACACGGTACGGTTCGGCTCGGTTCTTGCCGAGTACCTGTACCTCCCTAACCTGGGTTCCAAAATTTTGGACCTGTACCTTGTACCTCGGTTCCGGTACCATTAGGTACACGTCGGTACCAGATACGGTTCCGGTACTAATCTCGGTTCCAGACCAAAAAAATCATCATAGTATCAATTGAGAAAGAGGCTATCAGACTTGATATGTGAATTGGATGAGTACTTGAACAGATTCTTTCTGAGGAATACTTGGTCTAACATTGAAGATATGCTTGGTATTCTAATCAATATGGAAGCGAATATTTCCGATCAAAACAAAATATGAAAAGAATTTTGAAAACATAATTAGTATCCTAAATGATCAAAAATTCCATCAGCTAAAAAGAGGAAGCAGCAGAAGTAGTAATAATGGAGCTGTAGTTAGAGATGTGGGTAGAGAAGTTCATGATCTGAAAGCTGGAGTACCAAATAAGCCCGCAACAAAATGGACATCCTCCCCTGATCCTCCAAGTGTGAGTTCTGTGAAAGCCAATGAGAAAATAAAGAAGAAGATGGGGAACCCTAGCCAAGTTTTTTTATATACCGATCTAATGGCTATTAGTAGTCTACTACCCCTAAATCCAATGGTTATAATATATTTGGTACATTCGGTCCGGGACGGTACGGGATTAAGGAAGGACCGTGTACCTGTACCTGCTTAGCCCCGGTTCCTATTTTTTGGACCGGTACCTGTACCCCCTTCCTCGGTTCGGTACCAAAACAGGTACGGTTCCACCGGTTCCGGGACGGTCCGTCGGTCTGGCTCGGTTCCTGTGCACCCTTAACCATGCCTGGCTTCTGGATATTTCCACCCAACTCCGTTATACTCTCGGATGTTTGCACGCAAGCCGAGCCAGAGTCAATCCGCCAAGCTGAGCCGAGTCGATCCAGGTTATAAGCTAAGCCAAACCAGAAAGGATATTTCGGCCCCATTCCATCCAACAAACGGGTATTGGCACCTTAGTCCAAGCACGTGCCACTTACTGTATATCGCAGCGTACGCAAAGTGGACCTATCTAGCGACGCCACGCCACGCCAGCACCACTACATGATACATCAGAAGTGATGTCGCCACGTTATCAACATAGTAGAACTTCATCTGCCATTTTTCCGCGTTAGCAGCCCCGTCAGCCACATCACACCACGTTGTATACCACGTCATCGAGCAGCTGCTTTCGACACGTCAGCAGTGTTGCTCATCCACGTTAGTGGTCTAATTCACTCATATCATGTTGTCGTCACTCACGTTAGCTGTGTCTTTCATCCCTGTTAAGTTTCTGTCACCCACTTTATGATACTTTCATCCACGTTAGTCGTGCTATTCACCCCTATTAAGCTTTGTCACCCATGACATGGTCTTGTTCACCCACTTTATCAGATCAATTATCTTGAAATAAATCCGGTCGACGGGTGTTGCCGGCGGAAAGGTTCGACAAAAAAATCCGGCGGCGCTTTCTAAAATTTTCGGAATTTTCAACCCATTTCAACTTCCCACTAATGATACCTGCGCCCTTGTCATCTTTATGCCGAACTCCTTTACTTTCAGGATGTTTCCACCCTATAGTTTGGTTTGGGCTTTTCCACTCCTTACCTTGGGTTTGGGAAGTTAGGTTCTTCTTCTTTGTACGCCCGAATTGAGCGTCTTTTAGTTCGTAGCCATCATATTTCAATATCCTATATTGTGAAGGTATAAATTTTTTCATTTGGAGAAAAATATTTTTGCAGCAATTACGTCAAAAATGGTTGTGTTCCCTCTCACAGAGCGAAGCTATTGACAAATGGATCACATAATCAACATCTATCGCGTCGTCAATCAGGTGTCAGGTCATCCAGCACCTTGCTCTTGCCCGATGATTGTCAACCAACATTTTATCGTTTAAGAGCGTCCACAATGGACGACTAAACCCAAATATAGTGTCCAGTTGATAGGCGTAGTGGGACGGATCATCGATTAAAATTTGATCAAAGACTAAAATCCAGACCAAATTTGGTCTGCGACCAAGACCAAACCCAAATATAGTCGGGCGTTTATATAGTCCACGCCCTATAACCAGACGGACGTATACTCTATGCCCCACACCAGGCGATGATATATTCTACGCCCCACACCAGGCGTTGGTATAATGTCCGCCCGTCTTTTTTTTTTTTTAATCTTTTGTGTGGGGCGGGTTTAATACCTCCGCCCCACTCTTTACAAAATTCAAATTCATGGGGCGGGCATAATACCTCCGCCCCACTTTTTTTCTTATTTTTTTATTTTTTTTTTCTCCTTCGGGCGAACGTATACTCTACGCCCCACACCAGGCGTTGATATATTCTACGCCCCACACCAGGCGTTGGTATAATGTCCGTCTGACCAAATTTAGTTTTTCCACCGTAGGGTCACACACCAGATTAAACCCAAAATTTGATCTTTTTTTTCCTCTTTGGTCTTTGGTTATACTCGCACCACTGCAGTTGCTCTAAGACGCCAGCTCATTATGCCTGTTAACCCAATCTGCCATCAAGTCCTGCCAGTCAAAGCCCGACGGCCGAAGTCAACATGCAGCCAACACCAGAAAGTCAACCTGCTTGTCAAAGTCAATGCTCACCAGTCAAATCGGTAATCCATGACGGCCTGGCCGTATCCACTGATTCCAGTGCCAGACCCCTCTACGAAGGTTTTAGAAGTCTGCGGGTTGATTGTTGACCACATCGAGTACAGAGAAATTTCTGGAATATTATAGGTGTCTTGCGGGCCAAGTTATTTATTTGTAGAGGATGTTTATCTTGAAATTAGAGTTTAATTCATATATTCAACTGTACAAATAAAGGGGAATCTCAATCCTTAAGGGGACACGCCCAGCAAACTGTAAAAGGGATTAGAAATCAACTATATCAATCAAATCAATAAAATATTTTTTTCCTATGGAGACTTTGTGGAAGTAGGAAAAACTTGCCAAACCACATTAAATTTGTGTCTCTTTTATTTATGTTTGTTTTGTGAAAAAATCTGGTGTTCTCGTCATTATCATCAGACCGATTGTGTTGGTGAACGAAAATATATCTTGGTACAAACTGTTAGAATACAAAAAAAAAAAATGAACATGACAGTCACAAAAGGATGATATTATTTGACAATAATACAACATGATTTATTTTGCATCTGAAAACAATAAAATAAAAATACAACATGATCATGATATCTTCCCATACCACACAACACATGCAAACAAACAAACCTCAAACCCGTAAATGACGTACTAAAATAAAAGGAAAAAAGCCGGAAAAGTTATCGACCATTCATGATGAGTTAGTTCTGAGTTGGATTAATAGGAACACTTGGCAGAACAAGGGTTTCAACGGTAAGTCCCGGACCAAACCCAAAAGCGACACCCCATTCCAAGCCTTCACCAGTGGTCGACTTTCCTACTTTAATCGACTTCTTCCTCATCGCATCCATTGCGAAGTAAAGAGACGCACCTAATATATTTCCGTACTCACTAAGTACTTTATAAGTTGCATCCATTTTGTTCTCCGTTAGCCCGAGTTTCAGTTCGATTTGACGGAGACCAAGAGGACCACCAGGGTGTACGACCCAAAACAAAGAGTTCCAATCGCTTATTCCAAGGGGAGTAAAAGCTTTTTAAGGCACTCTTCAATGTTTGAACCTACTAACTCGGGAACACGTTTAGACAGTCGAGCAACAACCCCTACTTGTCTGAAGCGGCGATGAAACCAGGAATTTGTGTTTGGGTGGGCTAAATTTTTTTTTTCCTTACACCCAAATTATAATAATCTAAATGCCTCAAAATTATATACAGTGAGAAATACGCTACGAGTTGCTTCTCATTCAAGGTTTAGAGATAATTTTTAAATTGCATAGACAGTACACGTATAATAAAAATTAGTATTATTATACGAAATTGCGGCCGAAAACTGCCTGAAATTTTACAATGTTATTTTCTATATCATTGTATAATTTTCAAATTGAATCACGAAATTATGAACCAGTACATTGTAACATTTTAACATCAATTCTTTTTATTGTTTGTAAAAAGGAATGAAAAGTGTTGAGATTATTAGCCCCACATTGTTTGGGCAATCTAAGATCCTGCGAATCATAATCTCTTAGGGCCTCTCCATTTATTGTCAATTGATTTTGAGTTGGATGCTCGTATTCTAACATGGTATCAGAGCAGGTTATTTGTGTCGAGTCATATGACCGCATCTTTATTCCGCATCACCCGATTTATTTTCCTCGTGTTAGACCCAACGAGGCTACACGTGAGGCGACGTGTTGATATTATTAGCCCGACACTGTTTGGACAATTTAAGATCCTGCGGTTTATAATCCCTTAGGCACTCATTGCCAATTTATTTTAAGTTGGATGTCCGTATTCTAACAAAAAAAAAAAAAAAAAAAAAAAAAGAAAGGGAAGGGGAGGAAAACACTGTGTTAACAAATTTTGATATATGGGGTAGAGGGGTGTGAGGTAAGTTCCATAATCGTTGATTCTAAATTTCTAACTAGAAATACCGAAAAGTGAAAACTACCGTGAAATCTATTTTCCAGTTGTTTCCTACCATCAGACCCAGGGATACAAAACTTGGTGCGCGCAGGGAAAAATTTCCGACAAGCCCATATTTTTCTAAAATTAGGTTTTGTTGTCTGCTTTTTTCTGTCCGTCGCATAGAATATTGCCGCTTTTTAAATTCTCACAATTTGATCAAACCAAGATGAAGCTTCTATTCAAATACAATCTAATAAACAAATTACCAGTTCTTTTTTCATTGAAACATGCATTAAGCCGTTTGAATTTTTAGAAATTGATCAAACAAAAAAAACAGAGAAAAATAATAAATAACATGGTACATTAGAACAAATTTTACATCAATTTCTTTGAATTAACATCAAATTCTTCCAAATACCCATTCACTAGTTTGATCTGTTACATACTCTAACAATTACGAGTCATTTGATTCTGGAAAAACATTGATTAATCAATCGATGAAGAAAAGAAATAAAGCTGTACTTTAGCTATTTCAGTTATAGAAGATGGGTAGTAGGGTAGGTCGGAGGAAAGAAAAGAAAATACGTAAACATTGATTATTCAGCTATTCGGTGATATAAAAGAAAATAGATGTTCTGATCTATGGGTGTGTAGAAATGCAATAAAGAAAAAGATCTATGGAGCTGGGTTGGTGAGGAACAGAGGAAGAAGACTGCTGTATGAGAAGAGAGGGAATGTTGGTTGTTTTAGCCTTTTAGGACAGTGCTGAAAAATTCTTAATTTGTGTGTACGTGTACATCATGCATTCCTCTGTTAGCCACGTGTGGACCAATGGATCTTTTTTGGGAGTGCGAAATCGTGCACATTTCCTAACGAGTGTATATTTCAGGTTTCAACCTATGTAATTGATTTAATTTAGAGAGTTCTGTAATGAGGTCCATGATTCTAAACATGAAGGGTAATGAGGCCATCAGTTAAGTAATCAATCAATCAGGAGGAAGGATCCCCTCACACCTTTAATATCACACTATCATACATGTTGGGCGTCATTTTTGTGAACAAAAATCAAACCGTAACGGATTTGAAGCTAATATTTTGGGGATATGTTCCTCTTACCAAGTTTAATATATCTACCAAAAATGAGTGTATTTCGAGACATATAACACCACCATCTACTACTTTGAAAATGAACCGTTGAAAATCAACGAATTTTAAGACCGTTAGATTCTGAGGTTTTATATTTCGGAATGTGCCCATTTTTGGTAGACACGTAGAACTTGGTAAGAGGAATATATCCCCTAAATATTAACTTCAAATCCGTCACGGTTTGATTTTTGTTCACAAAAATGACGTCCAACATGTGTGATAGTGTGATATTAAAGATGTGAGGGGATCCCTCCTCATCAATCAGAAATCAACGTGAAATATACACTCGTTAGATGAGTGCGAATAAAATTTGGACTTCTTTTTTGCTGTCTTAAGGCATGCCAATACGATGTGTAAAGCATAACGCTATAATACTAGTGGAACTCCACGTGTTCTCCAAGGAAATCCGGGGACACATTGCTATATTGTTATCATGCTACATTATTAGGATACTTACACCAATGATTAGGGCAAGTATTAACGCATATGATCCAAAGATCAATGCAGATGATCCAAAATAATCTAGATTATCGGATCATCAAAGTAACACCCATTCACCCTGACTCCATACGGCACGGCGTCGCTGGTCTTTTTATTTTGCTTCTTTTTTTAGCGGGCGCATAGTTGCATAATTTATCATGCAATTCCAAAGATGGTTGCATAATATGTTATGCAGTGTAGAAAACGGTTGCATAATATGTTATATAATTATTTTTTTAATAATATTTAAACCAACAAAAAATAAGGTTGCATAACTTGTTACGGACCTATAATAATATCTACATAACATGTTATGCAGCCGTGAAAATGGTTTTGCCTCCGAAAATATGACTGCATAATGCAATATGCACCGAGAAAATTGTTGCACAATCTTTTATGCATCAAGGAAATGGATGCATAGCCTGTTATGCATTCGAAAATATGGCTGCATAATGCATCGAAAAAATTGATGCATAACCTGTTATGCATTCAAAAATATGGCTGCGTAATGCATTATGCAGCATTTTTTATGTACGCACTTAAATCAACCAAAACAATAGCTACATAATTTGTTATAGATGCATAACTTTGTTATGAAGATGCATAATTTATTATTTAGTCGAGAAAATGGTTCTGTATTGATTCTTAATAGTTACATATAATTATGAGTGTCATAGAAATAATTATGGTTGTCACCGTACCCAAAATTAATTATGGGGCTGACAATGATAATATTTTGTTAACTAGTATGCATAACCAGTTCTGTATTGATTCTTAATAATTACATATAATTATGAGTGTCATAGAAATAATTATGGGTGTCACCGTACCCAAAATTAATTATGGGGCTGACAATGATAATATTTTTTTTCTCCCCCTAATTTCCCCTACTGAAAATGTAAAAAAGTCATGTAACAAATGGGCTAACTAGAATCCTTACCTGGGCTAATCAATAATTTTTCGACAATTAGGCTACCTAAGCCACCTCCACCTCCGTCCCTGGTCTGAAGACTCCGCTAATGTCATAATCGCTGTCCCGGATTAGCGTCTGATAGGCTGAAACAACCTCAAAAAGTGGATTCTCGAAGGATTCCGGATCTGAACCCACTACTAATGCACTTGGTTCGTCGGAGAATAGATCCTGGCAAACTAGTGGCTCTATATAATCCTCGGATGGACCCGTAAAGATGTTGATCGATGACATTTCGGTGGAGACGACGAGTATACGTGCACCTGCATTGTTCTCGGCTATGTCTTTTGCAAGACGAAGAGCACTCCCACCAGCATAGCAACCATGGTTGTACAATCCAAATCGACGTACAGTTGGTTTTAGTCCCAGTAGTTTGCTAAGGTTGTGGTCTACACCTGGCAAATCAAGACATGAGAGAGTAGTTACCACTAAGTGAGTGATCTTTGACTTTGGTTGACACCACTCTTCAATAGCTTTTAACGAAGCTTCTTCTGCCAGTTTTGGTATTTCAACAGCCATGATTTCCTGGCGTACATCAAGTGAAGATCCAGTCATGCACTCATTTCCCATTTCAGGGAATTCCTTCATGATTTCTTCTGTAGAGTGTAAGTGGCGTTTCTTTATTTTGGATCCAGCACCTGCAGGATATGTTCCACAAAGGGAAGAAAACCCCATTGGCTTAAAAATATGTCTAGACAGTGGAAAATATATATATATGAGTTAGCTAAGATTAGGGTCTTCATGGCATGTCCAAATTTTTTACTTTTTTTAGTGTTAAAGAGTGTAAATAGGTAAATAATTAACTTACAGATGCGCTTGAATTTGTCTTTGAGTTCAGTCTTGTCATCGCTGTTGGTGAGTTTGAAGAAAAGATCAGTATAATCGTCTTGGTAAAAAACGTTTGGTGGTGTGGCTGTACCAATGACTAACACAGTTGCAAAACCTTGCGTTGATGGTGATCTCCTTGTGGCAGTTCGTGTTTCCTGATCCTGATTAACAAGAGCAGGAATAGCAGTGGTGCTGATCATGGATGGTTCCATTAATAATGCTGTCGATGGAACTGAATATGTGAAATTGGAAGTCTCAAAGGCTCCTAGTTATTATACAGCTGAGATTTGCAATGGATGACTACTTTAATTCGTTACTACAGTACGTGTTTGGTGGGCATTGTAATATAGCTGAGATATAACCCACATCATTAAGGATTCCATTATTTTATTTTTGAGGTTATAAATTTGGATGCATTATAAACAACTATCTCAGCCTTACATACTTGAAAAAGAATCTCCTGGTCTTATTAATTGGCGCCCAAACTTTGCTCCCAATAGGTATCATTATCTTCTAGATACTTGACTAGGAAGACCTGCATTTTGAAGAAAAAACGCTAGTGCAAGTGCGCGTGCAACTAGGGTATTTAAATGAACCGAAAACCCCTAGCGGCGTGGCATATATCAACAGCATTAGCCGCAGATTCCAATAACAAAGATTATTTTTAAATCTGAAATTGCGATGCTTGTCGTTGATTCAGACAGATTCCCAGCTATTTACAGTGATCCAGAATATTTTGGTTATTTTTGTTACATTGTTACTATAACTCTTGAGAAATGATTGCTTCATTTTATGATCCTAACAATACTAAATTGCGCAGATTTGTTATTGGGTTTGGTTTTGTTCGTAATAATTCAAATGATAGAGAAGAAGGAACGGAAATACCAAACCCTCGTAAAAGCAAAATCAATTGATTTATTTTATAAATCGCAGAATCTTAAATATCCAGACAATGTGGAACTAATAATCTCAACACAAACCCATTACTACATTAGTGTGGATTCAAAAAGAAACGTTTATGCCCCAATACAACCACGTACATTCGTAAGAATCGCATCACTGTGGTTCTGTTGGAGATGCCCTAATCATACATTGTATACATGAAAGAAATGACGATTGATAAAAAAAAAAGGAAAATCTTGAAATCATCAGAAAGAATCAACAATTTTTTATTTATTTTTTAATATTACTATTGTTTTCAAAGTTCCCCCATAAAATCTGGCCCTGACTATGGGCAAACTTCAGGAGCCAGAGATCAAGACGTTGCTCACTGCTCAAGTCTACCAAGTCTTGTGGAGAAAACAAGAGTTGCCATATTATATGTTTGGCATACGTTATTGGATTGAGATAAAATATTGCATAGTCTATTAAGTCTTCTGTACACAAACAAGAGTTCTATTTCCAAATTTACTGAATGTTAGACTCTTTTTTGAACACCAACATATTTTCTTATCTCACGTTACATGACGATTTTTTTTTCACTAAAATCCTTACTAATTCTGATGTCACCGACAAAAACTGAAAAAAGAGAGAAATAATTGGTTAAAAAGACCAAAATCAACAATTCCTGGGTGAAATTGACAGTTAGATTTTGAAACTGTTTAAATGGACAAAAATGTAAAAACAGACAGGATGTAACCAGTTTCATCGTGCCCATTTTCAAATATTTTTTATTATTTTTAATTTGCACAGGATGTATTCAGTTTCATCCTTGCTATTATTTAAATTTAAGTTACGATGAAATCAGTTTCATCCTTACTATTTTTTTTTTTTGCCATTTCACCCAAACTATTTTTTACTCGTCCATTTGAACCGTGACTTAAAAATATTTGGACAAATAACCTATTTTCAGTAAACTTTAAGCCGGATAGGTCTCTTCCACAACTCAGTGGTCAACATTTTACCTTCTATGAAAGATGTGTCCAGCATTAAACTCAGCCACCAAGTTGCTTCGCGCATGGCACTGGCTTGCCTACTTCATGCATTGGATTTTGGCACAAATGAACTAGCAAGAGACATGACAGTAGATCCAGGCTTATCGTTGCCCAAATAAACCCCACTGGAAGTTCACCTTTGCCCACGCCTCCCAGCCACATTTTACTAGAAATCTTAAGAAGCTTTATTTTGGTGTAATAATTTTATTTGCGAATGATCACCACAATACTAGCAAACAATCCAAACCACCATAGGTGCAATTCCTAAAACTAGGTACTGAACAAAACAAAAATAGGAAAATTTCTTGACCATTCAGAAATCAGGATGAATGAATTCTTGGCAGCACAAGAGTAATAGAGTGCAGAGTTGGCATTTATTATCTTCTTAGTTCCAAGAAAATACAATTCAAGAGTAAATAAAATGAAGAAAAGTACATGCATTTCTCAAAACTATAAGTGTCTAGTGACAACTTAAGAAAATAGTTAAGATGAGAAGGCTTCCATAAATTCAGTATCATTCTCCAGGGCCTGAAAAACCTCTATTGGAAGGCAGATTTCAATGTCAATACTTCCTTCAAGTGGTCCTGGATTCACAGTTGTTCCCCCATCAGTAGATTTGGCAGCCATCCCGGTTTTTACGGCAATAGGTCGTCCCCAACCAAAATCGTTTCCATACATATTGAACCTGTGAGAACTCCTAGCCAAAAACCTGCTGCTGATAATTCCTGTACTGACTACGGAACCAACGATAAATGGTTTCTCTATCCACGACATGTAAGAGCTTCTAATATTTTCATCACTCTGGGAGTTAACCACTTGGTTCAATTGCAAAGCTAAGAACGCAGACCCTCTTTTGAGCACCTCACCGCCTTTCGCGATTACTCTCCTACACGATACTGAGTTGCCAAAATAGGCTTTTGAGCTATTAACCCAAAAAAAGTCCATCTAAATCCATTCTAACTTTGGTGACCGCTACCCAAACATGAGCTAGTACCGCTTGCAACGAAGATATTGCCGCATTTTGTTTTGCTCCTGATATCATTTCTGAATTGGCAGTCGCCTTTAGTATTGCAATGTTCGTTTTGGTAAAACGGAAACACTTCTCAACAAGACCATGTGGAGGTGAACTGGATCTTTTCATTCCCAGGAGAATTTCATCATCGGAAGTGAAGGAAAGACGGATAGGGGAATCTGCGTCATTGAGAAACCAACGCTCGAACACTGGAGGATGACCTGGATTGTGGCAACTACCAGATGACGATCTTGATATTTCAGACCATGAATTAATGAAATGCCAAAATGATGTACCGTCGGAGACCAAATGGTTTAGACTGCATGCTATGAATATGGAGCCATCAAGTAATTCATTTACTTGAATAGAAAGTAAAGGATGTGTACGACCCTCATAGCTCTTAACTTCATTGAGGGAGAACAATGAATCAATTAGGCTTTGAGGAGTGTAAGTTGGGGAGAGGATATCCTCTACCGTTATCTCTGCAGTCACATGGATGAACTCTACACCCTCAAAGTTGCAGTCGATGTAGAAGGAGACTGTGCCATCATTTTCATGTTTTTGAATACCAAGACGACCAGCTAGTGGAAAGAAATAATCAAGTGTAAATGACAAAGAAGTTTTAAGGCGAGTTATCATGTTATCGGTAACTTCTTTCGCTGTTTCTTCTTCTGCTTGTTCCCATTTTTGGAAGAGAAGACCCCTTTGCATGTATAGTTGTCTTAGATGTGTGAGATCCCATGGATTCAAATCAATACGTTTATGATTATCATCAAATTCATCTCTATCTGTGTAGCTGGCTGGTCGGACATTCGTTGTTGAGACACGGCGAACACTGGGAAAGCTCATTCTCTGATCTCTACTCCGTGTGCTAATTAACTAGCTAATTAAAACAGCTCTACTAGATGTTGAAAAATTATATCTCTTTTTTATTTCATGGATTCTTGAGCATTTCAAGATGGTAGGTGGCTAGTTCGTATCGTTGTTAGTAAACTATTTGAGTCAAATGAGTTGTTGGGAGTTGTTACAATAAAAAAACATCGTGCCGGCCAAAAACACTACACGATTTCTTTTATTCAGGGTAGATCTTGTATATTGAGATTCTGCCGCATGAGTCCATATCATGCCAGCCGTACAAGATCAATTACAAATCTGTCAAAGACTTTTTTTTATCAATTTTCATTTTTGGAGTTCCCGAGTTTTGAATTCTGATAACTAAATGGTGTTATCATCGAATGACCACTTTTTGGATATGTGATTTATGGGGAAGATATTGTACTAGTGGCACACAACACGTATTATTTGTTAGTGCCAGGCAATTGGTTATTAGAAACTTTTCCCCTAGTTGTATCAGTTAATTTCTGTTGTCATTTTAACATCTCCATGAATGAATTAAATCAATGATGAAAATGCTTTGGAAAGAAGGTAATCTGGTCTGTATACCATTATAAATTAATAATATTATCTTTTATTATTATCCATAATCCGAAATACGAAAGCCCTTTTTTTCCTGAGCAAGTCGGGGTGGGGAGGTGGAATGAATTCCAACTCATGAATGTATGGCATATCATATGCTATCCTGCCAGCCTCGTCATAACCTGCTCCTTTTATCCTCGTTGAAATGAAGGTGGAGTTGCCACTGATGGAGAAAATGAAGGTGGAGTTGTTATACCGATGGAGGAAATAAAGGTGGAGGAAGTCTAAATGTGGTTGTGGAACAACCAAATTTAGTGATTGAAGATGAAAACTTGGACGAAAAAAGTTTTGCTGCTATTGATCAGGGTAAAGGCGTGATGAAGGAGGAGAAGAAGGAGAAGAACGAGTATCCCCAAAAGACTCGGCAAGACAAATCATTGATGCTATACTGTTTTTATCAGCCAAGAAGAATGGGAGACCTTAGGGTGAGTCAAAAATATCGATCCGTCTTGTTTAATTACTGGGTTGTTAGGGTTTGTACCGCAAAGGTAATAAATCAAATTTAATGTATGATATTTTAATTTTATTATGGATTGTTAATTGTAACAACCAAATTCTTTTATTGTTTGTACTTTCTCGATAAAGCGGTCCCTAAACTAAAGCACCAACAACAAAAGTTTTGTTCATTGAATAAAGAGCATGCAGATGTGGTATTCTTGGTAAAAGATTAAGGGTTATGGTCTAGAATCGAGGCTTTGCAAAAAACCTATGATGTTGTGTCTGTTTGTGGGTTTAGAAAAAGATTCTGGCCCAAAACCATGACTTTTCTACTCCTGTTCGGAGAGATGACTATCACTCTGGATGATGCAAAGCAAATTACGACCGGTTTGGCTTTGGAAGGAAAAGTTGAGTTTGAGGATTTCAACAATTCTATTCCTTTTGAAGAGCTTTATGTCTTGGCGAAAGATTATCTTGGGTGGGATAAACTTGAAGAGAAAAAATAGTTTGAGGTAGGTGGCGGATCCTTTCCCAGAGCTAAAAGGGAATACATAGTACCCGATGAACGTCAAGAATCATTTAAAATGGAAAGGAAGATTAACATGGTTCTTCTGAGGGAGAAGTTTGAGAATTATGGACCTAAGAATGCTATATGATGATGGATGTAGCAAGATCTAGACATGTAACTATACCTTACTTGTTGCACTCTTTTGGGACTGTCTTTTTCCTCATTTCTCAGGAAATAACGTGAATGCTTGTTATTTGTAGTGGTTGAAGACTCTCAGTCTCGATTCGGAAACAAACGACGTACCTAGGTACTCGTGGGGCACCTCTCTCCTTTCTAGTGTGATGGACAATCTTTTCAAAGCTTCTAGGTGGAATGAAACAAAAATTGTGGGATTTGTTGTTCTTATACACTTATCTTTTTGTTTCAACATAGCAAATGCTTTTTTTACAAACTTTTATATTGGTTTGTGTGTAATATCTTAGTCATAAATTTTTTTTCGTATTCATGGGCTTACGACCATTTTAAATGCTTGAGGCCTTCTCGGGATAAGAATTGGGCTCTAAAAACACCTATAGGAGGAAGATATCCCTTTTGAGGGCCCAACACAAGGCTAAAGAGACGAAAATGGTCGACATGAGGAAAACTTAGATGCTTTGAAAATCGATAATGTGGTTTTTGATCCATATTTGAGACTTGCTGAGGATGGAGAAGATGAAGTTGGTGATAAAGTGTTGTCTGATGTGGTGACCTAAGTGCGATCTTTCTTTCATCGAACTGGGTTTATCACTTTAGATCCTCGTAGAATGTTCCATCAAATTCGTATTGTCCAAAAAATAGTACCTGAACCCCCCTCGTTTTAAACTGAGTGTAAGCAACTCCCAATTTAAGGAAAAAGATGTCAAGTTGACCTATGAACAAGTACAGTTGACCGATTATTGGAATGCTCGCTCTGAAGCAGTAAACCAAATGAATAGAAGAGGGCTTGAAGCTTGTCATGGCACTTCCGATGCATATGAGAACTACATGGAATGGTATTAAGAGTGGTTTCATCCTTATATGGAAAATTTGGATCCGGAAGCGAGGAAATACTTCAAGAAGGGAGAGAGTTCGAAATCAACGACATCAAGAAATTGTTAAAGTGATTGGAGAGAGATGGTAGTACATATACTGCTAATTATGTTTTTATATGTTTTTTTCTTTTCAATTATCTATGAATAATTACAGTTTGTGTATTTGATATGAAAAAACAGGTTGAACGTGTTAATTGGGTGGTCGAGGACATGACCCGTAACATTAATTCGGGTGAGAATATAACGGTCACTGAACAAAGATTACTCCAGAATCGAGTTAAATGCACAATAAACCATGACAAAGGAGGTCTATATGCTTATGAAGAGGCCCGATCAAGGAGAAGTAAGAGGGCTAGGTCTCCTTCTTCTGGCGAGGACTCAAATACTCGCTCCAATGAGCATGTTCAATCAAAGCTAGGAAAAGTTGGTCGAGGTGGACGTGGAAAAAGGGTTTCATCATTTTTCTTCAAAGTTTTTCAAAAAAAATTCCACCAAAATTACCCTTTATCCTTCTTCAAAATCCAAGAAAATAAAGTTTTGATTTTCAAAAAAATAATCATTCGATTACTCTAATCCATTCACTAATACTGATTAGTTAGCTTAATCATTTTGATTAACACTATTCCAATTGAGAGTAGATTAGGTATTACTAAAAAATATCAGAATAAAGTATTCTATGATTACTATTTCATGACTATATACAACCGAAAAAAAATACGGCCTTTTAAAGCCCCAATAATAGGACTCAAACTATAAGATCAAGACTAATAAAATGATATGGAGGGATGGATTCCCGGACCGTTCGTTAATGAGTTAGACAAGGATGGAATTTTTAAAATACAACGGATTACGGATTGGACCCGGATGCAACCTTGAAAATCCGTTGGACATCCATATCCGTTTAATTATGGGCATTTGTATATTTTTCTAGAAAATATATGGATAGTTTTAGAAGTTTTAGGTGTGTAGGTTCCATAAGAAGTCATCTATATAACATTTTTTCATTATAAATTTTAACTCACACAAATCCATTAAATTATCCGCATCCAATCCGTTCATCCGTGCATCCATTGGATGTTGGATTGGATACCGATGCCAAATTTGAAAGATTGGATGTAGATGAGGTGAAAACCGGTACATACCGGCCCATGCTCACCCCCAACTAGGAACAATATAATTTTGTAGGTGTGTAAAGGGAGTGTAAGAATCATAATTAACAAAGCACTCGTGGAAGGAACCACGTATGTCTTTAATTTGTTCTGTAGCTTCCAATATAGAGAGGAGACAGCAAAGTAAAACTCTTTCTCATTGAATCGAAGAAGAAAGGGCATAGCAAAATCATGGAGTCCTCATCTCAATCATCATATCCAAGTGCTTCTCGAATCTCTGATTCTAATTGCTATCCTCAGTACTCTGCTTCTCTCAAGTGTATGTACTACTTCTTCTTTTTTCCTGGTTAGATCAGTATTAAAAAAAAAATTGATGAAATTTGTTGTGATTGCTGTTGAAATCTCCTTAAATTGAAGTTTAAAGAAAAACCCAGACCTTAATTTTTCTTGAAGAATATCTAATTTGGTGGTTTTTATTGGAGCTAGAATTTCTGTTAATGGTGAATTCATGATTTAGGTTTAGAAGAATTCAGCACTGATAAGAGTAAATGTCAGGAGCATTTTGATGTTTACAAGGAATGCAAGAAGAAAGAGGTAATTTCCCATTCCAATTCTTGTTATAATATGTAAGTTGTAGTCATAATTTTAGAGGTTCCATATCTCGTTTTTTTCCCCAAATTTTGGTTCATCCATCTGTATAGAATAGGGGTGAAGCAACCAAAAAAATCTTCCACTTCCAAGTATTTATAGTTAATCCATGATTTCGTCGAGGATAGCACAGCAGTTGGGATTAGAAGGCAGGCTGTTGTTAGTGGAATCAGTGATAGTTACTACTTACCTTTAGAATTCTCGGAATAGGCCTTTTCTGTTGGAAGGGTTTAAATCGGTTTAAATCCTCTAATATAGAGCTAGCTAAAGCATGGTGGTGTGGGTTGAGAAAGTGGTAGCGCTTCTTATTCCAGTGTACTCATCTTGTACAATCCCTGCTATCCTATGATATAAGTTGTCTGGTATCCATTGTGGGCACACGAACCACGTGGGGGTCCGAACGCTCACAATCAATCATTAACATCTAAAGAGATTATGATGATGGTACCCTGATGTTGATTCATTGGCTCAAAACCTTCGGGTTTATCATGGCCTCCTCCAACAACTCCAGGCGTGGCGTTTGTGCATGGGATATAAGTATTAAGGAAAACAAAACATTTAAGCAAACACGTGCGGAGCTAAATGAATGTAAAGTACTGAAATGTAAATAAGACCAAGGTTTACGTGGTTCAGCACTAAGGCCTACATCCACGGGATTTGTTGTTCTACTATGTTCTTCACGGTTACACGAATAGTTGAATGATTTTTGGGGTTTACATGTTTCTCTCCTCTAAGGGATTAACTTACCCTTGCTATTTCTCTCTCTCTCTCCTTCCCTTCCTGATATTTTTCGATCCCCCTTCCTCTTGGTGGAGATTGGGTATTTATAAGGTTAGAACGTGGGACCCATCTCTGAAGACCGTTGGAACCTTATCTTCTTGTGTCCTTGCGTCCATCACGCGGAGGTCTGCGTTTCCCCCTTGATCCCGCAGAGGCATCCTCGCTCGTCCCACAGGTTGGTCGACACGTACACTGCTCACAGTTTTTAATGTGGGTAGTTGAGGGGTCTGCTCGTGTCAGACAAGTGTCTTCTGCCCCTGTCAGTCCGTGTCAGCTAACTTTCTCTCCACCGTTGATCTTAGGTCCTCTTTTGGGGATGAGATAAAGTAACTCCTCGGGGTTTATTTGGTGTTTCGTGACCCATCATGTTTTGATGTTTTTGGCCTGCATGCTTTCCACGTACCTCTTTATATACACGTGTCTGATAGTGAGATATATGTGTACACAATTTGCCCTTTTCTTCGGGCTTGAATGACTAATGGGTGCCTTGAAGAAAAACTATCGTCGCATATTCTTCTCACTCCTAATAACTTCTCCTAGATACTTGGGCACGTCTTTTATTCGTGCATTAACTGCTTATGTAACGGGCACGTTTCCCATTCCTCCCTTAATTTCCTTCTCTTTCTTTCGGGTATTTTAAGGATAGAAAGAAAATTTAATTTCATTCTTCCTAAACACTCTCTCAGTTTTCATTCTTCCTTTAAATTTTCTGTCTGTCTTCATTGAACCTGTGACCTTAAATTCTCTGTCAGTCTTCATTGCACCTGTGATATTAAATTTTCTGTCAGTCTTCATTGCACCTGTGATCTTAAATTCTCTCCACCTTAGCATTAACCACGCCCGCTTCTCCTGTTTGTTTCTTCTACTGCTGTTTTTGCCGGTAAGTTTTCCTTTTCTTTATTTCCACCGTTTTATGCTGTGTTGACTTGTGAATTTTCTGCTACTGTTGTTCCTTGTTTGTGATGAAGAACTTCTTCTGATGCTTGCATACTAGTTTGCCCCTGTTCTTCATCTTAAATTAAGGAAGCCATTACTTCGAGGGTGAAATATTGAGCATGTATACTACTTTTAGGGTTGATACGTTATCGTGGTTGTATTGCTATGGATGTGTTTTTTGATTTTGGTGATTTTTTTTGTGTGTAACTTGTTCTTGATTTTATTCTTTCCGCAGCCATGTTTGACCGTCCGCGGCCTACTTATCAGACTCCTGATTCTGGGTTATCGAGATCTCCTCCGCGTCGAGAGTCTCAAGATGATGTTCGTCGGAGTCGAGTTTCTTCTGGAGCGAAAGCCTCGTCCTCTAGGGAAGAGATTCCTCCGATAATTCCGTCTGGTTCTCGAAGAGTCTTTGATCGCTCAATGGCTCGTCCTCGTGATGATACTAGGAGTACGCAGGCTCCGCCCCGCGCTGTTTCTTTTGACATTTCTCCTCTACGTTCGTTAGTGCCCGAGCA
The DNA here is from genome assembly GCF_003573695.1 of Papaver somniferum. Taxonomy (NCBI): domain Eukaryota; kingdom Viridiplantae; phylum Streptophyta; class Magnoliopsida; order Ranunculales; family Papaveraceae; genus Papaver; species Papaver somniferum. Next base: position 358,548 of record NW_020620714.1, on the reverse strand, counting down.
TCATCTACGGTCTTCTCCAACTTTTAAAGGGAAGAATATGAAGGGCGTAGCTCCTAGGGTTGAATCTTCAAAGAATCCCCCCGTGAAGAGAAAAGCTTCGGAAGCGTTCGTTAGTTCATCCGGCCCCGCCGAGGAGGATGAGGCTGCTCCCTTAATACGCAGTGTCTCTGTTAGCAGGAAAAAAGTAACCTTCAAGCATATCGATCTTGAAATATTCAAGGAAAATCATGAGCTTCAAGCCTTCGGGGTTCGTTTCTATGCCCCTGAGGATGATATTACGTATGAGCTTATTTCCAAGTACGAATTCGATGAATTTCATTTGTTAACGACGGTTGGGGCATTCGAGGCTGGTCTGATGCTGCCGTTGTACAAATTCGGTGATTCCTTCTACTACGACGTGCTCGCTAGTCGTGAGGGTTCTTCCACCAATACTCATAGCCGTTCCGTATCCCAACTATCGGGGAATTATCTCCGCGCCCTGAAGGAATGCTATCTGCGGAGTAAGGGGGAAACGTCGATGACTTGTTACGTCCCCAATCCCATGGAGAAGGAATGGTATACTCCTGAGAATTTCAATAACTCCTTTGGTGATTACGTCAATAGTAGGAATCGCAAGCCGTGGAGTGTCAGCCTTCGGAATCTCCCTGCTCCTCGAGGCGAGATTCGTCTGTTAAATGAGGTCAGCGATGCCAAGCTGAAGTATGTTCCTGGCACGGAGGCGTCCAGTCGTCGGAAACTCTTCCCCGCGCGAGAGAGGATCAAGCGCGATCATGACTACGAGTGGCACGCCACCGTTATCGAGGTAGTTGGTCCGTGGGCTTACGGTTGGATTCCCGGTCCCCGCGGTTGGCGGCCTACCGAGAATAGTAAGCCGCGCGAATCTCCTCCTGTTCGCTATGGAGATTTCTGCCCCTGGCGTCTGAATTTTGCGGGCATGAATTTTCCTTATGCCCTGGACGTCATAGAGGGAGACGAGGAGGATGGTTCCGGTGCTATACTCCCACCGAAGAATATCTCAGCTGCTCAGGTACGCAGATTCTAGCTGCGCTTCTTTTTTAGAACTTCCATCAGACGGGAAAAATAATTCTTTTTGTGGTGTTGGTTTCAGGTATTGAAGAAGAAAAAGATTAGGCCGAAGCAGTCTTCTACCACGGTGATGGGCGAGGTTGAGGCCCAAGAAGAAGTTACTAGTCCAGTGAACGAAGATTTTGCTGAGGACGAGATTACAGATGGGGAGGAACGTACTAGTACCTCCCCTATCAATGTCGGAGAAGAGGTCTTCACTGGTCACGCTGGTGATGAAGGAAGGAACAAAGTTGTGATGGCTGATGACGTTGTCATCGGGGATGTTTCCGTACCTGCTGGTGATGTCGCGGATACCCTTCTCACTTCTCAAGAATTTTCTTTTGATCGGATGTATTCCACGGGGGAGTTCTTTGACGAAGCCCTCGATTTTCCCGAGGACTTCTCTTTACTTTCCCCCAATGATGATTGGGATGTTCTTGGTGGTGATGGTAATGGGGATGCTACTGTAGAAGATGTTGGTGCGGAGGAGCCTGCTGTGCATGTAGGCGCGGAGGAGCATGCTGAGGGGGTCGAGTCAGAGAAAGGAAAATATGTCGTTGACGCGCCCGCCGATAGTCTTCCCCAGTCGCCGACGTCTGAGGGTGAGGACGCCATCATGGATTGGTTTAAGGAAAAGAATCTTCTGTTTGTCTCTCATCCCGCTCCTGTTGTCGCTGGGGAAAAGGAATCAACCGCGTATACCCGTCGCATGATGGAGATGTCTTCGAAGGCGCAGGTGTCTGAAGCCTGGGGAAAAAGGTTGACTGTTCCCGAAGCTACCCTCGTGCCGGAGCCTCCTACTTCCGTTGCCGATATGATGGCTATCGCCGACGGGTATCAATATGGCTTTCCGCATCAGCGTGTGCTGGAGGTAAATTTTCGTACATACTTCTACGTGACGATCAGACGCTTCGATAAAATAATGTTTTGTCATCTTGATGTGTAGATGATGAGGAGCGAGCATTGCAACCACGGGCTGTATCAGTTCTTCAAAGCGAAATCTCTGAAGCTCGAGGCTAAGCTTCGTCATCGAGAAAAGGAATTATCTGCGGCTGAGGTGGAAATAGAAGAGCTGAAGAAAAGCCTTAAGGAGAAAGAAAAGTTGGGTGAAGCAGAGGCTGATCTTCGTTCAGAACTTGTTGCAGTGCGCGCTGAGTTAGAGCAAACTCGTAGCCAAGTTTCCACGTTCACAGGTTTGGTTCTTTTCCCTCGCCGTATGTCGTCATTCTTTTATCTCTTAGTTGTTCTGTCTGAGTCTCCCCACCCTATCTCCAGTGGGTGGCGTCCCCGAGCTGATATGGCTTCGAAACGAAAGAGTTCGGCAAAAATCTCGTATTAGAGATTTGGTTGAGAAAATTAAGAGTGAAGCTAACAAATGGGATGCTCGGGCTGAGGTATGGCGCGCGCGGCATGTTCAGATGGTCGACATGCAAAATCTGTATAACCATGATCGTGCTTTATTTAATGGCACACTGCTGTGGACCCGTGATAATCTGCGGGAAGCCCGTGAGCGCACTTCCTTGTTGGAGTCTAGGATTCAGCGGTTGGAAGAAGAATTACAGACGGCTCGATCCATTCCTCTTTCAGGGGTCCAGGATAATATGCTCTGTCTTGCCAGAGAAAGAGATGATGCTTGTGCTGAAGTCTACGCTCTCAGCAATGATCTTTCCGCGTCTCGTGCCGACGTAGCTCGTCATGCTGAGTCTGAGAGGAATCTCGAAGTGTGCATGTACAGACTCAGCAAGGGGTCTCAGAGATAAATAAAGAGGTCGACCACCTTCGTCATATGGACTCAATGAAGCAGGTAGAATTAGATTCCCGTCAATTTACTCTCACCAACCTTCAACTAGTCTATAAGAAATTATCCGCGGAATATGATCATCTTGATGAAGCGCGAGATGCGGTTGTTAATGAGTATGAAGAGGCTTCGGCTTGTGTCGAAGGTATAATCCCATTTCATCGAGTGTGACCTTGTCTTTTTTCTACGCTAACTCCGTGGTGTTGTCTTTTTCAGAGCTCGAGGGACGCCTTCGCATCACAAATGAAAAACTTGAAAAGGCTCAATCTTCCTTAGCGCAAAAGGAAGAACAGACCAATCACTTCAAGAATTTAGCAGCAACCCGCGAGGAGGCCGTTGGTGCTGCTTCTACAGAAGTGAATCGGTTATCTTAGTTATTATCCCAAGCCCAAGAGCGGACAACAGTTATTAAACACAAGGCTCGTTGTCAATTGGCTGAGGAGACGAACAAGATGCTGGAGAGGATAGAACTTGGCCTAAGGAATGAACATGGTCTCGTGAAGAACTATCCTCGTCGTCCCGTTCCTTCTGCCTTGCCCAGCTCCTCGGGCCCTTCTTCTGGTGGGAGCGTCCCATCAAGTCTTCGGAATAATCCTGCCGATGGGGCCGCCACTTAGGTAGAGATCGCAGCGTTTTGTAGGATCCGCGGCATCATTATACTTTTTGTAATCATGTAACAAGGATATTTTTTGCTGATGATCCTGTAAAAGGAATATTTTTTGATTGTGCATCCTGTAAAAGGAATATTTTTTGATTGTGCATCCTTGACTTTGGCCTTTCACTTCTTGTAATCACCCTTTATGAAATGAATCCTCTTCTTGATATACCTACAATGTTGTTTTGTTTTTATTTTAAGTATTTGTTAAAAATCAAAACAAAAGTTTTTAAGTGTTTTCAATTTTGCCTTCTTCCCAATTCCATGAAGCTCCTTCATCAAATAACACATCACGTCTTGTAATCATTGTGTTGTTCTTCATGCTATACAACCTATAACCTTTTGATTGGAGGCTATATCCAAGAAATATACAATTCTTACTTGATTCATCAAGATTTGTTCTATGCACCTTTGGAATTTGATAATAACACACACTACCAAAAACTTTGAGATGTCTTACCTATGTCTTTCTCCTACTCCATGCTTCAAAAGTAGTTTTATCCCATACGGCTTTTGTTGGACACCTATTCATCAGGTAGACGGCGGTGTTGACATCTTTGTCCGAAAACACATTAGGCATACCCTTGTCATGAAGCATGGACTTCGCCATCTCCATCACGGTTTGGTGCTTTCTCTCGGAAACACCATTTTTTTGAGGAGTATAACTCACGGTTAGTTGTCTTTCTAAGCCTTCATATTCACAAAATTTATCAAATTCTTTGTTGTTGTACTCTTTTCCTCTATCACTTCACAAAAATTTGATGTAGTGACCACTTTGCTTTCCAACAAGGCTCTTGAACTTCTTGAAGATGTTAAAATCTTCGGACTTTTGTCTCATGAAGTACACCCAAGTCATACGACTAAGATCATCAATGAATAAGATAAAGTATATATAACCTCCATGAGTTGGTGTCTTCATTGGTCCACACACATCGGTACGTACCAAACCAAAAATTTATTTTGCTCTCCATGCTACACCTTTTGGGAATGGTTTGTGATGTTGCTTCCCAAGTGCACAACCTTCACATACTCAATCTTTGTGGTTGATATGTTGTGGAAGTTCTTGCACCATGTTCTTGTTGGAAAGCACCTTGAGACCATTGAAATTCAAATGGCCAAGTCTTTTATGCCATAACCATGTTTCATCAATGGTTTTCATCCTCAATGCAACATTTTTCTCCTTTTCAAACACAATTGGGAAGCTTCTACTATTCTCCATCTTGATATTCTTCCTTACTTGTCTTTTGTTGTTGTGCTTCTTGTCATAAATGGTGCAATATCCATCTTCAAAATGAACCGCATACCCAAGCTCCACAAGTTTCCCAACACTAAGCAAGTTTTGTGCCAAGTCCGGAACATATAACACATCTCTAATGTATTTTTCTCCATTTATGGTTTGCACACAAATGGTTCCTCTTCCATTAGCTTGAGCCATATTTCCATCACCCATCTTCACTAGGGAGTTTATGTATGTATCAATGTCAACAAACAAGCTCTTCAAACCGGAAATATGAGTCGTAAAACCACTATCTACAAACCAAACTTCACTCTAAGAAGTCTCCATAGAACTTTGACAAGCATAAAAAAAAATTGTTTTTCTTCTTTCTCTTCGGCTCTACCGGCATGTTCTTCATGTTCTTTGTATCTACAATCTTTCTCCAAATGTTCATACTTCTTACAATGATGACATTGGGGTTTTCCTTTGTTCCAACAATTCTTCTCCAAATGACCATTCTTCTCGAAAAATTGCATCTTGGGACTTGAGAGGAATCACTCTTTGTGTAGTTGTTGGAATTTGCTCATCCTTTCTTCCATTTTCCATTTCCTTTGAATTTAGATGAAGTATCACCCTTGTATTCATTTTTCTTCAATGCTGAATTTTTCAAGTTCAAGTTCAATTTTGATTGGACTGCAATTCAATTGACTTTTCGGAGTGTCTTGACAACCTTTGCTCATACACCTTCAAGGAAGCCCATAATTCTTGTGACTTTAATGTAGAGAAATCTTTAGTCTCTTCTAAAACCGCCACAATGGGTTCATATTTCTTCGGAAAACAAATCAATATCTTCTCAAAAATTCTTCTTTCTTCCATCTTCTCACCACATATCAACATATTATTAACAACTTCAACAACTATTGAAGAAAACTCATTCAAACATTCATTCTCATTCATTTTTAGATTATGAAAATCTCTTCTAAATGAATGTAATTTTAATTCTCTTACCTTCTTATTACCTCCATACTCTTGTTGAAGAATATCCCAAGCATCTTTAGCTGTAGGAAAATGGATTACTCTTGGTAGAATAGTGTTTCCAACTCCTTGTTGGATGTACATGGATGTTTTAGAATTCTTCTTCCCACTCTCCTTGAGTGTATCCTTTTGGGTTTGTTCTAGAGTTGATGTATCTTCAATTTCATTATACCCATTTTTTACAATCTGCCACACATCTTGTGACATGAACAAGGTCTTCATTTTGATTGCCTAAAAATCATAATTTTCTCCATGGAAAAGTGGTATTGAAGGTTGTTGAATGTATAGACTTGAGTTACTACTACTTGCCATTAATTTTGTTGAAGATTGATTGAAGAAATTTGGTTTTTACTATTCTAGATCTAGAATTTGAAAAGTTTGAATGTTGCTGATTTTTGAATTTAATGGGTAGAAATTGATTTTTTTTTTACTCTCCAAGATCAGATTCACTTGATCTATGCTCTGATACCAATTTTTGGATTTGGGTTTGATTATATTTGATTGTTTTTTGATTTTGTTTGAAATGGAGATGGGGAAAGTATTTCCTCTCTATCTCTTTGATTTCATTAAAATAAAAGTTCTTACATTCTCTCTCTAAGCTTGGTCAATATATGACCCAAGGAAAGAGATACATGTCAACCTTCTTTGTCCTTACATATTCTACACTAAAACAGATGCATTCATAAAAGCATGATAAATATGTCTTGTTCACAAGACCAAAGTTATAATGCATGTGGACCATTACATTAAATCTTAAAAAGATCTTATCAGCATTTGTTGCAACTCCATGAAAACCGAAAAAACAAATATCAAAATCAAAAGGTAGTATAATACTTTATGCGCTCCAGTTACTACTTCCTTTTCCTCGAGAATTCTCTAATCTTTTTTCGACCCCATCATCGTCTAACATCCATACCTTAAAAATGCGAACACTCATTTGATATATTAGATTTATGAATCCGCCCAGTATTAACATAGCGATAGGGCCACTGAACCTATTTTCACGAGCATCGTCAAGGATGAAACTAGGAATTGGGATAACCCTGAACTTCTCACTTCCAACATCAAATTCAATTATTACGTAGGTTTCAGTAGGAACATAGTCTCTAAGTCCAGTATCTGAGTTAAAAAGGTCTTCCCCACGGCTCATCAGCTTGTTTCTCCAATATATGGTACCATTTGCATGCACTCCCGGGCAAGTTGTGATTGATGAACTGAATTTAGGATTCGTATGTTCTTCCCCAAATTACAATTAGGGTTTGTAGGAAAAGTCACAGATGATGAAATTGAGGATATAAACGATTGATTTGAAGTGGGTTAACCTGAATTAGAGTATGGTGTTGAAGAATAACTTGAATTTGAGGATAATGGTTTAATTCTTTTTTAGTGAAGGATTGTTGGAAGTTGGATGTGCTGAACTGCCAGATAAGGGAGGAGATTGTGATGGATTTCTCGAATAAAATCATCTAGAGGTAATTGTTCTTCTTAGCAAACTCTGTAATGTTATTTACTTTCATTATTGAGTTTTGAGTTATGAGTTGTTATTGAATATTGCAATGAAGTTAAGATTGAGATATTTGTATAATGGAACTGTGATTATCATGAGAAGATGTTGGTTGTCTGAAGTTGGTGTAGAATATGGTTGTGGCTAAGGTGTTGGTGTTGTTGTAAGTTGAATTGATAATAGTGGTTAAATGCTATATGTAACTGGTATTCAAGAGGTGAATGAATATGGATTTTAGATGGATGTAGTGATGGATGTGCATGACTGTGTTACAGTTAGTGGTGCAGGTAGTATGTACTAGACATATAAGAGGATATGGTAGTGGTTTTTTGTGCAGGGAAGAACTGGGAGTTTTTTTATTTGCAGCTGGTGATGGTGGCTATAGATGGATGCTTAAGGCTTTGCAGAGTTTGTTTAGCTCGGATGGTTACAATAAAAGAACTTAGTGGTAATGATGTTAGAAGCTGAGACATTACAGATAGAACTAGGAACATAATGGTTATTAGGTTTAAGTATTATTACAGAGAGAAGTGGATTCAAATGATGAATTGTATATGTTGTTGTTGTTTATTGAGATTGCAGGTGATGGTTCAGTATAAGTACTAGAACTGAAGTTGCAGTGGTATTATTTAGGTGTACAAAATTTTGGAGTTGTTATTGAAATTTTAGAAGTTGAGTTCAACTGCACCGTGGTGCAGATAAGAGTATTAGTATAGGTAGGTGGCAGTATTACTAGAACTGAAGTTGCAGTGGTATTATTTATGTTGTTTATGTGTTTTCTCCTGAGTTACAGGAATGTAGGTTAGATGAATGTTTGAGTTGAATCTCTCTAAGGCAAAGCTGGTAACTGCTACTGTAGGTAGGTTGTATTACCTTTGGTAATTCTATTTGAAGTTTGTTTGAAGGATTCTATTGATGTTTTATTAGTTTGAAACTGAAATTGTGCTAGAGTTGTAGAGTTAAGAGTTTTGGTGTTGCACAATGATTGTACAGTAGCTTTTCCTTGGCCCGAGCAATGGCTCTGGCCTGTGCAAGTGTTTTGGCCTTGTGCATTCAGCCTAGTCAGGATCTGACTCTAGCTAACTTAGTCCATCTGACTGAGATGAATTGGTGTTGACTCACTAAGTTATAGATCCTGACCTGGGTCGACTCAGTTGACTTGACCTTAACCATTTACCCTGGACTTTGACCTTTGACTTGACGTTGACTGTGTTGTAGTAATTTTAATGCGGTAAATAAGAGTTCGTTGCTCGGACTTGTAAAGATTTAAAAATAAAGATATATACAGAAATTTGTCACAGGATCAAGAGATACTGGGACTCAGGATTTCACCAATTCTTATACTCATGTGATTCAATTATTAATTCTAGACAATTAAAACTTATATTGATAACAAATATCGACTCTTACTTTGCCAAAAATAGATTTTGTAAAGTATTAGATGTAAATCATAAGCATGATGCATCAAGAGTTCCTATACTAAGCATACATCATCAGATAAAATCACAAATAATCAAGAAAAATCATAAATCAACTCATAATAGTGCAAATAGTCATAAAAGAATTAAATAGAATTACTCATGCATAAAGAATGGTTTCCTCCATCATACCAGTAATGGGGTTTAGCTATTCATATTAATCATACACCCAAAATATTAATTCAAAGATGAAAGTGTGATCAAAAGAGTCAAAAGTTATAAAACAGTGGTTCTGTGACCGAAAAAATACGTCCAGAAAGAAACGATATCAGAGAACTGCAGTAAAACAACGACACACCGCTGCCGCTGTTGACTGCATAAAATAAGACTGCTCTGTGCAGTCCGTTCTTCGTGTTCTTCAAAGTCCTCTAATGGCAGCAGCAGCAGGTGGGAATTGATGTTAATCCTTCTTCTTCGCTCCTCTGCGTCCCAAACCTTCCCCAAACTTTTGATAACCTTCTCTGGGACTCATATCATCCTATATATACTCCATAGCTCGACTAAATCTCCCCAATATTTGGGTTTATCTCTTTTTTTTTCTCTTCACCCGTAAGTTACGGGATTCTCCCTGTAAACTTTCTTCACGCGGCTCTATGAGTCCCCAACTTCTATCAAACTCTTTATAAGATATATCACATCTTCAGAAACTCTTGGTCACGCTGGAATTCCTAATCCGACTCAAACAGGACCCGATAAACCTTAACTCCCCTGTTTAACTCTGATCCCCTCTCACGGCTTATCCAGCCAATTGGATCGAGGAAATTGCCCATAGCATCCCTGTTAAGTCCATTAGAGTCCATACCAATCGATTTCGGCAATTGAATCTCTTCATAGATCGATCAAAAATCCATCCATAAATCTGCATGCGTGATAATTCTTTTTCCCGCCAAAAACAAAGATTTGAATTTGAGAAAGAATGTCCCCTATCCAGTTCTGGTGTCCCTTTAGCAATTTGGGGCTGAAATAGAAATTCTTGGGGTAGAAATAACCAAAACTTGGGTGCCTATAGTAATTTTTCTGGGATGTTTTCAGCACTTTTTCGGGGTTCCTCCGGGATATTTCTGTGGTGCTTCCGGGATGTTATCTACGGAGGTCCAAATGCCGTATTTTTAGCTAATTTCGCCGCAAAGCCTTATTTTTCCAAAAATACCTACAAATAAATAAAATAACCAAATAAGTACAAATTCGAGCACTAACAATATATACAATTAAGATATATTAGACACATAAATGCGTCTATCAGACTGTTAGTTCAACCATTTGACCATCAGTGACCGTTACTGGGTCAATACTTGTGTAATGGGCTAAGTCTAGTAGACTTGGTCTTAGTGCCATGTATACTTAGTTAGATATTTTGGATCATTTATGTCTGAATTAGCCTTAGATTCTTTCTACAAAGTTGTAGATATTCATAAGACTTACCTAATGGACTGTGGAATCAACCCAATTCAATTAGTAAACCTTAGATATGCTAAATATAAATGAATAAAATATGTAGAACCTTAAATGGGCCTAGAATCATTAGAAAGACTTGTATGATTCTTGTGAGCCTTTTGGCTAGATTCTTAGAGTGCTTATATGATTAATAGTTAGTCAATTAACAACGATCGATTCGAAGGATGAACCGGTGGACCGTGGATCTAGAGGTACGCGTGGATTGTCATCAAAAGAGGTGGGAATACATTTAACTCTTTTGTGATTATTGTTGTTTTATACTACTGAAGTTTATGTTTAACAAATTCATGCATTAACTGATTGTGTATTCCATGCATTGTTTTTTTTTTTTAAATTCTGAAAGTACTATTGATTCTTTTAATCTTTCGATTGCTTGGAAAGGAATTGTAATGCTTTGTTTGTATTTATGAATTGTTTGGGAAATAAGAATTCCCGTTTGTATGCCTAATAGGTGTGTAAGGAATTGGTCGACACCTATTAGGAAAACGATAGGTGTGTAAGGAATTGGTCGACACCTATTTGGAAATAAGAATTTCCATGCGTGGTATATAAGATACTTCTCCTTCATTTATATTTACATGAATTCGAGATTTTATGCGTATTAGGTGTATTAGGAATTGGTCGACACCAGTATAAACTAATAGGGTGTGTAAGGAATTGGTCGACGCTCAATACAGTACATTGTTTGAAGAAGGAGTTAGTTCCATATACATGATTATTTATTACTGTGAATTGGTTGTGTTTTATTGTTGTGGGAAAACATGAATTGTTTCCAAATCATTTTGATAAGTACTTGAAAGTTAAATGTTATTCCTACGGGGCACCCCTTTAACGGATGACGTGCTCACCCATTGCCACTTTCAGTTTCAGAGACAAATCAGAGTTGCGCAGCGAAAGCTTCAAGGGTTTATTTCGTTAGTTGGTTAATTTTTATTATGTTTATTGTATTTATAAACCAAATGACTATTGTATATATGTATCATTTGAGAGAAGTCCTTGTATATATATATTTCTGAGCGGGGCTAGCTTTGGGTTAAGTTTTGTAGCATATTTCTTAATTGAATGTTTAAGTAAATGATTTAGTTTTTAGTGCCTCTTATTTAGCTAATCTCTTGGATTAGTCAGCTGTTAGCTTTGAGGGCGCTACACCTTATGCTTTTTGAAAGAATATAATAAAAAAAAGGTCAACAAACCCAACTTTTTTTTCAGGATGTAGCTTATGATCGCAAGGAATAATAAACTGATTAACAACCCCAACTTTTCTTTGAAGTATATATTCGTGATTCAATGATAACCCAAAAAAATACAAAAATAAATCTCTGCGGTTCTTTCTTTGTGGCGGATGAGCTCGTGCTTGATAACGCTTTGTAGTGGAAAACATATAGGAAGTAAAGAGGAAAAGAGATGTTTTCATTGATCAACGTCATCGGGTTACATGGAACAATATCATATATATACATGTAGGAAGTAAACCTTAGATATTATATTTGGCCGCACATCCATGGGTTAAAAGCCTACAACACGAAGCCAATTGCAATTTTTTGAGATATTCCTGAACTCTACCTGAGTATGACCACAGTGAGCAACAACAGAATGTAAAGGTCTGATACTGGAAGTCAACCATAGCATATCCGAACTGCTCTTGTTCATTGCTTGTGAATCTTGAAGCTAAATATTCTTGGATGGTAGCTTTGAGATGCCTTTTGCGGCTTCAGGTGTCCGTGCGTCATCAAGAATAAATGAGGAAATGTGGTCCCAAAAAATCTCCGTCAATGTCTATGTCAAGTGAAAGAAAATTTTTGCATAATGCAGTAAAATCAAACAGTAATGTATCAACAAGGACGAGCATTTGACATATACATCAAAGCAAGAACAACTGCACGAGTACCATCTAAAATGCTAGGGCCGGTGGAGGACACTGCACCCCACCATCCAGTCAAGAAAGGCCCTACCAAAGACTTAGCAAACTAAAGTTTACCATAGAATCCAATAGGAAATCAAATATGTGCACATTTTTATAATCATATCACTCGAGTCAATTGTGAGGCTCGAAAGAATTACGTATTTCAAGGTAGGCATTGCTTGTTACAAAATCAGGTGGAAACTCTGTAACCTTCTTATAATCACTGAGTTTTTATTTTATTTTCTTATGAGTATGATGTGCTTCTACTATCTGTATGAATATATATTGTAATTGCATATACGATGTTTGCTTATGTCTGTAATATGCGTTATATGATTTTTCCACGAAGAATGTCTGTGTTTCCCCACGATTCTTAGCTAAAAGGACATAGGAGGCGTAACAAGCACTACTATACATATGTAATACGTTATGATTTTGGTTGGTTATAAAAGGACAAAATAGTTTGGTGTAACCTTGATATTACTAATATGACCTTAAATACCAACCACTACTATACATATGTATTGAAGGTTAAAAAGGGGACATCAAATTAATACTTACATAGTGAACCTTATATATTCACATATTAACATAAATGTCATTGTTATGGAAGGCATTTATGGGAATGTCCCAGGTGTTTTTGGTGGAGTGGGCTGATTGAAGTTGTAGGACAAATCGATTCTCTATGGTATTATGTTATTTAATTTGTTGTTTATTTTGTGTTATTACGATTATCTAAAACCATCAATATCAAGTAATTTAAATTTTTCTTTGATTAAACATAGCACCATCAAATTCATAAATTAAAACATACTTCATGGAACAACCACACCATACATGAGAACAAAAGAAATACATCAGATTAAAACAACTACTACATAGGAGGCGTCAGTTCTCGGCGGGTGGTGGAATTCCTAGAGCGATGTAGGGATCGTATTTGATGAGCACCCTAAGAGTGTTGAAACAAGCATGGAATTCGAACTGACGATCGCGGTGAGATGATGGCCACATCGCTAGAGTTCTGGGCAACACTTCATGTTCGGCTTCACCGTTGAGCTTATTTTTGTGATTCTCCATTAGTTGAGCGACAAACTCCAATACATTCATACTAATTACACTAAAATGATGCTGCAATCCGTGAGAATCACGCCCACTTATGTTCATTGTTTCAGCAGCGAACATTTCAAAAACTTTCTGCCAGAACGTCGATTGTGATACATTCCTACCGATGGGGGGAACATCTTGTGTTTGAAAAACGTAGGCTCTGCAAATAGCTAAATCATCTTCTTTATTGTATCTAACAGAACGAACTCTGGGAAGCATTTTTGTAGATGATTTGAGAGGGAAGAATGTGTAGAATGTGTGAATTTAGAGTTGAAATGAGGATTATTTATAGATTTAAGAAAATGTAGCCGTTGGATCAAAGGGTTTTACAGCCGTTCAGATTGAGCGGTTGGTGCTGGCACTTTTAACACTGACGCGGGCGTTTTAGCCAAAAGTGCGCTGGTTATAGAAACGTTTGTGTTTTTCTTTCGAGCGCCAGCGTTCGAAGAAATGACGTCCATCATTACAACAAACGCGCGCTGATTGTTCCGACTCGATGTTCAAACCAACAGATTTGTTGGTTTGAACATCCATTTTCCATGTTTGTTCATTTCATAGTGGGAGCAAAATGAACAAACTTTGAGTTTGTTCATACCATAGGAAGTGCTCTAATGCCATTGCTTAGTTTGAATTTACATTTTCTTCCACCACAATCACACATGGTTAGAATTTTCTTCCACCGCAATCACAAAATGCCATTGCTTCTTATTCTATCTGATGTAACAACAGCAGACACGATTGTCGCGGCATTCAGTTCAATAGATACTGTCATCGAGTCCGAAAGAGTCATAGGGTGGTATGTGGTCAGTCTCATATACAGAAAGTGGCAGAATCTTGAGTGACAAAAGAACCATTCTTATATGGAGTGACCAACAAACCACACATTCATCTATCAAAAAATCTAAATAACTACTTCATGCACATAATGGAGTGATCAACATAACCCTAACCTTTTTGACTTCACAAACCCAATTTCCATTGATGAAACACCTGCTTTAATAAAAGAAAAATATATGGAGATTGAAAATCTACATAACATGGAATCATGTGCAATCTGAGGAATGACAGCACAAGTATATAACAGCAACATGCCTTTATCTGAATTTCAGAATGCTTCATCTATTGAAGAAGTAAGGGGCGTAACAATCTCAGCTTTATAATCATAAAGAGTAGAAGGGGAAAAATAATCTAAACAAAGTACATAACCAAACAATACAAGAGGGCACTTCGAACACTTTTGAACAAAAAGCAAAAGGAAAATTACATATGCTCTCAATGAAAGGCTATAGTAAAGGAACTTACAGTTCAACAAGTGGTTTTCTCTTTTTTTTTTCTTTTTCTTTTTGGGTTTTGCTTTCGATGTATTCGGTTCGACAAGTAGGTTCAATCACTTTTTCAAATATTTTCCAATAACATCTAAAATAGGCGAAGCCAATTGCAAATTTTTGAGGTATTTCTGAACCCTACCTGAGTAAGTAAGAACCATGACCGCAGTGAGCAACAGTAGAATTATAATGGTGGGATACTGGAACATAGCATAGCTGAACTACTCCTGCTCATTGCTTGTGAAGCTTAAAGCCAAATACTCTTGGAACATAGCTTTGAGATGCCTTTTGCGGCTTCAGGTGTCCGTACGTCATCAAGAATAAATGAGGAAATGTAGTCCCAAAATAAGCCCCGTCAATGTCTATGTCAAGTTAAAGAAAAGTTTTGCATAATGAAGTAAAATCAAGCTGTAATGTACGAACAAGGATGAGCATGTGGCATGTGACATATACATCAAAGCAAGAACAACTGCACGAGTATCATCTGAAATGCTGGGGCCGGTGGAGGACGCTGCATCCCACCATCCAGTCATGAGAGCCCCTACCATAGTAAGCAAACTCAAATTTTACCATAACATACAATAGGCAATTAAATATGTGCACAACTGACTCGTACTGAATCAAGTAGCATACTGCCTTGCAGAATGGACACGGGGAAAGGAAAACTTCAACCCAAACATTCCCCAGCGTATATGAAAATAAATCTAACTGAACTCAAGTAAAATCATGCAGAACTAACACAGTTGATATACTAATGAGAAGCATTTGATGGATGTAGCCAGAGAACTAATTAACCAAATAAAATGTTAGGATACTGCCTTGATACTTGGATCTGGGATAGTATATATCTTCGCACTTGGGACAGTAGATCTTCACTGTACTTGACCGAGGAATGTCTGATTGTCCAACTGGAAGGCACGGTTGTCCACAGCAATAAACTCTTGGGCATCTCCCGAAGTCATAGTTCTTATACTTGTCCATCTGAATAAGACGGTAGGTGGCGTCGCTTTAAGTAATCATCATAGTTCTAACTATAAACTAAAAATAATTATAAAAGAAAGGGTTTGAGGGAAAACAAAAGAAAGGCGACCAAGTTCTCACCATAGCAGTCATCCCTTTAGTGGTTAATATGTATCGGACATGGATCAGACCATACAGCATCTCTGCTGCAGATTCAACCAACTCATTTTGTTCTTCAGTGAACATATCACCTGGGTATGTCACAAGGAAACAAATCTTCTGGTTACCAATTGAAACGAATAGGATTCAAACATCACAAACATAAGCAGCTATTACTAGGATTCAAAAAATTCCAACACATCCAAAAAAGATATACAGCAGAAACTCATATCAGTAAAATCATGCATTAACCAATTGAAGTACCACTCTTAGTTATGATTTGGGGTAATGGGCAAGCTTGAGTTGTATGATCAATAAGGCAACAAGATATAACCAAGAAAAGTCTCGTGCAACAAAACATTAGAATATTAACAAGTTGAAGAAGCTTGTTGAAATCTAGACTGTTGTTCCTTTAGTTTTGGATCGTATAAACATTTATTGTGTTCTGTCTCGTATCTAATTGGCAAATGTGACAGTTATATCTCTTAAAAGAAGAGGCTAGGTTCACTAGGCTAGAAAGTGAGTCCCTTAGTTCCGAGTTCGTGAACATCCGGGTTGGTCGCTCCTCCCACTCGCCGCCTTTTTTGTTTTTGCTCCTATGGTTGGGAGTCAAGAAAACAAGAGGTTTGTTTGTTGTGCGCACCTAATAAATCTAACCAGAGATAAACATGCATACAGACTACTTTCCCCTGCGACAAGTATAACCCACTTCGGTGTCCTCTATAAGGCATTGCACGGCTAACGATATGACTTCTCACAACCGAAGTGTAACTCTACAGGAAGTAAATGTAGCACTTACAAAGTTCCATACAAATAGGTTACAAGTGTTAAAATCTCAGGATATTTTGTAATTCATGCAGCTATAGGACCAACACATAAAACATGAAATTTCAAAGGAGCAGTTCTTACCATGAGAGGTTTCAACATCCAATATCAAGTCAAGCGCATATTCGTAATAAGGAACTTGGCTGCTCAATCCGCAAAGATTAAAATCATCTTGAATATACTCATCGTCCACTTCGCAGAAAAATTCATTCCCTCTCAAATTACAAAACCATGATATCCAAGATGTGTCATCCCCTTCAGAACCACTAACATCTGACTCTTCACTATCTGATTCCGATTCCTCTGCAAATTACAAACACCATTAATAAACAAATTACCAACTCCCAACATCTATCTCTCCAACACCACCATTAAACAAATTACCAACTCCCCAACACCAACAGTAAACTCAGAAGCACAATCTACTGATATCAAATAAACACAGTACCAATAAATTCGCCTCGAGGCGCGCCTAGGCGAGCCCCAAAACACCAAAACATTCTGATCTTGATAAAAATTAAGCTAATAATCACAAAATCAAAAACCCGGCTACAAAATCGAAAACCCAGATACAAAATCATACAATAAAATCGAAAGGAGTAAAGGGAGCGAGTTACCAACATCAGAACACTTGTTGTTGTTAGTGTTGTTGCTGTTATTCTTCTTAAGGAAGGAAGCTGCTGCTGTCCTATCATCAATTTTTTGTTGTTGCTGTTGTTTACCAGAAGAAGAAGAAGGAATTGTTGTTCTGTTGTTTTTGGAAGTTGATGCTGGAGATGATTTCTCAAGATGTTTATCTAAAGCATCATTAATTTTCTTTCTATCAATACTTATTTCTGATCTTGAGGATCCACCACCACCTCTACTGTCTTTATACATTGATTGGATCTTCTTCTTCTTCTCTAGAAATCTCTCATATGAAAAGAGATTGAAACTTTTTTTTTTTTTTTTTTTTGAAAAAACAAAATTGGTTGAAATTTATTGATGGTGGGAGAAATTCAATCAGATTTACAGGAAACCCTAGATTTGATTTTGAAAATTGATGATTTTTTGGGGATGGAGAGAGTAGAGAGAGAAGCAGAAACTCAAACAAGAGAAGAAGAAGAGAATATTGGGATTTTTTTAGTATAGGGCGTGAATATTTGGGAAAGTGGCCCTCAATAAGGGCCTATGTGCCAAACTGGCCCTTACTGTGTCATCGTTTCTTTCTTTGATAGTTGACATGGGGGGGGGTTTACCTTGCAGTGGGTTTGCTTTGAGAATTTACGATAAATTTATATTTCACAACAAGTCGTAAAAATTTAAGGTGACCAAACTTGATATAAAAATCCCGTTTAAATGTTGGGATCTATTTAAACTCTATGTTAAACATAATTGATATAAAAATTTTAAATTTTAAAATTGGTTTCATCAAATTTTATGATGAAACCAAAATTGATTTTATCAAATTATTTGGGGTTTTTAGGTTACTTTTGTTTTTTCGGAGTTTTTATGTTACTTTTATTTTGATGAGTTTTTTACGGATAAATAATGACATATTTGGGGTTATAACTCACAGGCTGTTTATATTTTTATGAGATTACAAATTTTGGATCTATGTAATTTTGTGTGTGTTTAATAACTTATTTAAAAAAATTGGATTCACAGAACTTTTTTGTTATAAAAATCCATATATTATTTGATATTATCCTCATAATCTTAAAATTGTATGTATGAGACTTAAAGTTAAAAGAAATGAGTCCATAATTCCCTTGATAAGTTTTTCAGGAAATCTTATGACCGGTTTAGGTAAATATCTAATGCGTTCCCCAACAGGTGAGGTCATTTTTGGAGGAGAAACTATGCGTTTTTGGGACCTCCGAGCTCCCTGGTTGGAACCTCTAAGGGGTCCAAATGGCATTAATTACGACCGCTCATCAAACAAAAAAATAAGAAGGGAGGAGGATATCAACATGATCAGTAACTCCTTGTTATCCTTAAAGTTTTCTGAAGATGCGACTTCAGTTAGTTTCCCATGTTATCTAGATGAGGGCATAGAAACAGAGATTCTAAGCAGACTTCCGGCGAAATCACTCTTACGGTTCAAGTCAGTATGCAAACATTGGCTTTCGTTGATTACACAGGATCAACACTTCATTCATCTACACTCTATCCGTTCGAAATCACGTCTGAATCTCCTCTGCATTACTCCACTGCCCCAACGGAAACAAAATAACATGCTAACTCAGCGTATTTTTTCAGCAAACTTATCTATCGAGGATAAAGTTATCATTCATAATGTTAAGCAGATAACCGATGATAATTGTTTCCTACACTGGGAAACAACAGCTTTTATGATATACAATGTCAGTACAGGAGAAGTGACATGGATGAAATCAACATTACTATCCGAAGAAAAGGATAAATGTTTTAGTGAAAATAATCAATTAAACATAGAGAGTAATTCAAACAGATATATCAAATTGGGTTTGATCCAGAGAAGAAGGTACATAAATTTTTCTGCTTTTGTCATAGCGACTCTTATGCAAGTTGGGAGGCATTGACCCTGGGTCGTGACACTAAATGGCCAAGGATCAGTGTGACTCTTAATGAGACCAACTTAATTAAAATTAATGAGGTGGTGCCTCCATCGTGCATGCAAATGATACCATATATTGGAGAAACAAGCTGATGAGCCGTGGGGAAGACCTTTTTAACTCAGATATTGGACTTATTAGAGACTATGTTCCTACTGATCCCCGACGTAATAATTGCATTTGATGTTGGAAGTGAGAAGTTTAGGGTTATCCCAATTCCTAGTTTCACGATGCTCGTGAAAAAAGGTTCACAATCTAAGAAGAACAATTACCCCTAGATGATTTTATTCGAGAAATCCATCACAATCTCCTCCCTTATCTGGCAGTTCAGCACATCCAACTTCCAACAATCCTTCACTAAAACAGAATTAAACCCTTATCCTCAAATTTAAGTTATTCTTCAACACCATACTCTAATTCAGGTTAACCCACTTCAAATCAATCGTTTATATCTGTGACTTTTCCTACAAACCCTAATTCTAATTTTGGGAAGAACATACGAACCCTAAATTCAGTTCATCAATCACAACTTCAAATTCAACCTTAAATTCATCCCGTTCCTCAATCACCTAAACTTAGTCCTCAGTTCATCTTCTACATCATTAAATCCACTTTGAAATAATTCTTTAATTAAGAAACCCTAATTCAACTTATGAGAGACCCTACTCTAATTCTTCATGAAAAAAACTTCTGAAAATCAATTTAAACAGTGACCCTCTTTATATTCATCCATCATCAATCCGTAAGAACATAAAAATCCGGCGATTCACTCAGAAATACCTTTTCCTAATACGTATTTGTTCTACTTTTTGATTTACAATCATCTCATCTTATTTATCGACCACACATACTCCTCAGCTGATTTACTTCGATAATTTCCACACAAAAACCATGGAAATTCAGCAGAAGAACGAGCGGAGAAAAGAAGGAGAAGAAAAGAATAAAGAAGAAGAAAGAGAAATAAAGAAAAGGAAATGATTTTCTTCGATCGGTTTTGGGAGATAAGACCAAGGACAATAATATTTCACCTACTCGCTTCGCTAAGGGAAGCCCAGGTCATTCTATTTGTGAAAACACTCTTTTGCCCTTCAAATCAATTTATGACATCTTCTTCGTCCAATGCCCGAATGACACGTTCGAGGAGTCCATTTCGCATAACTTCTCGAGTTCTATCTAACGGTACTAGTTTCGTATCTAGATCGTTGTTAGATTAGTTTCTAATAATTAACGTTCGAGTTACACTAATCGAGTAATTAGCGGCTAAGACGTCTCTTGACTAGTCTAATAGCTTTGACGAGCTTGAGGGTCTTTACATTCTCCCCACCTTATTCATTTTCTTCCTCGAAAATCAAACCATCCTTATGGTCTTCAAAACTCCCCACCTTAGAGAATAATCCCATCTCTTATCTAAGCGCAAGCAATATAAAGCAAAGCACAAACTTATATGGCTTTCTACAACTAAAATTTGTGGCTCTAGGTTCAACTACGCTGATTTAAATTCTATCAAATTGGGAAGTCTAAGTTTCTTAAACTAATTTCTATTTTATAAAATCTTTGTATCTGATTACAAGAGAGATTCCTACGAATCTTTCTAAGTGAAATTATATCTATCGGTTTCCTAAAGAATTATAAGAAACTTCTATAATCGGTCATCTCTTAACGAAGTTGCCTTGTCAAGGTTGGCCAAGCCCAACAATTCCTTCCCACGAATAGAGAAAACATAACCTTCACTATTCCCCAGTGCTGGATTAACCAATTATTAATTTATTAAGATTATTTAGTCTCTAAACTCTATCGTCACTGGTGTATTCTGATAAATTTACTTCGTAAAATATAAATGATTCACATTATTTTAAACGATTTAGTCATCAAAAATTATTTTATTTATTCCTTTTACCAATATAGATAATCCCATTTCAATTTACGTTAATTTATAATATCTGGTAAAAAAAAAACTTTACTATAATACCATATATAAATTTTCCAAATATAATCTACTATAAATTAGTTACTAATCTAATTATTCGAATGCTATTATCAACTGTA
The DNA here is from genome assembly GCF_003573695.1 of Papaver somniferum. Taxonomy (NCBI): domain Eukaryota; kingdom Viridiplantae; phylum Streptophyta; class Magnoliopsida; order Ranunculales; family Papaveraceae; genus Papaver; species Papaver somniferum. The sequence goes on along the minus strand of NW_020620714.1, from coordinate 337,444 downwards.
TTATTATTCTCATTAATCTTAAGTTGACAGTCTCGTTGGTACACTAAACCTTAATCTTCTAAATATAATTCTACATTCACGGAAAGATTGATATCATATATTTTATCTATTTATATTGAATCTGTATACTATAACTTGTTAAATATTGGCGTTGGTAATTCTAATATGATTTAGATTTGACTCTGCATAAATTTTAACATGTCTTAGATTTTGGTATTAATAATAAGTATCTTATTCATAAGCAAAATTATTTTCTTTTTAGCCTAATTTTGTACTAAGCATTCACGTATTATAAGTATCACTTCATGTGTAAAATTTAGTGTTTTAGTGAATCGTTTACTGGACTAAAGGTAATCTGGATATAAGATCGTTAACAAGTTTAGTCTCTATTTTATGCATTATATAACCTCATCTTCTTAATCCTGACGACTAAATCTTATATTAAGTATCTGGTTTAAACGCAAAACATATAATTCTACTATTTTTTTTTCTATTAATTAACCTTGCAAAACTTAATCGCAGATAACATTAATAATTTTTCATAATTATTTAACCTTAACCATTATTTTATCGCTATATATTTATTAATGAGATTTTAATTAAAGTTATGCAGAATATAATACTAATTTGAATTCTAACAGTTTAAGTTTGCCATACTAATTTTTCATTTTAAAAGATGATTGAATCTATTTACGAAGAAAAATGACCCTATCAATATATCAATTTATTTTCTTTTAGTTCTAATATTATATTAAGCATCCGAATACTATTATTAATACTTCATATATATTTGTTTCAATTTAAAAGTTTTAGTGGATTTTTTGCTAGACTAAAGATAATTTTGGTACATGATTGTAACAGGTTGAGTCTTTTTATTTTGTATATTATATCTTCATCTTTTTACATCTAACGTCTAATAACTATAATATTAATTGTCTAGTTTAAACAAAAACATACATTACTATTTTGTCATTAGTTTAATTTGCATACTGGGTACAAGTATCTACCCCTATATCTATTCCGGAACTCAGAAGGAAATGATATGCGTACTTGGTACGTGTACCTTCTCGTGTTTAAAATTTCAGTAGTTCTGAAAAATTTCTTTAATAGATGTGAAACTTTCTCAATATCCATAGATGATGAACACCATTGCTTGGGAAATTTTTTGATGATTAATTTGAATTGGGAATAGTTCATGGTCAATAAATTGTTCTTAACCAAGTTTGTCAATTACATGAGAAACTATTGCTTGAATCATATCTCGAGATATTTAACAAGACAAGCTCGACTCAAAATTTCTTATTTACAATGTCTACTAGAAGTTATTGAATTTTTATTAACAAGTAGATTCAATACCATTTAGGCAGCAAACTTGTTATTGATTTGTAATAGATTCACTATCCAAAATAATTGAAAATGTGAAAGTCTTTTAGCCATTATGAACTATTTCAATATATAAAATTGGAATGTACAAATTACGAACACAAACGACTTCATCAGAAGACGATTGTTATCTTTGTAAGTTTTAGGTGTTATCCTCTTTTATGAAAAAAATCATATCTACTAAAAGTCATACTACACAATCTAAATATAGATAAAATACTATGGGAAAAATAGTTATATACAACTATAGGTTGAAAACTCATATTCTTAAAGTTGTAAAAGGTGGCATATTTTACAACTTTTTTCAAACAAAAAGTTGTCAAAGTAAAAAACGTCAAACTCTTAGGACCAAAGAGGAGTGACGAGAATCAAAAACAAAACGTTTTGTGTGAAAAGAGTTGCAAGAAGTAGTGACTACCTTTATATTTTAACATCTCGTATCCTAAATGTAGTGAATAATTGTAACAACATTCATAAGGGTTGTTGAAGAAAAAAATATCATTTAGAAAAATGTTGTTAGAGAGATTCGAAGACAAGACTATTTTGTGTTAGTACAAGTCATCAACCATCCTTCCAAATTCACAATATCGGTGGTTTTGTTTTTTTTTGTCATCAATATTCACAAACTTTATAAAAGTTGTACTGTAAAAAGAAAAAATGATTTTGAAAAAAAATGAGGCCCAGGTTAGTCGAACATGAGCCTCCTCTTTCCAAGTCTGGGATTCCAACCATCCTTCCGCATTTACATGTCTGGTTATATTTTAAATCTACTTTTATAAAAGAAGTGATTTAGGAAAAAAGATGTAAAGGAAAAAATAATAAATTGACGATTATGATGTAAATGGATGGTTATGATGGGTGATTGAAAAGATAAGAAAAGAAAGATAAATAGACCTTCTAGCACCCCCTTTCGCAACATTATTAAAGAGTCGTCATAGAGGTATAAACACTTATGCTAAATTTTTCTTACTTCTGGTATATTTTATTCACTTCTGCAAATAATTTCTCACTTTTGCTAAAAATTATTTTAGTCTCTGAGTCTGTTAAATTTTTCTACTTCTGCGAAAAACTATTTTCTCTAACAACCCCCACTAAGTTCTTGAAATTTAGACCTTTTGAAATTGGGTAGAAATATCCAAAAGAGGGTTTGTTTAAGGTTTCATAAAATATTTTGATGGAATCTTACCTGTAGAGGGTTCATCTTACGATTTTTATCATATATCTTGCTAAATTTGGAGTGAGAACCACTTCGGACACTGAGGGTTCATGGTTCGTATGTCGTTGAGACACATTTGAAGCTAGAAGTGACACATGAGCTCCATCTATACGAGTTTCTATGATATATCCTGCTAAATTTGTAGTTTGAAGAACTTCAGACACTGAGGGTTCATGGTTCGTATCCCCTTGAACCACATTTGAAGCTAGAAATGACACATGAGCTCCACCTTTACGAGTTTCTATGAAATCTTATCTATGAATGGTTGGATTCATCGTTCTTACGAAGTTTCCGACTTATGGTAGTCCAACTCCCGGCAAGGTTTCGAGCTCGGAACCACTTTCTTTCTCAAAGTCACCAGAAAATAGATTGTTTAAGGTTTCGGAGAATATTCCGTGGAATCTTACCTATGAATGGTTGGATTCATCGTTCTTACGAAATTTCCGACTTATACACTACACCAAATCAACGATTTTGAGACATTTATGTTGCTATGGATTTAAGAGGCATATATAAGTGTCTAAAATTTTATTTCCGGAATCCTTTGAGACTTATAGAGAATCTTAAATAATCGAAGCGACACATTTTCAATGAATCTTAAATGAGTTAGTGACGCTTTATTAAAGCGACGCATTAATGAATAAAGAGACGTCTTTTTACATGTTGTTTACTCTATATGCAACACATTCATATCCGTGCTTACTACACTTATATTCGTCTCAAAATTATATTAGATTGTTTTTTCGGTTGAGAAACCCCAAAATCAAAATTCCCTGCACCAGCACATTGATTTTCTGCACCTGAATACAGGCACCTAGCCAGCCATTCTTTTTCCCATCAGATATGACATGAAAACACAATTCAATTATTATACAATTATGATTTATCTCATATTCACAATTATATAGGTAAGATACTTAAATTACAACAAAAAAACAGCTAGTTCCTATAACTTCAAGTCTCTCACTACAATTTGAGATCATAGTTCAACATATTTTGGTATTGAATAACATGGTACTTCCTATAAACTTGTTCATGGGACTTCATCCACATTTTTTACATGAAATAAAAAAATGAATTATCTACAACATTTTTAATTCAATATCCTATTATGATTGTCCAACTCTCTCTTCTTGATTTTCTTATGTCAATGGAACATCTATTGGAGTCAGTTTAAATACCAAAGAAACATGACAAGACAAATGAAAAATAAGATAACCTGAGCAGTAAAAAGATGCCTTCTTCAATAGTAACAAAAAATTCAGAGTAACCACACAAATTTTCTCATCATACACACAGTTTCCGGACATACGGCAGAGATATACCTTTGCTAGAGCATTTCATTAGAGTGATCTTCATAAACATGGAACAAAGTTCAAAATCAAACCCAACAACAACAATTAAAACGAGGATTGTAACATTACAATTTTGTTAAGTCTATGAACCAAAACATATCAATCGTATTTTAGTATTTCAACTTACACATAATCAGTCTAAGTTCAGTAAGGCACACTGATCTTCAGCTTCCTCGATGAGAATGTAAAAGAAACATCATTTCTTGATAGATGAGAAAAAAAAGTAATAACACTGAAAACAACTCTAACAACAACTACCTATCAAATCATTGGATCCCAAGAGCCATTCCAAGAACTTGGGATTTTAACCATACATAAAAATCCGAACCCGTATGTATAGCAAGTGGCAACACCTTTTCCGCATTCATCCCAGCCTATATCCACCGTGTCATACCCAACATTATCAGTACTACAACCAAATGCCCTTTCAAGTTAAAACTTCAAAAGATAAAGTTTTTCATACATGATTTCCTAACCCAGAGCACCGTCAATATATATCTTGTCCTCTAATATAGTTTGTGCCATATACACAAGACAATTGTGATTATAATAGAAAAACCAAGTTCAACTTTGCTTTTGAACAATCTTTTTTCAGTATAAAAATCAAGCTCTGATAACGATTAACTCACCAAAAATAATATGAAGTGTTCCGAGGTCATCACAGCATTGAAGCCAACAATAGTCGCCAATGAAGCTAACAATAGACCAAGAGAACCTGCACGCACGAGGTTTTTCATTTAATGATACATATAGGAACAATGCCAATTCTTTGTCATTATCAAACTAAGAAATCCTGACAATGCATATGATGAAGATAAATGTACAAGATATAAAATGTTAACTATGTTCAAAGCATATATCACAAACAATACGGAAAAAGTATGAGTACTACTTAAAAAGCGGCAGCGGAAAGAAACACCTGATATCCAGTACTTCTGCTTACCCTGTTTTCCATATATAGCTCTTAAATCTTCCTTCTTACTACATAAAATCTCATTTGTCCGCTAAAATCAACTAAAACTAATGGGATCTCATACTAAAATATGGATGTATGTTTATTTATTCAATGGAATGGAGAGTCTAAAACATAAATAAGATACTTACAACAGGAGCATACGCAACATACAGCCGAAGAGAGTAATGACCAGTTGCAATACACAAAAGCACATCCATTGGGACAATAAGGTTAATAGTAAAGGTGTACCCTCCTAAAGGTGTTCAACGTATGTAAATAATTTGATACTACGATCAGAAAACAGTTCTTAGTTGCAGAATTATTGTTTCTCATTGCATCTTATATATTCACTCACCGGTCAACACATGAGAAAGTGAAGTAGACAAAAAAACTTAGCCAAGCAGTGTAACTTTTAAGAAAATGGCTATTAAAGAAAAAATTCAAACATTTGAGAAAATCTAAGTAAAGATGGCTACAACTTCATTGTCATAGCTTCCAGCTACAGAACGAGATAAATAAGAAGGATTCTACAAATAATATGTCACATACATTTAGTTGAAGAAATTAGGGCCTTAAGAAAATATTTAGTTGAGTAAATAATTCAAAATCGAACCAATAAGATCAAAGGACTAGATCTGCAGTCCCCATTTTGAATATGCATTACTGTTGATTAAAGTTGACATAGTAGAACACCTTAATTAGGAACCTTAAACCCAATTTCAACACTATATTCAGTTAACATGATAGGAATGTTAACATCAAACGAATAAGTCACCAAACCATTTTACTAAAAAAAAGAAAGATAGGGAGGATGTTTCTAAGATAACCTATGTTGAAATATTTGCAGTAAAAAGTGTTCAACGAAATACTCCCTCAGTTAACATGACCTCCTAATTTTGTCTGGATATTTCATCTGGTGATAATGTAGAAGGAATGGTCAAACTTTTATTTGAGAGATACTTAAATTAAAGTAACAAAAGAGGGAAAACAGGAAGATAAAATATTAAACATGAATTCAGGATAAGATCCGTAACTACTTTTAAAATGAAATATTCACCCAGAGTAGTAGAATCCTCTTCAATTTTTATGGGTACCTTTATATAGAATCTGGTTCTCTTTAACGACCTGCAATATAAGTATCCAAATGTGAGAGCCATCTATGATGGATAAGAAATCATGAGCACAAAAACAACAAATATTGAGGGAAACAAAGGGAAATGCTCATTGAACCACTTTGAAAAACCTTAAAGAAAAACATGGGATTAGAACTGATGCAAGTTATTATACACAGGAGAGTTTATCAGTCTTTGTATGTCAATCAAGTATCCTTTCTCAACTCATAAACAAGTAAACAACACACCAGACTCAAAATCTTCATCAATGTTTGCATCAAAATAAGATAAACACTTTGGAGGAAAGACAAAACCATATTAAAGATCAAATATTATAACAATCAGAAAAACATGTTTTAACAATCCTCCACCATACTCATAACCCTTATTATAGATCAAACATGTTATAACAACCAGCAAAATCACAGATTTGTGCTTAAATCACAATGAACTAAAAAAACACAAATTATAGAGAGAAAAAAAGTCAAACAAGTAATAGGTTTAGATTTATACCTGAATCTTCAAGGATTTGTAATTGAATCTTCTATAATATACACCTCAATATTATTCTGCGAGTTTCAAACACAGATAAGAAAGAAATCAAACTCCTAGGGTTTAAAAATCAAAGATAATTTTGATTTCTTTTAAAGGGGTATTTCATACCTGAGATTTTCTACGGTTTGTACTTCTAAAAATTCAATCTTCTTCTGAGAGTTTCAAGCTAAAAATAAAAATCAATTTGGTTTAAGGGAAGAATTTGGTTTACGAATTTTAGGTTCACAAAGTCACAATCAGTAGAATAATTTTTATTTAATTTTAGGTTTTGATTTGATTTATTGTTTCTCTCGATTTCTCTGATTTCTTTCCGTTTGGTTTTCTCTTTCAGTTGATTTTGAGCTGAAGAAAAGGGAATAAAAGAAAGAGAGAGGGAATAGATAAAAGGAAATAAAGTCTCCCGTCTCTATAAAAAAAATTATTACAAATATTTTCTAAATTAAGGATAATCCAAAATAAATAGGGGGAAACTAAGATAAATGTTGGGAACTAATTCAAGTTGTATAAATTCAATTTCAAAATTATTTAGGGTGTTACAAGATATAGGGGGAAATTTGAGAGGGAAATTGGTGCAAGGGAGATTTTGAAAATTAGAAAGAGTGAGAATTTTTGGGGGGAGGATTCAGATTTTGGAGAGAAATAAATTAGAATTAAAATAATTTTTTTTTATAAATCTGATATATATTGAAATAATTAAAAGTTCTAAAATCATAAAGTTTAAAGGTACATATAAATAATATTTAAGATACATATAAGAGTGGTTGAAAAATCAAAATTAAAGAAACCCATGTTTTCAATTTGCTTATAAGAGTAGAAGCACTAAAGACCTTTATATGTGTCTCAAACCTGAAAATCCATTTGTCTCAAATCGGGCCATATGCCGTAGTGATAGTAGTCAACTCCCGGCCAAGTTTCGACCTCGAAGCCACCTTCTTTCTCGAAGTTGCCAGAAAAGGGTTTGTTTAAGGTTTCAGAGAATATACCGATAGAATCTAACATATGAATGGTTGGATTCATTGTTCTTACCAAGTTTTTGACTTATAGTAGTCAGCTCCCTGCCAAGTTTCAAACTCAGAGACACTTTTTTTTCTCGAATTCGCCAGAAAAGGGTTTGTTTAAGGTTTCGGAGAATATTCCGATGGAATCTTACTTATGAGTGGTTGGATTCATCGTTCTTATGAATTTTCCGGCTTATAATAGTCATAATCCTCCGGAGCTTCTTGGTTCATAGTTTGTAGGCCGTTATACCACATTTGAAGTTCTAATCGACACTGAGCTTCATATTTATCGATTTCGATGATATATCATGTTAAGTTTGAAGTCTGATTCCTACCGGAGATTTTTAATTCATAGTTTGTATGTCATTATACCACATTTGAAGTTCGAATCGACACTGAGTTTCATATTTATCGATTTCGATGATATATCATGTTAAGTTTGAAGTCAGAACCCTCCCGGAGCTTCTAAGTTCATAGTTTATATGCCGTTATACCACATTCGAAGTTTTAATCGATAGTGAGCTTCATATTTATCGATTTCGATGATGTATCCTGCTAAGTTTGAGGTCAGAACCTTCCCGGAGCTTTTTGGTTCATAGCATTTATGCCGTTATACCACATTTGAAGTACAAATTGACATTGAGCTTCATATTTATCGATTTAGGTGATGTATCATGTTAAGTTTGAACTCTGAAGCTCACCGTAGCTACTTAGTACATACATAGTTTTATTCCGTTATACCACATTTGAAGTTCGAATCAACACCTAAGATTCATATTTATCGATCTCGATGATGTATTTTGCTAAGTTTGAAGTCAGAACCCTTCCAGAGCTTCTTGGTTCATAGTTTGTATGTCGGTATATCATATTTGAAGTTCGAATCGACACTATGCTTCATATTTATCGATTTCGATGATGTATCATGTTAAGTTTGAAGTCAGAACCCTCCCTGAGCTTCATGGTTTATAGCTTGTTTGTCGTTATATTGAATTTGAAGTTTGAACCGACACTGAGCTTCATATTTTTCGATTTCGATGATGTATCATGCTAAGTTTGAAGTCAAAACCCTCCTGAAGCCTCTTGGTTCATAATTTGTATGCTTATTGAGTCTACCAGTATGAACTAAAGCTACATCATGTCTGTATGATTAGTCAAAATTACTTCACGACCTGTATAACTAGTCGAAAGTCAAACCGGAAGCACAAAAAAGACACACTTGCCTTGATCCGTATGACATTTTTAAATCAAATCTTTACCGTCCAAAATTTTTCTTAATCCGTAAGACCCAACCTTATCACCATCCAAATTCGTTTACATATTATCATTGTGGAGGATGCTTCTTTACCTATCCCCAAACCAATGAAGAGCTCCGTTAAAAATCATTCCAGATAACGTTCGAGTAGACAATATTCCTGCTCGACTACTACGTAACTTATATTGGATGGTTTGAAGGCTTTTCCATGAGTTTGATTTCAAAGAATAAACTTGCACAGAAGTAGTCTCCTCATTTCGAACAATCTCTACCAACTTGTAATCATCAGCCACGTAATCATAGCCAAAACCATGGCAGCATCTTGGTAGGTAGTTATATTTTGTACCTAGTTTGGGTAATTTCTTCCATTCCTTTGTGGCTGGGTTCCACAGAAAATGTAATTGCATTCCATGGCTCCAAAGGTAAACCACGCCATTGCACGAACCCAACAATTCAATGCGCTTCAAAGATTTATAGGGGAAATCCATTTTAACGAAATTAATATCATCAGATTCATTCGATAATGAATCGTAACTTATGGAGTACACATTTTTAGCATCACTTTTGAACATGACACTGGAGTGTTTTGCTTGGGTTACAGTAGTACGATTAAGATGCATTTTAACGAAATCGGGATCACAAATGAGTTGAAACCAAGATTTACATACACACTTAAAAACAAATGTTGATTTGACAGCAGAGGGAGAAGAGGTAATATGGCGTATATTCCAATATATAGCTACTATCTTGGGTAGTTATTAGGATATTTACTAGTGTAGTAATGGAAAATCCCACAACTATACCCAAATAATGATAATAACGGAGAGCTTAAGTCATATTAATCAACTCAAATATTAATAATATTATACACCACTTTGACACTTGAATAATCTTGTAGAGCTCTTCTATTGAGTATATGTGTTATTCTTACAATGGATTCAAACTAACAATTACAACTATGGAGATATATGGGAATGTAAAACTTCTAAGATAAACTTATTCTTTTCTCTGCTTAACAATTTTCTAGCCTTTTTACTTACTTGGTCCATCCCTCTCTCTATCTATTTTGAATCCTTATATAGACATTCTTGTTAGTAGAAGACAACATTAGAATATTGCGGTGAAACTTATACAGAAATTGTGGTGAAAGGTTTACATCTTCAGACAACAAACAACATGAGAATCCCACGAAAATCAAAGCAAAATTGTGCTGAAGCTTAGAGAAACAGATGAAATAGAACGAATCCACATCATTAATTACTTCTAAATAAGGAATTCTCTTGCTTCAATGCAAGTATCTAGTATTTTGTATCTGATTTTACTCATTCATTGTAAACTCGAGGCGAGTTTCGTCGCAGCGGAGTAGCCTGATACGGGACATATCTGGCAAGTCACGTATATTCCAATATATAGCTACCATCTTGGGTAGTTATTAGGATATTTACTAGTTTGGTATTTTATTAATCAGGATAATTAGTTTCTTTGATACGTTTATCTAAGAGAAATATCCTTAGAGAAACTAACAAATTTCGAGACACAAAAACACACTTTTCAGCTAAGCGCAATATCCTTCCTTTTATTAGTCGTTTTTGAGACACTCTAGAGTTAAGATTTTGTTTATTGGTATATTATAGAATGACATTGAGGCCATTGGAAACAATAATGAGCGTCAGTACAACCTCGTCTTTGTGTAGGAGGTGGAAAGTCTTGATAAAAGATACAGCTCAATCATGTGCATTTGTATCTGGACTTATTATTACAGTTGATTTCGCTGTAATAATAGGAAACCCAATTTTCTCAAACAGGAACTCATTTATAGTGTATGCTAGCAAATTTATTTGCTCTTCTCTCTTCGGCTTCGTCACTTTTGTTTTTAGCTCTCCTGATAGCACAATATGGATATGATGATTTCCTGGAATCCTTGCCGAAAAAGTTGATACTTGTTCTTCTAACCCTCTTCATTTCTATAATCACTATGATGGTGGCCTTTTCTGCAAGACTTCCTATTGTACTTGGACCTAGTGAACACCCTTGGCTACCAATTAATTCTTCTGTTTGTTGCTGCTGGTGTTCCCATATTCTTTTTGTTTTGTTTTTATGGCGCATTCGCATATCTTATTGTTTGTTACTATGTTTTTCCTTAAATATGGTCCTAGCATCTTTCGCACATGAAGCCAGCACACCGTCACACATTGTCCTTCTGGGTTTCTTTTCAGTTGTATTTGTTGGGGTTTATCTTCTTTTCATTTTTAGTTGCTTCAACTGTTATCTCTTAATCCTAACTCCAACCTCCTATGGTATTGTCTTACAATTTTCTGTAGATGTTGTTGCCTACACATTTCCAATGCTTTTGCTACAACTGAACCAACGCGAGTAACCAACCAGCACTGAACGAACAAAGGAACTTTATGAGATCCAAAACAGGCACAATGATTTAGGCTCGGTGCAAAGAATTCAACTTTAATGGCCTGATAACTCTGGTCCAAAAGCTATACTTGCTTGGTAGCCAAGTATGCAACTCTAGCAAACTCTACGATCTAAGCACCCACTTTTCAGTTTAGGGTAACAGTCTTCCTTTATATAGTCGTTCTTCTTGAGAGAAATATATCTGGAAACCCTCTAGATTAGGTTCAAACTCTCATCATGGCGGAGACTCTTCTCACAGATATCCTGGAAAACATATTTTCCTGCGTACCCATCGAATCCGCCTTGCAGTGCAAACGAGTATGCAAAACTTGGAGAACGATTGTCGGTGAAAGTGTAGGTATCCTTTTCACGTTTAAAAAACCACACCATATAGTAGTACTAAGGATCATGCAACACCACTCTACTATGGAGATCCTAGATACGAAACTAAGATCGAAAACTATTACTCTGAGAATACACTTACACCATTAGTCCCTGTACCAGTGGAACCCAATGGCATGGTTGGTTCATGCAATGGTTTGGTTTGCTGTAAAGATGAATATCCGATATATTCTAAAGATGGTCGTGCCTTTGGTCTTGCCTTAATATGTAATAATCCCATAACTGGAGAAGCTGTTTATATTCGTGGACTGGGATACCGTGAGCGAAGATTAAAACCTCCCGTTGGTGGATTCGGTTACGTTGGTTCAACCAATGAGTACAAGGTTGTTCGAATCTATTTCAAGTACTTAGGGGCATCATGTGTTCAGGTGTATACTCTTGGGAGTCACCTTGGATGGAAAGACAAAGGAAATGTCCCTGATCACCTCTTCTCAGCTAACGAGTCAGGTATCTTTGCTAATGGAGCCCTTCATTGGATCAATGTGAACGGTTGTATCCAGACTGTTGTAGCTTTCGGTTTGGCGGATGAGGAATTCTGGCCCATCCCATCACCTCCTTATTTTCGTGGTCTTATGGATTGTCGCAGCTCCAAACTCATTTTATTGGGAGGTAATTTGTGTGCTGTTAATGTTGGAAAACGATTAATAAGATTTAGTTTTACAGATTTTAATAAAATAATAATTAATTATTTTTTTTGTGAATGAAAAATTTATTAGTCCTATATAGTGGAGTTTCCACTTTTAGGTTGTTTTAAGAGATTATATAAAGATTTTTAGTCCCACCTCGGGGAGTTGTTCTTATTAAGTTGTATTTTCCAATTATATAAATAAATTCATTACTTTTGTAAAATCTCTGGGAAAGGAGATTCTCTATTTTTCAGAGAGACCCCCAAGGGAAATATTTTATATTGTTTTCTTAAGCATTTGCGATTTTCCTGAAGTATATTTTCGGAGTTGCCAAGCTCAAGTTTAGCATCTCCTACATATGCTAATAGTAGGTGTAGTAGGGTGTTTTATCTCGGAAATATCCGTCCTGTAAGAGCTATAGCATCACTCTTGAGTGTAGTCGAGCGCTAATGTCTTAAGGGCAGCATGTTGAACACGTGACTCACTCTGTTTTTCCAAAGTTTTGCCGTGTTCTTGTTGCGGAGATTTGGGGAGCTCGTCTGTTTCATCAAACCGATTACTTCCATTATAAAATAGCTAAGTATCAATAACTTTTTCTTATTTGATTTTGTTATGAAATAAATATATGGTGGATTTACACCACAATTACATCACCACCTTTACATCTCCTTCACTACATTTAGTCTTCTTGTAACCTCCACCTTAAGTACATGTTAATGGCTAGTAATAGTTGCATGCCATTATCTCTAATACTTAATGCCATTAACCACCCACTCTATGGTATGGCCTATAAATAGAGGTCCTTACACAATTGTATTTTATACACAACTAATGAGAATTCTTCTTCTTCTTTTCTCTCTACTTTCTATCTCTCTTTTAGTTTATAACACGTTAACAACACGATCTACATCGAGCTTCGTAACTTCTAAGAAGAAAATCAACAAAGGAAAATTGGTGTTATAAGAAAATTTTCTCTCCAACAATTTATATTAATAATTGTTTTATAATTCTTTAAATACGCTTGCACGGTTATGCTAATTATTTGTTTGATTTTTTTTTTGTATGTACTCTACTTGGCTGGACTTATACAACTTTGATGCATAAGCAAACAAAGATGATCGATGGTATTGTTGGTTTCATTGCTGACCTATTTTTTTATACCAGTTTCTTACGATACTTCTATAATATTTTTAATTAATTATTGAATATATTTAGTTAGCCTTATTTGGCATATTATGTTCTGTATTATTGACAATAACATAACTCATGTCTATGAGTTCATGGATATGTTCTCATCAAAATGAATTTTTTTCTGCAATGAATTTCATATCTTCGCCGCACCAAGTTTAAATTTTTGGGTGCAATTGAATTAAATCCGTTGACTAATTCTAAAAAGACATGGTCCATATATATGGATTGCAGGTGATCAATATTACAACATTTGATTTCCTTTCTTTTCTATATTCCTTATAAAAAGAAAAAAGAAAAAAAATCCATCGGAAGATGGTTTACAGTTTATATTCCTTTGGTGAAACTGTAATCACCAAGAATTGGTGTTATCGCATTATAATTACCTTTATGGTAAATAATCACATGCATGGTTGAAAAACCTACGGCCAATTCAATTTGGTATCTGTCATATAGAAAAAGATCATGTGATTTACTCATATGGTTTCTATCTCTTTACAAGAAACCATAAATCGATCACAAAAGTGGATTTTTCCATTGCGATGACTAAAACGACGATTTTTTTTTGTCGATACGAGAGTTTGGTATATCGTGTAATAATTGGTGTTAATTCTCTCCATCGTTTTCATAACCTTGGCATATTTTCTAAACTTTTGCCAAAAAGGAGCGACGTTTTCGACCACATAATGGATTTTTCTTCCAACGTCGATAACAATAATGATTTCTTTATTTTCTTATAAAAAGAATCATTTAATCCAATTGAAACTAGCTTCTCTGTAAATCGTAGAAGGATGAGATCTCGTTATCAACAATCGCAAACATCAATGAACGGATAATTGCTACATTCCTAAGGGATACTTGAAAATTTATAGTTTTCTTTCTTGTAGTATTCTCCAAAATTTGAAGTTCCACTTGTAGTTGGAATTGGACACTAAAGATCAAAGGGTGCGAACCCAGATTGATTAGCCAATATCATTAGTCCTTGTAGTGACTAAATTGATCTTGAAATTAATTTATTTTCATAAAGAAGTGTCCATTATTTTTATTTGTTTATCTTTTTGGAGTTTTATTTGCATATGTTATATGTTTTTGGTTGTAATCATAAAAATCCATGGTTGATGATAAATATGTATGTTTATTAAGACTACATTTTTTTAAATGTCGAACGACATATTTCATAAGAAGTATATGTCCTCGATTTAATCGGACAATAATCTGCGAACTTGTTTTCGTATATGACATGATCATAATTCCGCCATAATCAGGGGGAGACTATACATTGCCAGACGTTTCTATCCCATTATGATCAAATTGAAAAAGGATGTTATTAAATAAGCGCGAAAATATGTCTTATAGCTTTTTGTATAAGCTTTTGCCTCTTGAAGAGGAATATCCAGTCACATCTAACCGATATGTAACGCTCTACAAGAGACTACAGGTAGTGCTCGAAATGAGTCTATCAAATTACGATCCACATTCTCTTAGTTCATATTTCCTCATTGGAAGACGGGGAGATTATAATTCCCACAGGCTGATACCAGTAATTATTTGAAATTTTCAATATATACATTAATTTGAGAATTATGTGGGGTCACAGTAAGTTAATATGATTGTCGATTATTCACAGTAGCTACTGAAATAAGAAATGATGGTTGTTTGTCAACCCTTCTGCAGAGAAATATCGACATATGTGATTGGTATGCACAAAATTCAAATTATGTTAAATTGAAATCTCTTGAATAGCACGATTTATGGATCCAAGATTTAACATCGTAAACGTGCAAGCCTGGATTCTTAAAATTACAGGTTGGTGTAGTCGTGATGCGTTATTAAGAGAAATTAATCGTATTAAAAAGGATTTGAGGGTTTTATTTTTACTCAAACCAAACGATTGATTCAATAATATTCTTTTCTCCCTGAACAATGCATTTGGAGTGGTAGTTTTTGAATGACTCATATTGCATTCGGAGAATATGTTCTAATTTCTAATCCTTGTAGGATTCAAATTATATCCATGCATCCACCTGACTCGATTATATTTGGTTTCACAATCCTTTGTGTTTTTAGATATTTGGTACGAAACCAAAAATCCGGAATAGTTGATGCTATCAACTTTATAGGTCTCTTGAAAAGTATATAAAAACATTAAAATCCACCCTTTAGCAGCATAAGTTCTATTTCATTTTTATTTTCATCAATCTGCAGTTAGAATTATGCTAGCTTAAACTTGTTTTTGAAATAAACTAGAGTTATTAGTTTGATGCTTTTCTTTTCTAAAACTCATATAGTTGAGTAAGCATCCATATTTACGTCAAAATTTGTACTCTTTTTCCTTCGTTTTCAGGTTTTATCCCATGTGGTTTTCCTGACAAGGTTTTAACGAGGCAACATCTCATTGACGTTTAATTTTTTTTCAAAATGTTGATATTTATGCTCTTTTTCCTTCACCCAAAATTTTTCCCATCGGGTTTTACTGGCAAGGTTTTAGTAAAGCAATTTAATTCAACATGATGGTCATCCGAGGGGAGTTGTATCAATTTTGGTTGTTTAGTGGATGCCCACATTTGATTAAACCAAATCAATTTAATCATCTCCTAAGAATTTGGATTTCCTTCTCACAAATGCAATTTTTTTTCACGTATGATAAGGTATTCATATCTTGGCACTTTGTTGAAGAAACTACATCAACTATTTATACAAATCATCTCCAAGAAATTAGCAATCCATGAAGCAAGTCATGCATGCGTTTGGTTAAGGGCAGTAATACATCACATTCAAGAATCTTGTGGACTTATTTCAATTAAAGACTTACCAACAGTATTATACGAAGACAACACTGTTTGCATTGCACAACTAAAGGAAGGTTTCATTAAAGGTGATAGAACGAAGCATGTTTCTCCGAAATTTTTCTCCACACATGATCTACAGAAGAATGGTTAGATTGATATTAAACAAGTACGTTCAAGTAACAATCTAGCATACCTCTTCACCAAAGCATTACCAACTTCAACATTCAAGAAATTGGTTCACAAGATTAGAATGCGTCGTCTTAAAGATTTGTAAGCCAAGATTTTCCGAAGTATCCATCAGGGGGAGCGTCTTTTCAATAGGTATTTTATTGGACTTATAGCGTTGTACTTTTTTTTTCCTTCGTCAAGGTTTTTTTCCCACTGGGTTTTCCTTGTCAAGGTTTTAACGAGGCAACATATGCTTGTCCACATCACATTTTGTACTCTTTATTCTGCGCATAGGTTTTTCCCACCGGGTATTTCTAGCGATGTTTTAACGAGGCAATGTCTACTATTGTGGTGTCATCCAAGGGGTGTTATGAAATAAATATATGGTGGATTTACACCACACTTACATCACCACCTTTACATCTCCTTCACTACATTTATTCTTCTTGTAACCTCCACCCTAAGTACATGTTAATGGTTAGTAACGGTTGCATGCCATTATCTCTAATACTTAATGCCATTAACCACCCACTCTATGGTATGGCCTATCAATAGAGGTCCTTACACAATTGTATTTTATACACAACTAATGAGAATTCTTCTTCTTCTTTTCTTACTTTTTATCTCTCTTTTAGTTTATAACAGATTTTTCATTGTTTTTAATTATTGCAGCCAACAGTTAATACGAACAATTAATCAATAAATAAACGGCTTGGTATATGGGCTTTTAAGAGTAATAGTTATGGCAAAGGAAAAGGAAAACCAAGCCAGTGCTACTAGGACGACACATGGAGTTGGACTAAAGAATACAGTATAACATGGGAAGGTGAGGTTATGTACACACCATTCGTCATTACAAAGCGGAGTACAAATTCTATTGTGGAAAAATGGAACGAGTAATCTTTATTGTTATGATCCTAAGACGTCGACTTTCCAAAAGTATTGGGACGGAGATAACCGCGACAATGTGTACGTTAAAGCAATTCCTCACATGAACAGTCTTGTTTCGTTGGAAGAGCTCGGAGAAACTTAACTACGATGGTGAGACAATTAATCAATACTAAGACATGTTAAAGGTAATAGCATGAGGAAGCTGATAAGAAATCTTTACATATTTAGGAGTCTAGAGAGGTTTCTTCACGCCTTTTCTCAATCTAGTTCTCTTGTTGTAGAAATTTATTTTGCAGTTGTTAGTTTTAGAAATTAGATGTCTAGTGTTAACTTATCAATGATATATTTCCTACATTTTTGACTCTCCTAGCTAATTGGGGTTGGATATTTGGGGAGATAACTCACTCTCTATGGCACAACATCGTTCGAGATAGATACGAAGGGCCACAATTCATTTGGCCTCCCCAAATTCCATCCTCCTCTTATGCGCCACAAAATCTCCAACGTTGGAACTTTAAGGTTGCAAGAAGATGTCCTCTATGCCTAGCTGAGTGAGGATCAGCTGAACACATTTCCAAAAATTGGTTCTTTTAAAATCTCTTACGACAAACATACAAGGCTTCACGACAATATCTAAAGCAGGAGATGAGAGATTTATATGTTAATCTTTTCACCCAACAAGATGAAGTCAATTCTCAGATGGAGAATTTATATTTTCCAACAGTGAAGGAGGATGACAAGTTGTGGCTTGAAAGAGAACTTACAGAGGAAGAAGTCCAAGGGGTTATCAAGAAGATGGGAAGTAATAATCCCCTGGGCCGGATGGATTCACAGCTGAATTCTTCAGAAGTTGTTGGAGCACAGTCAAAGTGGATCTCATGAACATTATCAAGGATTTTCACAGGTATGGATCTATTGATTAAAGATTCAATTGCTCTTTCTTAACTCTTATTCCTAAAAAGGAAGACGCATGCACTCCCAAGGACATTAGACCTCTTAGTCTTAATGGAAGTGTATACAAGATACTCTTTAAACTTCTTGCTGAGAGGTTGAAGAAAGTGATGCCTGAACTTATATTTAATTTCCAAGGTGCTTTTATTCATGACAAGCAAATATTAGATGGTGTACTCATTGAAAATGAGTGTGTTGACAGTAGGCTGAAGTCTAAGAAGCCAGGAATTCTTTGTAAGATTGACATGGAGAAGGCTTATGATAACGTCAATTGGAAATATTTGTTTACAATCTTACATTTACATATCTTGGATCAGATGGTGCGTCTCTTCTTCTCATATATCTATTTTGGTGAATGGAAGTTATTTTGAGACTTTGTCATCATTTTTTTTTGTTGGTGGTTGAAGTTCTTTCAGAATTAATTAATGATGTAGTGGATCGAGGTCAACTTCATGGATTTCAGGTGGTTGATAATGGGACAATGATCTCTCACTTACATTTTGCTGATGACACCCTTATATTCATTGATGCAAATGTGGATGAAGTTAGAAGATTGTTTATCATCTTAACAGTTTTCGAAACACTCACTGGGCTGAAGTTAAACATGGAGAAAAGTACAATGATTAGTATGGGTGCTGAGGAAGTGGTTAATGTTTTAGCAAAGGAACTCGGTTGTAAATATGAAAACTTACCCTTCAGTAATCTTGGTATGCCAATTACTGCTCACTAGAAAAGTACAACAGTACGGGATCATGTCATTATTTGAAAGCAACAAAAACTTGCATCTTGGAAGAAGAGAAAGCTGAACAAAACTGGGAGATTGGTCCTTATCAAGAGCTTTTTAGCAAGCCTTCCCATTTATTTCCTCTATTTGTTTCATCTTCCTGTAAGCATTGATAAAAGAATGAAAAAGATTATGAGGAATTTCTTGTGGGGGCAGAAGATGGAAAGAAGAAGTTGGTTTGGGTTAGATGGCCAAAAATCTTTCATCCAAAGGCAAATGGTGGTTTGGGTGTGAGATACCTTAGAAAAAACTAACCATGCTTTGCTGGTTAAATGGATATGGAGATATAAAAAGATTAAAGATAGTTTATGGAGGAAGATAGTGTACCAGAAGTTCAAGAAAAGTGCTGAAGTGCTCATGCCAGACGTGGATAATCTCCCTCAATGCAGAATCTTGTGAAAAATGTAGCTAATATGGTTCCGGTAATTCAACAGTATACTCATTTTACTGTGAGGAATGTAAGGGGGATTAGGTTTTGGAAGGATAAGTGGTTGGATAGAGGGACTCTGAATGAACTATTTCCTGTGATTTTTAAAGCAGTCAAAAACAAAGACGCAATTATAGCTCAGGATAAGTGGTCGTTTAAGCAGATCAAATTTGATGATTTTGTTTTGGATTGGGTGAATTTGTTTAGAGAGTAGTCCAATGTAAACTCTCTAGTCGCCTATCTTCGTGTATCTTTGGAGGGTGCCATCTTGTCACTCTTTCTTTCATTTTTAATATATCCTTTGCCTTTTTCAAAAAAAAAATTATAGCTCAGGTGCTGGGCCAGAATGGTTGGTGTTGTGCTTTTAAGAGGCAGTTGAATGCAAATGACCAGATCGAATGGGACTTGCTTTGAAGGGACTTGGCATTGGTGCCGAGTCTGGTTGAAAAGTATGATAAAGTACAGATTATGGATAACTATAATTCACACAGGTGCTACGATCTTCTAGCTGGTGAGTTTGATTTCTGCAGTTTTGAGGATCATTTACGGAAGAATTGCATACCACACAAGGTAAGATTCATGCTATGGGCTTGTTTTCATAACACTGCCTACTAGGGATATGTTGAGACATAGAGGGGTGGATATTGAGTTTGATGATTGCGTTCTCTGTAATACCTAGAGAGAATCTGCAGACCACATGTTATTGCACTGCTCCTTCTCGTTCGCAGTCTGGGATTATTTTATAAAAGCTTTCAGGATATCATGGCCGATTCCTAGTTCTTTACTGTAGCTTTTTGATGCTTGAGAGACCAACGTTTTGAAGAGAAGAGGAGAAGAAGTTTGGAAGTTAATTGAATGAACGAAATAATCCTGTTTTTGGCGCAAGAAAGAAAAATATGGAGGAAGTGATTGATCTTGTTAAACACACGGTAGTGCTTTGGTCTTGTGATGCTGAAACTTTTAAGTTCATTAATCTCAACTACATTTGGAGTGACCGGGAACTTCTTATGTATGCATGATGGTCTTTATGGCTCTGTAATGACTGTTGAATTGGCTTATGCCTTCTTATGTCTGCATGATGGTCTTTATGGCTCTGTAATGACTTTTGAATTGGCTTATGCCTTGTCCTGGCCTTTACTCTCTGTAAATGGTCTTCTTTCATTCTTGTTCGAAAAAAAAATAATCCAACGCTGGACTTCAAATTTCTAGCGAACAACAAAAGAACTCTTCCTACGAAACTCCCAACGACTATTGGCCGGCTATAAAAGGACCAATCATGATTCGTGTGATCGGTAATTTGACCTAGTACCATGACAAGAGGAGATCTCAAACCCAGTACCTACACGTCAATGTCATTTTCTATCGATCCAAAACAAGAAAAAAAAGAATCATTTTAATCATCTTTTTTTCTTTTTTCTTTTTGGACTGATTCTTGTCTGTTTGACGGTCACAAAAAGGCCTACGTGAGCCATTACATTCACCTCGCTACCGGCCCTGAAGTCTTAACACAAATGCGCACCCTGTTGGATGCAATCTGGCTAGAATCAACTCTTTTTCAGTCGACTTGAACTACCCTGTTGAAATTAAATCACTTTGTATTCGGTTTTCAAGTAATTCAACAAAACAAAACCAAAGGAACAAGAAGAATATATAACAAGACGAAGCCTTAGATTATGTTTCCACGATCACCAAACAAACAGCACACGTACTAGAACATTCCAATAGAGTTATATATCTTATGAAAAAGATTATATGGAAAAATAGTAGATGCACAAAGTAGAAAATCTCTCATACTTATATCCCAAACGCGTAACGAGAGAACATGTTCAGAAATTTCACGGATAGAACATCTTCAAAACCCCAGGCATCTGCTTCCTTAATTCCTCCATGCGTTCAAAGCTAAATGCCAATTAATGTGAACATGTTAAATAAATTATGAGTTCTAGAAAAGGAAAAGAAAATTGAATATATTTAATTTTCATGGGGAACATAAAAGGAAGTAATATGCTTCATAAAAAAAGGCACTATCAATTAAATAATTACAACATCAGTTTTACTAACCTGCCGTGGAAAGTCTGTTGTCCTGGCAGTCTTGTCCAATGGCCCAGAAGTAATATCCACCCAGGCGCTGCTTCTTAGCGTATTTTACCTTGGCCTCAATGGATTTCTCACCATCGTATGATATCCAATTGGTTCCAGCATGAGAATAGTACGATACTGTCTCCTTATCATACTCCACAGTTGCGTCATGGATTTCATTGAAAGTCATTACATTATGGTACAACATGTACCCTATGGTGTATTTATCATCTTGAGGACCTGTACCAACAGCAGGTGCACCGATACCATTATTATTTCGATCCTTTAACTTCCATGTCCGACCATACAATGGAAGTCCCATGACTAATTTCTCTCGTGGCACACCGCCTTCTATCCATTTGTGAATTCCGTAGCTAGTACTGTAATTACAACTGTTGTTGTAAAGTGCAGCAATTGAACCGGTTCGAGATGTATCCCAATGTCCAGCATAGTCATAGCACATTACGTTAATAAAATCAACTTTAGCCGCTATGACTTCAGCAGGATATACCCTGCATTTGGATGACATTAAACTCAAGTCAGGAGCAAAGAAAACAGATACACCGATCCCAAGCTTTGTGTTGCCCGTTTGATGAGCTTCCTTATCAACTGCCAAGCGCAATTCAGCAAGGAGGGAAACAAGATTATTCATGCCTTCTTCACCATAGGGGAACTCCCAACCCAGATTAACACCATCAAAACCGTACTTACGAGCCACTTCAATAGTGGACTCTATGAAATATCCACGGGTCTTTTGTTTGCAGGCCATTGCAGAAAAAGCTTCATTCTGCGCTTCTTCATCAGTTGCACCTCCAATTGCGAGGAATGCCTTCGCAGAGCTATTATTTGAATGAAGATGACATGTGAACTCGTGCATGAGTCCTTCATTATCAATCTTTAATTTGTAATTTGTACCTGGATCAGGGTTGACAAATGCATAGAAGACATGAGTATAGTAAAGTTTGGGTATGCTTGATGGAGGGTTTGAACTTGCATACCATGAAGGCCAAAAACCACCTATAATACCGTTATTACTACTACTACTAGACATGCTAGGCTTGATTTTTTTTTTTGATGTATGATTAAGCTAAAAGAACGCGAGACAAATGAAGAAGAAATGCAAAACGGGACACGCTCTTAAGTGTGACCAGAAACCATCCAGGTATATATAGAGTCGAGCGCATAAATCCATCACCCCATACAACCTACTAGGTGAAGTGGTCCATGCACTTAAACAAATAAGAAGCTACAAAACCGGCCATTTGGAATTAGATTAGCAGAAGTAGAAATTAATATATTGCAACAGGGAAATGGGGTTAGGTACTTCAGTACAAGGAATGGGCGGCAATGTTTTTTTCCGCCCACATGCCGCCCTAGTATTCTACCTGCCTAACGTGTAATCTGATGGGTCTGAACCACATGTTAAATCAGGTGAATCTTTTTTTCTATTTTCTCTTTTTCTACCCTCTAAGCAAGTTTTTTTTTTCCTAAAAAACTACTAGTAATCTCTTATTATATGGGTTCAACATTAAAGAATCTAACAAAATGGATCCTTCATAGTCAATTCCGTATTTTAGAAAAATACAATTACTAGGCTCAAAATATCAATCTCTTCTCAGATCTCATCCATCATTTTATATTATTTTTCTAATAATTACAATGCTACCCTTTTGTATATATACACAAGAGAGAAATCATAATATATTTTCATTTTCAGATTTTGTCTCTCTCTCCTCCAGGCGAGATTTTCTTCTGCAGAAATGGATTCTCGTTCGATTTTTCATTTCTAGATTTGAAACAAGATTTCTCTCTCGAAATCAAGTTCTCACACAGAACAACATCGTCAACAACTCTTGTTCTTGCGATTTCAGTGCATATCGGTTAAGAAAACTGAATGAAAATCATCAGCAACAACTTAAAATGAAGATTTAATCATCAAATCATGATGACAAAGATAACTTTGATATATCTTCATCTTTTCATTCGATTTAAACTTCTGATTTGTTGATTTCCAAATCGATATTAGAAGAAGAAAAAAAATTATTTATTGTTGAAAACCTAACCGATCTGATTTTATCTCGAAATCTTTATTCAAAACAAGGTCAGAATATAGATCTATAGTTATTTCATCTTGATCTCTCTTTTGAGATTGAAATTTTTGAAAAAATTTGTCAACGAATTTTCTAGGGTTTCGAATTGAAAATCGATTTAACTTTTAATCTATATTCCTGACAGAAAATCTAAGTTTATTTATGAACTCATAACATCTTAATATCCGTTACCGTCAAATGAGATCAGAGATGGAAACAACACGATTTTTCTTGAATCAATCTATTCATTTAATTTGAATCTAGACACGTTTTTGTTTGTTATTATTGATGTTGTTTGTTTTGTTGTTATTTTAGGTTCGATTTGTTGTTTTTATATTTCAATATGATTTTATAGGGTTGATTAACGATGGTGGTGATAATTTTGATGGGAGGTTGAATAATAAGTGGATAAAATTGAAGGAGAATATTAGAATAAAGAGGATGAACCATATTTTGTTTTTGTTGCTGGTATTGGTGGTCGTCACAGGTTTGAGTTTACTGTTCTTTCATTCAAAATTTGATTAGTATGTCAATGTGATTAAGTTTCTCATTGTGATTGCATAACATGTGTAACTTTTCTTCTACACATCCAAATTGCATGTGTAACTTACGTCTACACATCCAAATTGCATGTGTATCGTATGTCTACACATACAATTAGCTTGTGTAACTTTCCTCTACATATCCACTATATATTAAATACTAGCTGAATAGAACAACAAATAATCTCATAAATATTTGTGGTTATAATTTGCAGCCTCTCAAATTAAAAGTTGTTAAGTTGTTAAGGTTCACTTCAATTGTTTAAATCATGTGGTTTGAATGTATCATATTGAAATTTTATAAACTTCATGGTTTGAGTTTACTGTTATTTTTCTTAGAATTTGATTAATATTACAATGTGAGTTCACATTTTGACGATGATGCATAACATGTGTAACTGTCGTCTACACATCCAAATTGCATGTGTACTTGTGTCTATACATCCAATTAGCTTGTGTAACTTTCCTCTACACATCCACTATATATTCCAACTTTTAATTGAATTAAATCTTAACAACTTTTGATTCTGGATAATTACTGGTTACATTGATGTGTATTTT
Source organism: Papaver somniferum (assembly GCF_003573695.1). Lineage (NCBI taxonomy): Eukaryota > Viridiplantae > Streptophyta > Magnoliopsida > Ranunculales > Papaveraceae > Papaver > Papaver somniferum. The sequence continues at coordinate 312,714 of NW_020620714.1, read as the reverse complement.
TCTAGTTATACATGCTTTGAATATGTTTGAATGCCTTTATGTAGATTTACTGCGAATGCATGTTATGGTTCACTTGTTGAAATAGAAATATATGAATTCAAATTAACTATGCTAGTACGATTGAGTTGTGTCTACTAGAGAAGGAAGTTGCAGTCTTTGGTTGTAGAAACCCTGAAGAGATCCCATGGGCTGAGACCGAAGTCGGATACATTGTTGAGTCAACTGGAGTGTTCACTGACAAGTACAAATCTACTGCTCATTTCAAGGTTTGATATTATCCCATACTTTTTATTTTCAATCCTAAGTTCCTTTTGAGAAATGAACTCCTACCAGTCAGTTGCATGTGTAACTGAAGTATGTAATCTTGTAGGAAATGCTTTCTTTGAGAAATGATGTTCATATGCATGTGTAACTCCTATTTACACATTCTATATGCATGTGTAACTAGGAGTTACACTAGTCAGATGTAAGTGTAACTTCTAACTACACATGCTAAAATGAACAAATTTAGTTGGTCGTGAAAATGATGTGACCGAACCAATTTAGGTGTGATAACTCGTTAGATTTTGAAGCATGTGTAATGTGTATCTGCTGACTAATCCAGGTTATCAAGTTCTTTTTGTGATCTTTGTTATTCTCCTTGTATTTGTTCAATAATTTTGTTTCTGTCTTTTGGTACATCCAACCTAATCCAAATGGGTGTTTATTTTGTTGCAGATAAGAAAGCATTTTGGAATTGAGAAAGACAAAAAGAGAAGGGAACATTTCTATTATAGTATGTCGTGGATGATTTCATGATTTCTTTCACACATCTAGTATTTCAACTGTTTATTTTATTCAATAACAAGTGATTATTATAATTGATAAACGAATAAACTACTATAAATTAATATTAAAGTAATACAAGTATTTTTTTTTTTAAGTTTTGATGTGTAACTTTTGGATACACATCCACATGAATGTGTAACTATTTGATACACATTTAATATGAATATATAATTTTAACATACACATGCATATTGTTTCCAAATGAATGTGAAAGTGTTGGTTATGGTCGGAGGTGATGGTGGTGGTCGAAGGTGATGGTGGTCGGAGGTGATTTGTCGGTGGTGGTTATGGGCGGAGGTGATTGGTGATGGTTGGAGGTGGTGTCCGTCGGCGATGGTGGCAAGTGACTATGGGCGGAGCTGATTTTTCGGTGGTGGTGGTCGGAGGTGGTGGTCTGTAATGGTTGTCGGAGGTGGTGATGGTTGGTGGTGGTGAGCAGTGGTGGTGGTTGGAGGTGGTTGTCGACGGTTGTGGTGGTGGTCGGAGGTGGTGGCAACATATTTTAATAGTTATGGGCTTAAATTTAAATTTTATTTAATCATGGACTTGACTATATACGTAAGGGTATGAATATCTTTTACTAATTTGGGGTTTAGATTTAAATTTATTTTTATTAGGGGCCTTTTATCATGGATAACTCATGGGTTAGGGCCTTGGCCTAATGTTCCCTTTTTTTCGCGTAAAAAATTGACTAGATTTTGTGCCCGTGTTACGCACCGGGCGGACCTGAAAACTGTTTTCCCTCACCCTGTCCCGACGGATGCTTAGGATTTTTGATTTGGTGAAGCTCGGCTTCGCATCGCCCGTCCTGATATATGCTTAGGATTTTTTGTTTGACCGTCTCAATACATGCTTGGCGCGACTTCACCTCGCCCCGTCCCAATTCATGCTTGGCTCGACTTCGCCTCGCTTAGATGCATGCTTAGGATTTCTGATTCAGTGTGGCTCGGTTGTGCCTCACCCCATCCCCATATATTTTTTGTTTTGGTGTGGTTGGCTTCATCTTGTCACGTCGCTTAAAAATTTTGATTTGATGTGGCTCGATTTCGCCGCGCCCAAAATCCCACACTTTTTGTCCCAAAATGATTCAACCATAAAAACAGTTTTAAGTACTCACCTTGTTAGTCAGCCAAAGTGTGCTTACTTCTCAAACTAAGTCCCCCACTACCATAATCATAAGAACCCGAGAAAAAAAAACCTAAGTACACAATTTATATTTGAAGAAGAATCCCGAGACCCCATCAAGTCATACAGGACCACCGTATAACATGATGGCGAACTAAAACAAAATCTCTTTTTTTATGGTGTATCATAAACATAGTCGAGCAGCAAAAAGAGAAAAGTAGTAATAGAGATAGTGGAGTTTTAGAGAGATGAAAGCCAACATCTTAATAATTGTACCTGCCGTAAGAGTATCCATAGTTGGCGAGTATAACAAAAAATTTGGGATAATTTAGTAACGTAGTGGGATGGAGTAAAGATCAAATTCCAGACCAAAATTAAATCCCAGAACATATTTGGTCGCGACCAAATCCCAAATCGTAATATAGTCGGGCGGAAATTTAAAGTATGTTTGTCGTTGAGCGTAAATTTAAAGTACGCTTGTTAACGGGCATAATTGAAATTTACGTTTGTTTGTCAGGTGTAAAAAAAAGTTACGTTTCAGACGAGCGTACAATCAATCTACGCTTCACTAGGCGTAAATTAAAAATCCGTTTCTCACCAGACGCACACCAAGTTTACGCCCCATTCAGGCGCACACCAAGTTTACGCCTCATTCAGGCGTAATTCAAAATTACGCCCCACCCAAACATACACAGATTTTACGCCCCATTCATCTAACGGACATTTTTATTACGCCCCATGACCATTTTTGTACCGTTACGAAAAAATTGAAAATGAATTATGAAGTTTGGAATGAAATAAACTTGGAATGAAGTTTCGAACGTTGGAGAAAATAGGCGTTGGAAATTTTTGACCGTTAGGGAGATATTCTTTTTCGAACGTTTGAAATTTGAATCGTTGAGGAAGGGTTTATTTTGTACCTATACATACAGATGAATTCCTTTAACATTTTCATCTCATTCAATCTATCCAGTGAAAAAATTAGTATTCAGAAGACAAAATAGTATTTCGTATTTCAGGCGTACACTCAATCTACGTCCCACTTCCACACAGGCGTAAATCTTTTTTACTCCCCACTCATCAGGGGTACACGGATTTTACGTCCCACTCAGGCGTAAACCAAATTTACGCCAGTCTCCGTATGTACAAGTGCTCAAGAAACGTGTTAAACTAGGCGTAATTTTATTTTATGTCTGTTGGCGCGGTGATATGATCATGCGCCTGATGAACGGGCGTGATTTAAAAACCCGTCCCACATGAAACGTGATTTATCCTTACGCCTGTTGTCAAGCGTTAATTTAATGTACGCCCGTCTCAAACGTAATTTATATGTCCGCCCAGAAATCAAACGTCACTGGATTATCCGCGCGTTTTCATGCGATGATTTATTTTACGCTCGATCAAATTTACTCTTCATCCCGTAGCGTCACACTGCAGACTAAACTCAAATTTGATCGTTTTATTTGATCTTTGATCTTTGGTTATACTCGTACCACTGCAGTTGCTCTAAGCAAATTACTTGGACTATCCAACCTCCGCAGGTATTTAACCAAGTGACTATATCAAAATGAACACACACCTAATAAAATTGGCCTTCTGTTAATGTCGGTTAAACCGGTGTCCAGCAGGCCCTCAGCTGCTTACATATTGTAAGCTTCAAGATAAACTTCAAAACCATAAATCAACTAAACACTAACCATAAATGTAGCACACAAATAATCTCGGCCTTCACAATTACGAGTTAGGAGGCCAAAAGATTCCATTACACTATTTCATAATTGTCGTTCTACTCGGGACTTGTTTCTAATACGGAAAATGGGTCATTTGTCCAAAAAATTTTAAAACATGGTTCAAATAGACAAGTAAAAAATTAGTATGAGTGAAATGGACAAAAAAAATTTAGCAAGGATGAAACTGGATTCATCCTGGCTTAAACTTAAAAGATAGCAAGGATGAAACTGGATGCATCCTCATGTAAATTAAAAATAAGAAAAAGTATTTGAAAATGGGTAGGATGAAACTGGTTACATCCTAGTTATTTTTATATTTTTGTCCATTTGAACAATATCTTTTTAATTTTTGTCCATTTAAACAGTATCAAAATGTACAAATCTTTTTCACCCAGAAATTGTTGATTTTAGTTTTTTTAACCAATTTTGTGTTTCTTCTAATACCACGCCCTCTGCAGCAGGCAAGGTTGATGTGCGCACATAATCTTTACCCATATCCTGTACTCCTTCATTATCCAAATGAGATTATTCTCCTTCATCGCTAACAAATGAAGAATTTCTGTTTTCTGACGCCAATAGTGCCAACGACAGATTCAACTTTCTTTCAATAGAGATTTGATGTTCCATCTGTCAAACACCAATAAGACTTCCTTAACAGTGAGTAATGACGATAAACTATAAACAGAAAGTGTCAAATTCTAAGTTAAAAGCATAATCTAACCTATGTTAACCTCTCCTTTGCTTTCTTTATTTTCCTTTTCTCTTGAATTGTAAATGTATTTTTAAAAATTGAATCCGTTTCAATTGTCTACAATTTTAATTGTCTGCATTTTCATAGAAGAAGCATTTAAGTCAAACACATATGACATCTATGTGAATCATTAACAGAAAGGTGGAGGTCATCGCTACAGATCTTAAGTTTGCACACGTTTTAGCAGTTCATTGTGAAAAAATAAAAATACTATCTGTATAATGATGATCTAATTACTGGAAATTATTTATGGGGATAGAAGATCTAAATTGATGTGTTACAGGGACACGGATACATTGTGGGTGTGTCGTGTCCAATACGTTACTTTAACACGACAACTTAAAAAACTAGAAAACGGAGACACAGATAGCGAGCATAGCAAAATACTTACATATATGTATATAACTAATAAAAAAGGCATTAGAAATACAAACTCCATTGATATTTTCACGTATCTCCATCATCTCATAGATATAGCTGTAGTTGTGAGAGAATATCTCCAGTTTTGCTAAAAAAATCTATTGGAGATAACTGGAGAGCTTCTGGAGTGTCTTTATTTTTATTATTAAGGACAATACTCATTATTGAAGCTAGGAAAATATGTTTTTACTAAAGATAAAGATTTTTATACAAGTTAGAATGAAGAAAATATTTTATTTCCTAATATAAATAAGTAACTTAAGTACTTTTTAATTTTATTAAATATTTTATTTTTGTCTTGGTAATTGAGTTGTCTCGTGTGGGTCGGACACGAGTGTCCGTCGTGTCCACACGGCGTAATTTTTTGTTTTTGAGTGTCCTTTTAACACAGCTATATTGGCTATACTTGCCAATGATTCAGGTCGACCATACGCCCTACAACCTATTCCAACATGATATTAACTATCACAAAGATTTTGAATTCATAGATTGCGCCGAAAATAGGCAGGTCAATCGGACTGCAATATGAAGAAAAAAAAACTAAACTTAAGTGATAACCAAACTCGTTTCGTGTATTACCTTATAGTACCATGATTCAATCCTACTTTTTATTAGCTTATGTTGCAGTTGTAACAATAAAACACTCAAAGAAAGATGTTAGAGGTAAAAAATTTTAAGGTAAATAAACACTTAAATGGACAGCACACAGAGGACAGAATCACGTGTTCAACACGCTGTCCTTAACACAATAGTTGACCGGTACGCCTCAAGAATGAGTGATGCCTATACCATGTGGTCAAGTTGTGTCCAGGATAAAACTGCCCGTTGTAAGTATTGTTAGCACTACAATACTTGCCCACTCTTACGAACCCAACAAGAAATGCGCACAGAATGAAATAAAGGACCACACAGGGGGAGAAGACGAAAAGAAGAGGATAGTAGCTCTTCTGGACACAAAATCGACTGAAGAACTCGAGGGGGTTTTATAGCAGAGAAGAGAGAGAAGTTTTCCAAAAAGATAAGTCTTGGTTGACCGACACCCACACCCAGCCCGGCCGGACGGCGGCGTGCGTACTTCGGTGCGAAGCACCGCGCGTGTGTGAAATGTGTGATTGTACCAACTAGCCCATTTCCTAAGTCCTCTCCCTCGCACAAAAGTGCTAATGACCCAAGGGCCACTCTAATATCAAAAAATTCAATACTTATGGAGAGGTATCATATTTAGTTTTCCCTATATAGGACTAAAGGTTCATTCACAAATAGTGAAAATGAGCTAGTGTCCTTAGTGACCAATAGATCCTGAGTTCCAATCCTACCAAGACCAAAAACCAAATTATTGTATAAACTCATTTTCTCTAACAATTCCCCACATGAATGAAATATCGATAAAGCATCAGAAAACGGAAAGCGAGAAATACCGCTTAGGAAAGAGGTGTCCATGAGGTCTTGAACCTTTTCTTAGTGAGAAATTGCCGGAACTACTTGATGGACAGTAAACGCGATGTCTTGGACTACCATCGTTTGGTGTAATCCGCGATAATAACCACACGTGATATCTCTCTAGGTGTTGTCGAGTTCATGCCGTTGTGTCCTTTTTGGCCCTGGACAAATCCCGTTTCTCCAAATGCTCTAGAGAATCATCTTTCTTCTCATAGGAAGCGACCCACTTCCACATTCAGATAGGTGAGTTCCATCAAGAGTGTTTACTGCTACACCCACTTCAATCTAAAATTGAAACTATAGAACTCATTAAGACTTAATATAAAGTCATCCTCACATGCAGTCACACTATCACGTCTACACCATAGGGAAGGGGCAGAGAATGAATTCTATGATAGTGTTTACCTTGACCCGCCACAAATTAGTTTCTCATTCAAAACCTTGATCTTGGGATCTCCAGTCAGCAAGGTTGAGTATCCTTCATGGAAAGTTTATTTAATGAGCCTAAGCCCCATCCCCTTAGATGCATTACTAACTATCTCCTTGGACAAACCTTTCGTCAAAGGGTCCGCGATATTCTCCTTGGACTTAACCCAATCAATGGAAATAACGCCTTTTGAGATTAGTTGTTTTAGGGTATCGTGTCTTCTCTTTATATGTATAGACTTCCCATTATAGTAGCTGTTTTTAGATTTAGCTATGGCAGCTTGATTATCACAATGTATAGATATAGCTGGCACAGGCCTATGCCAGAGAGGAATGTCTTCGAAAAAGCATCTTAGCCAAGCGTCCTCCTCTCCTGCTTTATCTAACGCAATAAACTCAGATTCCATAGTGGATCGAGCTATGCAGGTCTGTTTGGAACTCTTCCAAGAAACAGCCCCACATGCTAGAGTGAAAACATATCCACTCGTAGACTTAGACTCCTCTGAGTCTGATATCCAGTTTGCATCACAAAATCCCTCAAGAAGGGAAGGATACCTTTCATAATTCATCCCAGTGTTCCTTCCCTGGATTACAAGTATACCTACTTAACCTACTCACAGCATAAGCAATGTCTGGCCTAGTACAGTTCATCAAATACATCACACTTCCTATAACTCGTGAGTATTCAAGTTGTGATACTTGGTTGACCCACACCCACACCTGACCCGCCCGGACGGACGGCGACGGCGGCATGCGAAGCACCTCGCGTGTGTGAAATGTGTGATTGTACCAACTATCCCATTGCCTAAGTCCTCTCCCTCGCACAAAAGTACTAATGACCCAAGGGCCACTCTAATATCAAAAAATTCAATACTTATGGAAAGGTATCATCTTTAGTTTTCCCTATGTGGGACTAAAGGTTCATTCACAAATAGTGAAAATGAGCTAGTGTCCTTAGTGACCAATAGATTCTAAGTTCCAATCCTACCAAGACCAAAAACCAAATTATTGTATAAACTCATTTTCTCTAACAGCTTACAAACCAAAACTGTATCCACCACCGTCATCAACACCATTGTAATCAACAGAACCTTCAACCATGTGAAAATATTTTCTTTCTATGATTCAATCCTACTTGTTAGAATGAAGAAAATATTTTCTTTTGTGTATTACCTTATAGTCCTGTGATTCAATCCGATTTGTTAGAATGAAGAAAATATCTTTTTCCTAATATAAATTCAACAATATCAATATTGGTCAGAAATTAATAAAATAAACCTTTTTGAAGCTTCACACTCGATATCCATAATAGGACATCATGTACTCGAAACCTTAAGTTGTATAGTGATTAACTCTCACCTGCAAATTAAAATATTACTTGTTTAATTTCGTTAACTTTCATAATAGAATTTATTGCATGATAGAAACTAAGAAAACATAAAATCAAAATAGAACAGAGAATACCCCAAATCAAAATAAGCATATAAATAGGATTACTGAAGAATTTATCTATAATTATGGTTAATAGACTAATATTAGATCAACAAAAATAGGATTACAAAAACCTAATTGAGTTTTACCTTGTTCGGAAAAAATGTTCACTTAGATTTTTCCGAGAAATTCAGGAAGATGAGCTCGATTGATTTCGCCAAATGATTATGCAGAAGTTTTTCTGATGAACAGAGAGATGTAAAAGAGAATAGAGAGAGAAGGAGGAGAGAAGAGACGAAAGAAAAGAAAAAAATTGCGGCTATATGTTTTGTTTCTCTTTGTTTCCGAGAAAACTATTTTTCAGTTTTTTCTTTCGTTTTTTCAATTGAAAAATCGGTATTCACGATTACTTTAATGGAATTTGAGGAAAACTGGGATAGAGCAATTTCAAGGGGCAGTGACATTTATCCAAAGGTGGGTATTCTTACCGAGACATGTGACTTAAATGATTTAGTTTAAAAGTTTTGCCGCAAGTACCTGTTTCTATACCCTCAAATTGAGTTTTCCTTTTATTCCTGATAAAACTATACTGTCTACTCAAGTTAATTTTTCTTCCCAACTAAAAAACGATGAAAATCAGAATAGAACTTAACTTTTTGTTATACAGATAGAGGGATGCAAATTCGAGGCATCAATTTTTTTTAATTATTTTAGATGACCCTTTTCTCTACTATTATTCTTTTTATCACAGCAGCTAATAACTCCATGGGTGAAGCTCAAAACACCTGATGCACTAATATCTCTCGATTTCTTATAAATCGCAATTTTTAGTAAGAATAAAGGAATGATTATGTTTAAATCTGATTTATCAAAGTACATCCTGCTGATTTTGAATCTAGAAAAAATAGAGAACCAAAAGAAAAAGGACCCAAGAGGAGACATTAATGGAGGAGGCACTGCCTTTGTTCTTTTTTATTTTTCACCTAGCTCTCGACAGATGAGAAGAATACAAAAAATTTATATAAAAAGAATACATAAAAGGTAAAGTAAAAAGGTGGAACTGGTTTTGGGAAGTTTTTCCAACAAATCAGCGAAGTCGGAATGTGCATCCCGATTTTCAGAGATGTAAAAATATTGACTCTTTCAACTAAACTCTTTGTTTCTTGACAAAATGATGATAAAAATTGATAAAATGCTCATTCGCATTGTTTTTGTTTTCTCCCCGAATAGATTAGTTATATTTTTATCTTATTGGGACGACCGAAGGGAGGGAGTCCCTTTTATGGACACTTTTTGTAAAACAAAGTATACCGCATATGTGAAATTTGATAAAAAAAGATTATAAATGGATTGGTGGTAGTCTTTGGGACTTAAAAATCCATGCCTTTGAATTTAAAAAAAAAAAATCGTTGGAAAGATTTTAATGAGATCTTCATAATGAATACAAACAAAAATATCAAATTTAGAATTTTTACGAAAAATTCTGAGGTGTTTAACCTTTTATGCACAATTTTCGAAAATTGAATGCAAAGCCATTATGGTAAACTACTACAAAGGATGCATAACACATTATGCAACCATATTTTAGTTTATGCATCAGCTAACTTTCCATTGCAACTAATTAAACGATGAACTCTCTTCGTATTAGGAAAAGTGATACTTTCAGTTTAGGCTCAATTTTCAAAAATTGAATGCACGACAATTTTTCAAACCACCACAAAGGATACATAACACATTATGCAGCATATTTTGATTTATGCATCAACTAATTTTTTGTTTCAAGAAAAGTGATATTTTTACTCTGTTTCAGGAAAAATGTCACTTTCAGGAAAAGTGATACTTTCACTTTTTCAATTTGGCATATTTTTTGGAAAATTTTCTTTTTGCAAACGGAGGTACATGCCTAAAAATATCATTCCAACAAAAAAAAACAATGAAACACTGCTAATTGCGAAAATCAGAAAAAGTAATATTTTCGCATAAAAGTCTACATCGTTGATGTATAATGCGTTATACAATCAGCGGTATTTCGGTCGGCCTTCCCCATCGTAGAAGAGGTGTTCTAATATAGATTATTCGTGAATCTATTTTGTAACTGTTGGATTGTTTAATATAAACTCATGACCATCAAGAAAAAATAAAGTGAATATTATAACCTCAGGTTACCTAAATATATTCCATGGAGAATATATACTTTATCTTGGATTATTTGGTTTATCCAAAATAGAATTATCACAGGACTTTTAATTTACACTAGAAGTTAGAAACAAAAAACTAGAGGTTTAAACTTTAGGGAGAAAATTTATCCTCTTTAATTTCTCTTAATCTGCGTGAAAAACTCTAAAATATCATCTAACGTGGAACAAATGGAATAAAAACTAAGAAAATTATTGGTAATAAGTGGGAAGAAAAATAAAAAATAGATTCAGAAATGACTTGAAAAATAAAAAAAAGGTGATACTCCTACTACTATTCCTCCCACGTGCACTCAACTTCCGGTCAGAACCATTACTACTATATTGTCTAGAGGAATTTTTAATCCAAAACAACTTCCTCCTGAAATTGTTGCATGTACATCTATTTTTCTCAATTTACCAATTGCTCTTGAATTTATGCTTACATCTGAAGTGGAGGCTAAATCTTATAAGGAAGCTTCAAAGAATCCAAAATGGATTGTAGCAGTGAAAAAGGAGAACTCACCTCCCAAGGACAATGGAACATGGGTTTAAAACCATTTGTAGAGGGGATGAATGTTCTAGGAAGCAAGTGGTTTATAAAAAAAAATACAACTTTGATGGCACTGTGGAAAGGTACAAAGCTAGGTTGGTTGCACAAGGATATACTCAACAAGATAGTGTTGATTACTTAGTACCTTCAATCTTGTTCCTAAGACTACAAATATTAGGTGTATGTTGACCATTGCAGTCACACATGGCTGGGATATTAGGCAGTTGGATGTATACATTTCCTTCCTTCATGGGTTTCTCAAGAGAAGATGTTTGTATGACCCAGCCTAAAGGTCTTGTTGATGAAAAAATACCTGACTATGTATACCATCTTAAGAAATCTCTCTAACGCCTCAAACAAGGTCCTAGAGCTTGGTTTGAGAGATTTAGTCTCTTTCTACACAATCATGGATTTCATAAGTCAGTCAGTGATCACTCATTGTTCTCTTATACTTTTGGTGAACGAAAGATACTTCTTATGTTATATGTAAATGATATAATTCTCACTGGTTCTTCTCCAGCATTATTGGACTCTTTTATAGTTTTTTTGAGCAAGGAATTATCTATGAAGTAACTGGGTCCTATACATTATTTTCTTGACATTGAATGTTCCAAGTCTTCTACTTATATTCTTCTCACACCGAAGAAATATTCTCTACAATTGTTGGAATAGGATGATATGCTTACTTGTAGCTCTGCAAGTACTCTTGTTGCTGCAAGACCAATACTATCTTTATATAGTGGTGATCCTCCTGATGATGCTTAATTTTACAGAAGTCTAGTTGGGGGGAAACAATATCCCGCACTCACTACACTAGACTAGTGTTTTTCAGTCAACTATGTCTCTCAGTTTATGCATGCACCCACTAGTTCTCACCTAACAACTAGTGAAGAGGATTTTAAGATATGCCAAGGGTAACATTAGCTCTGGTGTTAATCTCTCTGCTAGACATTGTGAAATTCTTACAACATACTCTGATTCTGATTGTGAAGGATACCCTGACACTAGGAAATCCACTAGTTGTTACTGTATTTACATGGGAAATTCTCTTATTTTTGGTCCTCTAAAAAGCAGCCAACTATCTCTCATTCCAGTACTGAGGCAGAGTATAAGTCCTTAGAAGTCACTAGTGCATAGCTTCTTTGGATTTCATACTTACTTAAAGAATTGGGTGCTTCTCTATCTAGACCTGACACTCTCTACTACGATAATATTGGAGAAAACAAGTTAGCTGCAAATCTTGTTTTTTATGCGTGTACTAAGCATGTGGAGATTTACTATCACCGCATTAGGGAGCTAGTTGAAGATGGCTTTCTGAAGTTAGCTTACGTTCCATCTCAACATCAATTGGCAGATATGTTTACTTAAGGACTTGGAGTAGTTATGTTTCATTGGTGTATTCGCAAACTAATGCACTTTATCGAGACATTAACTTGAGCGGAAGTGTTAGATGATATAAGTGTAAACTTAGTGTTAGTTTTCTTGAAGTTGCTTTCATTTCTAGATAGGTTGGTGCCTGTTAAATCCTTGTTGTAAAGAAATCCTATTTACAATATGTCTATGCATAAATGGCCGATATCAGTCATTGAGGTTTGTGAAAGGATCATGCCAAATTTATTTGGCCTGGAATGGAGAGGTAAGAAAGTTTATTACTCGGAAACATAATAAAGTCTGTACTCCTTACGAGAAGGGATTTGGGATTAGCGAAGTTATGGGTTCGATATTTGGCTACTAAATATATAAAAGTATTTATGGGCAATGGAGTTTTAAATGATGTTATTCTACACTTTAGTATGGTCTAGATTGAAGTGGGCTTGGGAATATTCGAAAGAAGATGTGAGATGGATAGCTATGTTGTTTAAGGCGCTAGACTAGCGAGGTGAAGGATCCAAAAATTAGAGAATTTTTTTTTGTACGCATCTACTGGTGCGTTTTATTGCCCTTACACAACATAGATAAATAGTTGGGATGGTTCTCGGTTATCAGTATGGTTTGACACTAGGGTGGGAGTAGGTCCATTGATAAATATCATAGGTAATGACTGATATTGTAAAAGTTAGTGATCTGATATTTATGGATGGGTGGCATATTCCCATCGATTTAGGTCCTTTTCTAACACCATGTTCATTACCAGTAGTGGGTGGAGGCAATGATAAAATAGTTTGGTGTGGAAGTACTAATGGTCTTTTTTCTATAGCTGCGGTAGTGGAGAAAATCAGATCCGGAGAACCAATGGTGAGTTGGTCTTCAAAAAATTAGAAGAGTTGTATGCATCCGCGGTTAGCAAGCAATATTTGGGAGTTAAGGCAAGGAGTGTATGGAAATGATGAGAGTATGAAGAAAAATGGTTCCGAATTATCTCCAGGTGCTATGTTTGTGCGAAGGACCAAGACACAATGCCTCACTTGTTGCTCTGGTTTTGTCATTTTAGTGAGCTTATGTGGATTTGGTTGGGAGGTCTCTTTGGATTTTTAAATCCAAATTCTTTTGAAGGTGTTTTTACTTTTGCAAAACAGAAGAGTGCAATATTCAGGAAGTTTGGATTACAGCTGCATATGCAACCATGAGAGAGTTATGGTTCTTACGAAACAGAATTGTTTTTGATGGCCTCAAACCAAAAGTAAGTAGGATCAAGTCAAGGGTTAGAGGACGGAGCCAAGATTTTGGAGATGGGGTGCAAAAACATACTTTGGGTTGCAAGCAAAATTTTAGGAACTATAATTTTGGGCATACCAAAATCTTTCAAGGCATACTGAATGAAGACAAAAAAGGTTGTGAAATAGTAAAATCAGATAACCCCTTAACCCAAAAATTTTTTAATGGCAAATCTGCCCGTTACGTAGTAGTGTTAATAATCTTGATTAGTGATTAAATATTTAGTTTAGTGATTAAAATAATTTTCAGAATTATAAGAGTTGTTTAGATGAAAAATTTGAGGGAAAAAAATCAAAGTTTTGGTTTGGTTAAGAAGGAGAGAAAGAGAAGGAGAAAGTGAGAAAATTATAATTCTTGATTCAATGGAGGATGAGGAGGGTCATCATTCATCTAAAAAACCTAGGAAAATACATATCAACTACAACAATGATCCAGAAATGGCTGATTTCTTAGATTATGAGAATGATTTTACACCCACTCAAACTCAAGCTCAAACTCAAACACAAACTCAAGATGATGATTTTTATGAGCCAAATCCTGATGATGAAGACATTGATGAGGAACCCAATGCTTCTAATACACAGGTACACTTATATCCTATACTTAATCTCACTTTTATAGCTCTCAATTATCAAAAGTTAGGTTTTTTGAATCATGGTTCGGCGAAACAGGTTGAGGTTCGGCTCACATCTATGAGCCGAATCTACCAATTGATAAACGGTTCGGCTTACTGAATCTGTTTACTGCATGCGCCGAACTTATAATTTCCTATTCCAACCCTTTTGCTAGACACTAGTTCGGCTTATATGAAAGTTTCATAGTAAGCCGAACAACATCCTGAATAGCCCGAAATAGAATCATTACTAATTCGGCTTATATACCAAAATCGTATGTGCCGAACATAATTTTTTAATTTCTGGGTTGAAATATTGTTACTGGTTCGGCACATATGGAGAATATCGTATCAACCGAAACCTCTTATGTTCAAGGTTCGACACATAATATGGTTATCGTCTGAGCCGAACATGATTTTTTAATTTTTGGGTTAAAATATTGTTCGTGGTTCGGCACATATTGAGGATATCGTATAAGCCGAAACCTTTAAATGTTTATAGTTCGGCACATCATATGATTATCGAATGCGCCGAACCTTGTTATTATATTCCCTTTCTAGTGTTTAACCTTGTGATATTTTTTGTAGATCGTGCTTGGACCCATGGAAAATCAACCTGATCCAGTAGACATAAATCACGAGGATACCAAGGATCACTTCAAAAATGATTGGGTATGTAAGAACCTTTTGTTTACCTTAATGTTGTCGGAATATTCCAAAGTTTTTCTTACAAATTACTTGTTTTGGAATGAACGTAGATATGGAAAACTAAACCAGAAGTTATGGATTGGCTTGAGGAACAAGCGATGAAGATAAATTGTGTACTAGTTAAAGGATAACAAAGCCGATGGGATCGGTTTGAAATGATTTGTGAGCGTAGTGGAACCGGCGCTAGCAAGGTTAAAAAGGGTACTGTATATGTTGGGAAGACCAGGAGAAAGAATACGACGAAGACGAAGAAAAGAAATTGCCCTTTCAAGATCGTTTTCAACCTCAAGAATAAGTCCATGAACAAAGAAGATCAATATTGGATAATGAATAAAGATATGGATTGTCGTCATAACCACCCACGTCCCAAAGACCTTCATGGACATGCGAAAGTAGCGCGACTCAAACCCGACGAGATGCTAGAAGTGGATAAAATGACACGGGCACATTTGCCACCTTCTAGGATTCTTAGCAAATTGAAGGCGGACAACAAGAATAACAAGTCGATTATGCAAACTATCTACAATGCAAGACAAAAGATTAGAAGACTCAATTTGCAAGGTAGGATGGTGATGCAACAAGTAATTTGGTTAGGGGTGAAGAATAACTACGCTTTCCAAAAGAAGTTGGATGACTTCGGTCAAGTCACACACCTTTTCCTTGCCCACCCGGAATGCGCCCAATTGGCTTTATGCTTCCCACAAGTTATTATATTGGATTGCACGTATAAGACTAATAAATATGAGATGCCGTTGATGAACATTGTGGGGCATACTTCGACAAAGGCACCGTTCCCCGTGGCTTTTTGTTTCATGAAAAACGAGAAGAAAGAGAGTTACGTTTGGGGGTTAGAACAATTGAAGTTAATCTTCCGGGAGGGTGCTCTTCCTAAAGTGTTCGTTTCCGATCAAGATTCATTTTTTCGGGTTCCTAGGGTCCTTGTCCTTTGTTGATGATTGCATCCCACTTGTTGATGAGGTATTTTTTTTCTTCCACGGTCATTGGTGTTTTGCAACCAAGTTTGGCCTTCATTTTTTTCAACATCTCCCTACATGCGGAATTGGTCCTGACACAAGTATGAAAGTTATAAGAATATTTCGGCGCAAGTATGAATCATGTTTTGAAATTTTTATTAGCTTACACAGAGAGTGGATCGGCTCATACCACAAAACCATTATAAGCCGATCCTATATATTCGGCTCATAACCGATACAGTCGAATAATCCGAATCTATGATTATGAACTCAAACATGTATTTGGCGCAACATGATATCATATAAATAAGCCGATCCTATACACTTGTAAAATTTATGAAATTTTAACAATGATATTCGACGCAACCCTAATACTATCAAATAAGCCGAATCTAGACTTATGAATTGAAACATTTATTCGGGATAAAACTAATACAACCATACAAGCCGATCCTAAGCACATGCAAAATTCTGAAATTCAAACAACATTTATTCGGCACAAAACTAATACAAACATACAAGGCGATCCTAAGCACATGCAAAAATTCTGAAATTCAAACAACATTTATTCGGCACAAAACTAATACAACCATACAAGCCGATCCTAAGCACATGCAAAAATTCTGAAATTCAAACAACATTTATTCGGCACAAAACTAATACTACCATACAAGCCGATCCTACGCACATGCAAAAATTCTGAAATTCACAAAACATATTCGGCACAAAACTAACACCATCGAATAAGCCGATTCTAAATATAAGTCTATGTGTCACTAAGTTCGGCTCAAAACGGATTTCAGGTCTATGCCGAGCCGTTCATATGCACTTTCAGGGTTCAGTTCCAAGAACAGCTCGGCGCACATCTAACATTTATTTTACACCGAACCATACCCCATAACCGCCGCAGAACACATGATTTTGACGAATTAAATCGACCAAAACAATCAAAAACATCAAATATGAGATGGGTTTGTAGAACTAACCTTCTTATTCTCATTTCCGGAGTTGGTTCTTCTTCAATCTCTTCTTCCGGTTGATTTTGCGGTTGATTTTGAGTTTGTTCTTCACTCTCTAAATCTTCTTCTTCATCAATAGGTTGTTCAATCGATCGATTTGAACGAGATACTGCCTTACGACGACCCATTATTTAGATGAGTTTAATCGTCGATTAAAGTTTCACGAATCGACAATTAAATTTTCGCGATGAAAAAAAAAAAGAAAGGGAAGGATGAATGAGTTCGGCTGTGGAAAGAAAGAAGAAGAAGGTGAATGAAACTGATTTTAGGTGTAGTTGATTATAGGTTTTGTATTAGGGTTAGGGATAGATTAGTAGTAATTTAAAGGATTTAAGGGCATATAGGTAATTGAACTACCCCATAGGGTACCCCTTATAAGATCACCCAAGTTAGGACTACTGCTTTGTATGCCTAAGAAGATTTTGGTATGCCCAAAATCAGGGTTCAATTTTAGGGGTGCAAATAAACAAATTTAGGCTTGTATATATTAAAAAAAATCAGTTGGGCTTATATCAGGCTTTGGAGCCAGCTGGGCAGGGGGTGCAAAAGCACACCCTTGCAATGGGCTGGCTCCGCCCCTGGGTTAGACATGTAGTTTTTGAAGGTGGATACAGAATGAAGGGCTTAATGTGGAATCAAAACTATGATTTACAGATTTTGCAATATTTTAACATTTGCAACAGAACGGTGAAAGAATGTTATTGGCTTTCCACTAGTCCAGGCTACGAATTGTTCTCCTGTGAAGGGGCTTTGTTTGGAAATCCAGGAAGTGCAGAAATAGGAATTATTGGCAGAGTCAACCATATCAGGTCATTGGTACTATTTCCTGGGGGGTTGGGTTTTGCAACAAATTACACGACTGAAGTAATTGAATTTTGATGGCAATTGAATTGGCTGTTAGTATGTGCCTGTTTAAAATCATTATTAGATATGATTAAAGGACAGTAATTTGGGATTATAGAAATGTTTCTGTCCCTTTGGTGAATACAAGCAAGATGGAGAAAGGTTTGGTGCAAATGGTGGAAGTCAAAATACGAACACTGTTTTGGAGAGATTAACTTTTCCACGGATTCTCTTGCAAAAGCTGGGACTAGATTGAATGCAGGTGAAAAGAGAGTGGAGATGAGAAGGTATGATTCTTTATTTCATACATAGGTTTAGTTAATTGAGTAGTAATTGTTTTTCATTTTACTTCGGATTTTCTCGCTAACTTTGATAACTTTGCTGAGTCATCACCCAATGACTTTACCATAGTACCACAGTGATACCGGTAATTTTTTGAGTTTGTGAAATAATAATATTATTTGAATTAGCAGAGAGAAATCAAATTGGGATAAAATTGAGTAGAAATGTGGCAGACGGGAATGCCTTCGAGTCACCTTATATAAGGACTTCCTTCTGTCTTTCGGTAACATGAAGAAGACTTTATATTTCCGGGACATACGGCACATATACTAGAACATCGTTCAGAAATACAAATATACCAGATATCAAACAAAATCACAAGCACACACCTTATCAAAAGATTACATGGAAAAATAGATCTCGTATAGGACATCTTCAAACCCACGCATTTGCTTCCTTAATTCCTCCATGCGTTCCAAGCTGAATGTCAGACCATTTAATGTGTACAAGTTAAATCATGAGTTAGGGAAACAAAAAGTCTTAACAAGCAGTAAAATAAACTCCTCAAAGAGCGAAGTTTTTCTTTTTATACCTATCTTGGATTTTTTTTCCTGTCAGGGAAAAAACTTATTATGAACCAATGAAATGTGAAAGTGTAATTGAAAGTCTTTTAGTGCACCATCAAATAAGCATTACATCATGCTTCAGGATTATTTATTTTTTTTGAAAAACAAAAGGATATTATACCTGCCGTGAATAGGTGTTGGAATCTTGCAACAATTGAAGAAACGTCAGATGTATCAAACAATAATATAAAGAACAGTATCAAACAACTCTACCACGAACAAATTGATGAGGGCAGAATCACAGGTTCAACAAGCTGTCCTTAACACATTAGTTCGCGGGTATACTCTCTAGTAATGCTAAACCCCAACGTGCGAAGATGTGTCCAGGATAAGACTGCCCGATATAACTTGAGTTAGCACAACGCAAGTTACCCACTCTTGAACTCAGCAACAGGGATGGAAGCAAAACGCCGCACAAAATATAAGAAGAAGAAGAAGAAAAGTAGACCTAGAGATAGTCGCTGCTTGTGTGTTTTTTTAAAACAGAATTTCGAGTCATATTTATAGGATGAGAAACTTGCAAATTAAGTTAGGTTTTTTGTTTTCTTCAAAAACAAGTAAAACTCGTAAAAGGAATTTCCCACAAATAAAACTCTTAAAAAATAATTTTGGAATTAAATTCCTAAAGAAAAAATTCTCCAAAAAGTAAATCCGAATAGGAAAGGGACTTGGTGCATGGTATACGCGTATATCGCATGGGTCAAAATATGTATTTTTGCCCACCTGCTCCACCCACATTTTACAATTCATACATAAGTGTATGATTATATAGTGGAGCTCCTCTTTAGTTTTCCACAATGTGGGACTAAAGGTTCCACTTCATTCACCCAAAAATGAGTGAGTATCCTTAGACCCTTAGGTCATTAGATCAAACCATACCAAGACCATAAAATCTTTTTAATTAAAACTCATTTTCTCCAACAATAGGCTGTTACGAGAGTCTTGTCCAACAGCCCAGAAGAAATATCCACCCAGGTGGTGGTCCTTAGCATATTTTACCTTGGCCTCAATGGATTTCACACCATCGTATGAAATCCAATTGGTTCCAGAGTAAGAATAGCACGATACTGTTTCCTCGTCATATACCTCAGTTGCGTTACGGGTATCATTGAAAGTCACCACGTTGTGGTACAACATGTACCCTTTGTCGTATTTAGAATCTTCAGGACCTGTACCGACAGCAGGTGCACCGATACCATTATTATTTTTATCCTTCAACTTCCATGTCCGACCATAAACTGGGAGTCCCATAACCAATTTTTCTGGTGGCACACCCGCTTCTATCCATTTGTGAATTCCATAGCTAGTACTGTACGGACCACTGTTGCTGTAAAGTCCGGCAATTGAACCGGTATGATATATATCCCAATATCCAGCATAATCATAGCACATTAGGTTAACAAAGTCAACGTTAGATGCTATAGCTGTAGCAGGATATAGGGTGCATTTGGATGACATTAAACTCAAGTCAGGAGCAAAGAAAACAGATAAACTGATCCCAAGCTTTGTTTTTCCCGTTTGACGAGCTTCCTGATCAACTGTCCCTCGCAATTCAGCGAGGAGGGAGGCAAGATATTTCATTCCCGTTTCGCCATATGGGAACTCCCAACCCAGATTAACACCATCAAAACCATACTTACGAGCCACTTCAATAACGGACTGTATGAAGTATTCACGGTTCTTTGGTTTGCAAGCCATTGCAGAAAAAGCTTGATTCTTTGCTTCTTCATCAGTTGCACCTCCAATTGCTAGAAAAGCCTTCACGGAGCTGTTATTTGAATGGAGACGATTAGTGAAGTCGGACATCAATCCCTTATCCTCCGAAGTAATTTTTAGTGTGAAAAATGCGTTTGGATCAGGGTTGACAAATGCATAAAAGAGATGAGTGTAGTGAGATGTGGGTATGCTCGATGGAGGTCTTGAACTCGCATACCATGAAGGCCAAAAACCGCCTATGATCCCGTTACTACTACTAGACATGCTAGGCTTGATTTATATTCGATTAAGCTTAATGACCGAGATAGCTGAAGATGAAACGCAAAAGGAGATCCAGAACTCTTAAATTTGATCAGAGGTATATTTTTATAGAGACGTCTAATGTTTTGGTTCATACGACTGTAGCGCATAAATCTACCCCCACATAAAACCTGCAACTGGACATAATTAAACAAATAATAAGCTACAAAATCGGCCACTTGGAATAGATTAGTCGTAAGCAGAAATTAATATATTGCAACAGGGAGATTGCCATAACTTGGTAGACTAGAACAACCCAGAGATGGCCATATTGTATTTCTAAATTCCACTAGCCATTTTAAATTTGACTATATCGTACAGTGAAACTTTCAAAAATAAGTTTGGATGCATCTGAATTTTCAAAGGAAAATTATGTTACTGATAACAACAAAATGATCACCACAGTGACTAAGTAGGGTTAATACTGTTGCCTTGCTTATTCTCTTTTTTTATTTAATTCTACGGGAAAGGTCATTCAATTAGAATTGATAACTGCAGTGGGTAAATACGCTGGACGAGTTAGGCAAATACTTGTCTCATTACGCAAAGGAAGTGTCGGAAATCAAGGTTTTATATTCCGCAGTGGGAGACGACCTAAAAAACATAAGGGATGATATGCGTCCCTGAGCTAACACCGATGTATTCCAAAAAATATTTGGGACTAAAAAGTTTTAAGTGCAGGCTAATATTACCTTTCACTGCATATAATTAATTGCCTCCCCACCCAGAAAACCTGATCTATCGTGTTCACTGATTTTGTTAGCTTGGATATACAAAATGCACATACGTAGAGGGAGCCTCTTGAGAATGTCTCTGTGATTGTCAACTAGACATGTTACATAAAAAAAAACACATCATACATAGAGTGATTCTTTTCTCTTGTTTTGGAGTAGTTGAAAATGACATTAATGACATGTAGGTGTTTGTTTAACATCCTCTTGTTTCGTGACGGTAGCAAGTTCCCATCCCGTTCGTGATCCTTTTATACTAATTTTCTGTCAATTAAAGTACAAGCAAGCAAACCCAACTTGGGTACGTACCTTTTCGTATACACTAATAGGCATGGGAGGTTTCGTACGTAGAGTTGTTTCTTGTTTTGTTGTTCGAGCAAAATATGAAATCCTGCATTGGAGATTGCCGAGAAATATGGAATCCTGCATCACACGAGATTTACAATTATAGGATGCAGCGTCTATTTAATTTGTTATCACTATATTGCTCTCCCGAGCTGCTCCTCAAATCCACATTGCTTATACGTACTAGATGAAGCTGCCTAGTTTGGGGCTTTTGCCAATTATTTGGGGCATGTCAAATTCCTCTTCCACCTTTTACAAATTGATATGGGAAAATTAAGCGCAGATCGAAAAAAAATAATATTCTCATTGTCAGGTCCATAATTAATTTTGTCTACCATGACATCCATAATTATTTCCGTAAGATCCATAATTATATGAAATTATTAAAAATGTGTGCATGACGGATAATGCGTCTGCATGACGGGTTATGCATCAGGGGTATAATTGGCAACGCAACTTGGATATAACATATCTAAAAATCCGCGCCTTGGAATTTTACAAATTTTACATCGTTGGAAATATTTTTAAGAGAGCTACACAACGAGTACAAACAACAACATCAAATTTTTGTTTTTCATGAAAATATCAGAGGTGATCTTCATTTTAGGTAAAATTTCGAAAACTGAGTACATAACCATTATGTAGCCACCAAAAACGATGCATAACACATTATGCAGACGTATAACGAATTATGCAACCATTTTCTCGACTTCATAACAAATTATGCATCTATAACAGGTTTTATAACCATAGTGCATAATGCATACAAATAAGTTGATGCATAACGTGTTATGCAACCACTTTCCGAACTGCATAACAAGTTATGCAACAAATTTTTTAAATGCATAACAGGTTATGCAACCAATTTCACGACTGCATAACATGTTATGCATATATTATTGTAGGTGCATGACAAGTTATGCGGTCTTTTTTTATTTCTGGTTTCGATACTAACAAATAAGTTGATGCATAATGTGTTATCAACCACTTTCTGAACTGCATAACAAGTTATGCAACAAATTTTTTAAATGCATAACAAGTTATACATCAATTATCACGACTGCATAACATGTTATGCATATATTATTGTAGGTGCATAACAAGTTATGCAGTCTTTTTTTATTGCTGGTTTCGATACTAACAAATAAGTTGATGCATAACGTATTATGCAACCACTTTCTGAACTGCATAACAAGTTATGCAACAAATTTTTTAAATGCATAACAAGTTATGCAACAAATTTTTTAAATGCATAACAAGTTAAGCATCAATTTTCACGACTGCATAACATGTTATGCATTTATTATTGTAGGTGCATGACAAGTTATGTCACGATCCCTTACCAACCTCAGATTCCTCTCAAACACCAATTCTTAACAACAACAAACACAAATCTATCACCATCTTCATATTCGAGCAATTTCATCTCATTTTCAACCTTAGATTCCAAACCCTAACTTCATTGACAACAATAGCAACAGTAGCAGCTGTAATTCTCCTTCCTCTTGTGTTCTTGAACGTAGTAGATGTAAAACCCCCTTTCAATTCTCGAATCTCTATAACATTCCACTGATTTTATCACCCAATTTCAGAGAAAAGGAATTTTATAAACATGGACTCAGTCCTGTCACGATCCTTACCAACCTCAGATTCTTGTCAAACACCAATTCATAACAGCAGCAAACACAAACCTATCACCATCTTCAGATTCGAGCAATTTCATCTTAGTTTCAACGTTATATTCAAAACCATAACTTCATTAACAACAACAGCAACAATAGCAGCTGTAGTTCTCCTTCCTTTTGTGTTCTTGAACGTAACGGATGTAAAACCCCCTTTCAGTTCTCGAATCTCTATAACTTTTCACAGATTTTATCACCCAATTTCCGAGAAAAGGAATTGAAGATCAAGAAAAAAAAAAGAAAAAAGAACGAAACAGAGTTTTATAAACTATGAGTTTGAAAATAATTTTTCCGTAAAAAATGAGTGTGCGCCTTCAGATTTCTAGGCATGGGTTTCACAGTGGAGAAAATTTGAAAAATGGGTGTGATTGTAGTTTTCCCAATGGATATAGGGTGCCAAACTTAGTAAAAAAGACTAATTTAGTCCTAAATTAATTAATATTAATCCTTACCATATAAATACTAATCTTATAATTTTAAGTAAAAATATTAAAAATATAAAAACTAAATCAAAAAAAACTTTTTATTCTTATCTAATCTTTCCAAATTCATAAATCCTAATTAAAAGAAAAAAAAATGATCTTCTTCTCCAACGATCTCCGATCCAACCAAGAAAAAGTAAATCTCCATCAACCCGTCCGATGATTCGCATTTTTTCACTGATTTACATGTTGAAAACTTCGATTTTGAAAGATCAAAATCTCTGATTTTCTCAGAATCAGTTTATGTTGATATATCGTATCAACCGATTCTTGGTTTCGTTGTTCGGCCATGAAGAGCATGCAGAGTAATCGGTTTATAGGATGATTAGAATCAAACGATTTTGGGTTTGAAACCGGAAATGAAAAGACGTCACCAGAATCGGTTTATAATTGCATTAGCATAAACCAATTCTGGGTACTATTTACTTTTTTAACTCCGTGACCCCACAATCGGGCTTTAATTGCATGGTAATACACCGATTATGAAGTTGTCTCTTTAGATTCCATTTCACAATCGATTTTTACATATGTACCACATAAACCTATTCTTAGGGTTTGTAGTTAGAATCGAATTACATGTATTGTTTTATAAACTGATTTTGTGGTTTGATTTTTTTGTTGTAGATATGGACCTCAATTATCTGAACTTCTTTAACCGGCCCATGGAGAAAGAGGATGGTGCCAGAAAACCGGAGATAGTGGAAATGAGCATGTACAAGTTCATCTTTGGAAGAGAAACAAATTTGGAGCAGGCGTTCAAACTTTTGGACCAACTTTCAATGGAAGAATTGATTGAGGTCATCCGATTCGCCAGAAGGAGGAGGAATGAAATTGCAGCACGGAGGGCGGCGGATGCTGAGGATGATACCATGTGGGAAGAAATGTTCGTTGTTATTGCAGCTAGTGCTGCTGAAGATGCTGCTGCCTGTTGCAGTTGTCAATGCCGGTAGTGTTGGAACTGAAAATGACGTTGGTACTGGTGATCCTTGATGACATTATATTATCACAACTATTTAAGTTTGAATTATTATGTTTATGGTTTGGATAATTATATTTCTCGTATACATATATATGTTTTATGTTTGAAGTTTGGATGATTATGTTTTAAGTTTGGATATGTTTATGGTTTGGATTATTATGTTTGAAAAGGGAAGAACAAGTTTATGAAGGCTTCATATTATTTTTTGCAAAAATACAAGTACACAATCGGACTATATGACTGCACCTATAAACCGATTGTTAAGGCTCTACCACGAAATCGATTTATGTGGGTGTCAGTATAATCTGATTCTTAATGCCTCGTAAATGGCTGTTTTTCTGTATCTTTTTTCTAGTTAGAATCGGATTACATGTGAAAATATATAAACCGATTATAGTCGGTGGAAAGTTATATTTTTTGTTGATTTTTAGGCACAATCGGTTTATGTTTCCAAACATAAACACCGATTCTAATGGGTATAAAAGAATAATTGGATTTTGTGGACATTCGAGAAAACCGATGGTACCAAATTATTTCATTTTTTTTTGGGAAAAAAGTATTCGTGAAAGTCTTTCTCTATGTATACATACCTCATTCTTGGACTCAGTTTCTCCAAAATTGTTCATTGGCAATTACTTATTTCACAGCTTCACATATAAAAAATGGCATCGTTTGACTCTGGGGAAGATTTGGCAATCACCAAAGCGTGGTACCCCAAAAGTCGAGTTCAAGATCACTTCCCGTCCGAGACCTTTAGGGAGAAGATATATTAAAAATTTAGGCAAGAATACAGTAACCCGAACAGAAGAAGTATTCAACAAACCCATGATAGGCACCAAGTCATCATACATGCGATAGTTTTCTTTATAACTGTCCAAAAACAGATTTTGAACGCTAGCCACTTTAGCATGTCCCTTCGACAATTTGTAAGTATGTTTTTGGCTTATTCTACTTAATATACTTATATATGAGCTTGTGTCGTGTTTCTGTAGCATGAAGCCGTGAAAACGCGCTACTTGGAGAAAAATGGGGAAGCATTCACATTTGATGAAAGTTGTCACTTCATGGTATCCAAAGTTTCAGAGTACGACCCGGACTTTATGGGTGGGTGTATCGGACTCGGATTCCTCGGAAGAAGATTGATACTTTTAGGAGTTTTTGTGTAGGTTTTGTGGATAGATCTCTATGTAAACCCTCACGAGACTATAAATCGTCCACTAGGGTCACCTAGGGATTTAAAGGCTTGATGCTCGTGCTAAGTGCATCCGTGATTCATACGAATATGAGTAGATACGAAATGGATTAAAAAAAAATCTTATGGATATATGAGAAGTAAAAAATTCTGATTATGGAAATCGAATTTTATTCATGCATATTTCAACCGATTTTGTAAATCCTCTGTTAATTTCAGAAACACTAATCCAGAACCCTGAACGTAAAACAAATATGATTGGTGTTCTCGAAAAAGATAATAAAAAAGTTTCGGTTTTTTTTATAGATCAATTTATATTAATTGATCTCACTCTAACACAGCTAATTAATAATTGATATGATTAATTAATGCTAATTAATCAAGAACGGAGTAGATTTTTATTTTTTGTTAGGCCTCAAATTAGTCAGGTAAACGAAGATGGATTTCTTTATTTTATGTCGCGTTGCTCGGTCAAATGGATTTTATCGAGATCATCTAACTCGTTGAGATCTTGTCGAGATCATCAAATGGACAAATAATTAACACATTTGTCCCTTCTTCCAACCTTACTGTCCACATTAGTTTTCTTTTTCAATTGACATTATCTCGACATGAGAGTATTATCTTGGATAAAGCGAGAACAATTACGTGGGCTGGATTCGATGGATTTTTTTTTATCTCGATGCATCTTCCTTCCTTATCCATCTGATGATGCCTCTACGTGGATAAGCTTTAGTATATCTTCACAAATATCTACATTTGGGCCGTCAGATAAAGGCAAAACAAATAAATATATAGAAGATTCTCCTTTATAATATTATAGATACTAGTTTTATATCTATTTATGTACCCATGGCTTCTACATATAGAACACCTATTTGAATAACAAAAATGATGTGAATACAAGGTGATCTGTTATAAGACTTCGAGTCTTTTGACCGCAGATATGGTTTTGATTGTGGTGTAATTACCAACTAGTCTATCTTTATTATAAGTACAAGTCGCGCGCGTCGGGCTCTCTGACCCCCTGAGTATTGTAGGGGCAATTTCGATATCCATGTTAGAATTGATATTTTTGTCCTGGAAGCTCTCTGTAACAGCTTCTTATTGGCAACATTGGACTTATATATAAGTGTCCATATTCAGGAAGGTTTCGAAGTCCCAAATCCACTGCATATCGTGACTGTTTCACGTTGTAGCTTTCGTCACAAATTTAGTAACACGTATAAGATTTTCTAATATAAGGCTCGTTAGCGTAGCCGCATGGTCGCCAGATTTGGAGGACAGGTGTTTTGTATCTTTACACGTCTCTAAACCTTCTGTATCCCATGTGCATACCAAATTTTTCTTTACATCCAACGGCACAAACTTCTTGGTAATCCTAGATCGGGTCAAAATTGACGCCTCATTTGGGTGGTCCCGTCTATGCTTTTTTAAATCTATTATTATAATAATTTCTTTTTGGTAATTATAAAAGGAACGGCCGGGAGTTTAGTAACATGGTGAACACTCACACCTTTTCAAATAGGGAAAAAACGATTTAGTTCAAAATCTCGTCCAAAAGTACTGTTTAGTCAAGCCCGAGTCGACTAGGTACAGATTAGTCAAAAACAATACAAATATATTAATATCCTTCGCACAGTTTTTGTAATTCACACGTGCTGCGACTTAAAACCGTTATTCTTTTCAATATCCGAATAAAAACTGGGGAAAAAATAAAAAAAAGATCATTTAACCAAGAGAAAAAGAAACAGAAATTAGTGATGATTCAAATCAAAACCCTGGCTATGAATGAACATCGCAGCAGCAGTAACATCATGATGAAGAAGAGGCAACAATAAAACAGTCCAGAATCATCATCTAAATTGAAATCAATGATCGAAAACAAATCAAGAACTTCAAAGAGAACAAAATGACAACAAGCATTAGATTCATCATTTAATTAGATAGCAAAAGATCCAAAACCATCCTTATAAAAAAAGAAATCGACGATTGAAGAGAAATCAAGACATTCAAAGAAGAAAAAAAAAACAACAAAAAGAAGATTCAACATCTATTCAAGTAACAAAAGGTAAGATCATATTTTACTTTCGTATATTGGATTCTTATGTGTGTACGAGTGCTATTTTGTTAGATTTGTTGTGATGGTATAAAAATTTACACATTGACGTGTTGTTTTCAGGGATGTATGACCTGTTATGTGTGTATGAATGCTATTTTGATTAGATTTATTATGATTGTGTAAAGATTTGTACACCGCATGTTGTTTCAGGGAATGTATGGTTTGTTATGCGTGTACGTATGTTATTTTTGTTTGACTTTTTGTGATAGCGTGTAGATCTGTACACCGAAGTGTTGTTTAAGGGATGTATGGACTATTCTGTGTGTATGAATATCGTTTTTGTTAGACTTATTGTGATAGTGTAAAGTTTTGTACACCGCAATACTGTTTCAGGGATGTATGGATTGTTTTGTGGGCATGAATGTTGGTAGTGTACATATTTGTTGTGGTAGTGTACAAATTTATACACCATAATGTTATTTCAGGGGTCTATGGACTGTTATGTGGGCATGAATATTTTGTTATTAGATTTATTGTAGTTGTGTACATATTTATACACCTTAATTTTATTTCAGGGGTGTATGGACTGATATGTGGCATGAATATTGTTTTTGTTAGAGTTTTTTTAGTTGTGTCAAATTTGTACAACAACACATGCTATTTCAGGGGTGTATGAACTGTTATGTGAGCGTAAATTTTATTTTACTTAGATAGTTGTGGTTGCGTACATATTTTTACACATGTATGATATCTCATGGATGTATGACTTCTTCGGTGAGCATGAATGTTATTTTTGTTAGATTTTTTATGATAGTGTACAGATCTATACACCGTCATGCTTTTTCAGGGATGTATGACCTGTTAAATGTCTATGAATGTTGTTTTTGTTAGATCTTTCGTGATAGTGTACAGATTTGTACACTGGCGTTCTGTTTCAGGGATGTATGGACTATTTTGTTTGCATGCATGTTGTTTTTGTTAGTTTTGTTGTGGTAGTGTACATATTTGTATACAAGAATGCTATTTTGGGGGTGTATGAACTGTTACGTGGACATGGTTGTTATTTTTGTTAGATTTTTTTTAGTTGTGTACATATTTGTACAACAACATGCCATTTAGGGGTATATTTACTGTTATGTGAGTACGAATTGTATTTTACTTAAATTAGTTGTGATTGTATATAAATGTGTACACATGCATGACATCTCAAGGATATATGGGTTATTTCGTGGGCGTGCATGTTGTTTTTGTTAGATTTCTTCAAGAGGGTACATACTTGTACGTCGTTGTATCATGTTATGGGCATATGTTTTGTTTTGTGGTTTTGAATGTTGGAGTTTTGTGATTTTTGTACGTGTGTACATACTTGTACACTGCTGTATCATGTCATGAAAATATATGTCATGTTTTATGTGAGCATTTATGTTGGATTTGTTAAATTTTTGTAGGTGTGTACATACTTGTACACTGATGTATCATCGCATGGGAGTATGACCTGTTTTGTGGTTTTGAATGTTAGATTATGTCATTTCTATATGTGTGTACATACATCTACACTGATGTATCATGCCATGGACATATGACCTATCTTATGTGAGCATGAATATTGGATTTATAAGATTTCTATAGGTGTGTACATACTTCCACTCTAGTATGTTATGTCTGTTTTGTGGATGTGGGTGTCACGGGTTCTATAATTTGAAGTATGGATGTCATGGTATACATACTATGTCATACTAGTAAACTGGTAAGCTATCTCATGGATATATGGCATGTATCATAGTTTTTGAAGTTGGATTTTTTTTATTTTTGTATGCGTGTACATACTTTTTGGATATGGTAGCATCAGAACCTGCATAAACCTGTCGGTGGTCCTGCCAAACTGTAGAATATCGCAGAAGATAAATAATACCAAGGTTGGCGTGTGAGTAGGAGAGAAACAACTTAGACTTTTGACAACTTAAGTTGTTTGTAACTTTCTTAGACTTTTGACAACTATGTTTCTTAACTTTCTTAAACAAGTATTATTACTAGTAAAACCTTGAATTAATCTTATTATTAGTGTGAATATTGATGTTTTAAATGTAGATTTTTCTCAGATTTACATGGTATATTATAGGTAATTTTTTATTTAATGTGTACATATGGTGTACATGATGGTGCACATCTACTGACAGGTTAGAAAATTAAAGTGTACATGAATATGTACTAACATGTTAGAAGATTATTCATACCTGGAGAAATAAAAACACATGTAATAAAGTAAAAAATCAAACTTAATTCATAAAATAAATGAGATGGTAACATTCATTGTAACGATATACATGAAGAAAAAAAGTATAAAGTCGTAAGCAAAAAGGGTAGTAAATCATCAAGGAAGGTGCAAGTAAAGCACTCAGTACACACCATAGGTCTTCTTCACTTCTCTCTAGCAATTTTAATGCATTGATTTCTTCGTCTTCCAAATGGAAACCTAGATATGTGATTAATGATTCTATCTATAAGAGCTTTTACCTGTCTCTAGACATCAACATGATAATCTTCAACCTGGAAAATAATACATAAGCACTGATGAAATGATCTGGAAAAAACAAAACAACATAATGTTGTGGAACTATGCGTAGATTCAAAAACAATAAACATATGTATAAATATGTATACATTAAGAAAAAGCATGTGTAAAACTATGTAAACTTAGTTACAGAACTATGCACTTCTTCAAAACGATCAACCTGTGCACATCCATACCCATAGAAATGATATACATAAATGAGACAGGACAACGTGGACAATTTTATACACATACAAATTGAATCGTGTGCCTAAGCAACAATATCACTACCCATATTGAATAAAATCATTTTGAACTTATTAGTCCCTAAATTCAATACATATAAAATCAAATAACACCTAATGAATCTGATATATGACATATCATCAACTCGAATATAATCTACATCATTAATAGGGTTAACTATGCTCAAAATAAGGTTTCAAGTTCAATTGCAAAGGTAAAGAAACTTACTCTAGTGACATCCACCATTTATAAATAGAATACTCAAGAGGTAATCATCTCTTCGTCGTATTCACATACAAAAAACTTCATTCACTGCGACCAAATGATTCATGCACCCTAGTAATACAGTCCATAAAGTCAGAAATATGTACAACTATATACACCCAAAAATATGATCCAGAAAATCTTAAAGTCAAAAATAAACTTCAAAATAATCATTACAGAGCATACAAGCGTACAAATATGTACACCTCTATGGAAATGTAACAAACTCTAGCATACATACTCACAGAACATGCAATCAATTCATCACAGAGCATACTAGTATACAAACATGTACACTTCTACAAAATCTAACTAACCAAACATCTACACCCACAAAACAGACCATAAAATTATGAGAGAGCTTAATGGTGTACGACTATGTACACACCTATAAAAATCCAACATCCATACCCCTAAATCATGACATATAATAATGACACAACACAATGGTGTACAACTATGTACACATCTTCAAAAATGCAACTAATCCAACATCCATACCCACAAAACATAACATAAAATCATGAGAGAGCATACTAGCGTATAAGTATGTACACATCTAAAGAAAAACAACAAAAATATAACATTAATTCAAAAAAAACAACCCATGCATTCATCACACATAAACTTTTAATATATAAATGTGTATGCATCTCCCAAGATATGGATGAATACTCACCACGATTCAAAAATAGCATACACCACTTTCTCGGATGTATAGTTGATACATAATATATTACAAAAACCATAAATCAAAAACATATACTGTGTACATTAAAGTGCATGAACATGCTATGCAAACTTAAACAAAATTTTGTGTGCAAACATTTACACCTCTACAGAAAACTAACAAATGCTAGCATCATACCCACTGAACATGCCATGCATTCATCAAAGAGCATCCTAGTGTATAAAGCATGTACACTCTACAAAAACCTAAGAAAATATAACATCCATACCCATATGACACACCATATATTCATCACTGAGCATTTTAGTGTACAAAATGTACACATCTACATAAAAATACCAAAATCTAGCATATATACGAGCAAAACAGGTCATGCATCCATCGCAGAGCGTACTAGGGCACAAAGTATGTAAATATATTTACATGAAGATAACAAAATAGATAATGGTTCAAATAAAACAACCCATGCATTTATCTTAGAAAAATTTATCGTACAAATGTGTACACATCTACCAAATAGGGTGGAATGCTCACCATGATTTGAGATAGCATACACAATCTTCCAAGACATGGTTAATACACTGCATTTTGTAAAAACATATATCAAAACCACATGCAAAAGATCTCAAAAGTAGCATTCTTAGGTTTAATCAACACACAAATGATAAATAAAAAAAACCAATAAGATAGATCCGAGTCACAATTAAAAGATCTCAAAATCGAATCCACTAAGACAGAGATTTAACATCAAATAGATCTGAATAATCACAATAAATCGAAATATATATAGTGTACGTAAAGTACACATTCTGTACAGTCAAAAAATGAAAGAAATCAACTATTCTATCAGTTAATAACAATGAATAACTTTAAACTCAATTATAAA
Organism: Papaver somniferum; assembly: GCF_003573695.1. Lineage (NCBI taxonomy): Eukaryota > Viridiplantae > Streptophyta > Magnoliopsida > Ranunculales > Papaveraceae > Papaver > Papaver somniferum. Next base: position 279,989 of record NW_020620714.1, on the reverse strand, counting down.
ACATCCAAAGAGTTCAATTATTCGAAAGAAGAAATCGAAAATAAAAAATCAAAGACCAAATTAAGATTGAATCGATTTCTTATCATACATCAAAAAAACAATCAAAACCATAAGAGTTTCAAGAAAATCAAATCCTAACAAATAACAAAATCAAAAACAAAAATTAAAAGACAAATCGATTTCATATTATGGATTTAAAAAAAATTAGAAAAATTGGATTAAAATCCAGGAAACAAATAAAAACGAAAAATGGCAGTGAAATCTGAGATCTCAAACCTGGGATCGAAATATGATGATGATTGAATCCAAGAAATCTCTCTCGTATCTCTTTGAATCTGTCCTAATTTGAAATCTTGGATCTAAAACTAAAAATTCTCATTCATATCTCTATATCCTTTGAAGAAAGGGTAATTAAGGTATTGGAAAATTCTGAATCGTTGGGTGTTTGGAATAACTCGTCCAAGATTTGTACTAAGTGGTAATTCACGGGGTATATTTGGACTAAAGCGTCTTGGATTTTGGAGGGGTGGACTAGAGCGTCCAAATCCCACTAGAAATGGGATTAGACGTTAATTTCTACTATTGAATAATAATATCAAGCCTATAAAAAAGAGAACCACCCATTTTATTGTTGACATTGTGACATATTAAGCAATTTTACAATCTCTTTAAAAAAAACAAAAATGTTGTCTCCAAGTTCACCAAGAGTAGAGAAGAAAATGACAGTGAAATCTGCGATCTCAAACCTAAGATCGAAATATGATGATGATTGAATCCAAGAAATCTCTATCGTATCTCTCTGAATCTCTCCTAATTTTAAATATTATATCTAAAACTAAAAATTCTCATTCATATCTCTGTATCCTTTGAAGAAAGGGTAATTAAGGTATTGGAAAATTTTGAATCGTTGGGTGTTTGGACTAACTCGTACCTGAGGGATAAGAACCGATGAAGTCGACTCGGGCCACCAACCCGATGTCAGTGTACGAACCCAAGGTGCCGAGACAATATCGTAATCGCCGTCCTTACCTGCAAACAGTTTGTTTTTTATTTAATATTACCCTTCCGTATGGTTAAAAAAAATTAATGTCCAAGAATGTCCAAAGTGTCCAAAAAATAAAAAAAAATTACAAAATATTAACAAACCCTAAATAGTTCTCTAAGAAAAATTACAAAAATAAATAAAATTCTGAAAATAAAATTAAAAATTGTCTTCGTTTCCGTTCTTTTCGCTTTGTCTTTTGTTTTGATTCCCAAGGTCTTTCGTCTCAAATTTCTTTTGATTTAAAACATGCAGTACATAGACAAATACCAAAGAAACGTAAAAAAGAATAAAAATAAAATAAAATAAAACTAAACACAAAAACAAAACCTAAAAAAAATATCAAACCCTAAATCTAAAAACAAGTCCGCGTCGGCGACGCCAAAAATTGATGTATTTTTTTCAAGTTGTTGTAAAGTGGTAAATAAAATATCATTCATACTCGTACTTGTGAAGAATAATTTTTAGACTAAATTTAGAAAACTAGAAAAATCAAAATAATGTTTTGGTCAAGATTATGAAAACTACTGAGACTCAGGATTCCACCAAATTCCATTCAAATAATAATTCCAATCAATTATAGCTCATATATTAAAAATATGGATTCTTATTCTTTGCCAAAAGTAAATTTTTGAAAAGAAATGACCGTAAACCACAAGCATGATGTATCAAAAATACATAGATCAAGCATACATCATCAAACGAATCATACCCATTCAATAAAAATCATAAACCAATTAAAAACTAATGCAAATAGTCATAAAAGAATTATTAAAATTACCACATGCGTGAAATACGGCTTCCTCCTTCATCCTAGTGTTCGGGTTTAGCTCATCATGTTAATCACTTTCTCAAAATACATGTTTGTTGCTCAAACGTAGATTAAAAGGATGAGAAGGTGTAAAACAACGAGTTTTGTAACGTATATAATTGTTATAGAAACTAATGCTTCAGAGAACACTAACAGAACTGTTGCGAACTCTATATATTTGTTGGAAACATTGTTACAAAAGGTATTGGATTTGAAATAATAGGTAACGGGTTGTTCTGTGAACATTGCGATAGGTCTTTCACAACTTTGTTATTCTTCCGCGACGTTGTTCTCCGTTCTGCGACGTTGTTCTTCGACACCAGCAGAAACAGCAGCAGCAGCAGAGCTTGTAAATCTCTGATTCTCGCCTCCTCTGCCTTCTCATCCCCAAACTCTCGACACCCCTTCTATATGACCTAACCAAACTATTTATATCAAAAAGACCGATTAAATCTCTCCAAAATCTCTTCCTTTCTCTTCACGGCAAAGTTGCGACAATTTCTTGTTTTAGAATTTCTACGCGTTTCTGAGCCTTCCTTTTGATTCTAAACTTTTCCTTAGATAGATACAAATATTTGGGAAGGTTTATAGAACTTTAATCTCTCTAAAACAGGTCACACATGTGACATTCCATATTTTTCTGTTGTGATAAAAATCCATCGATTGAGCCCATTTTAATCGAGTTTAACACCCATTGTAGATTCCTAGACCATAAGAAGTCTATACTATGAAAATCGGAGGTTTAGTCGACCTCAAACTCCTCCAAATCACGCCCACCAAAACTGCAAGTAAAAGGGACATTTTTTTCCCGCCAGAATTATAATTTGAATGTGAAGGGGAAAGGTTACCCCTTATCCAAACTACTGGAGTCCGCATAACACTCGTCCCTTGGGTGCCTTTAGTAATTCTTCTTGGATGTTTTCAACACTTTTTCGGGGTTCGGGGTATTTGTGGGGTGCCTCTGGGGTGTCTCCAACATACTTTTGGGTGCTTCTAGTACGTTATTTAGGGAGGTTCAAATGCCACATTTTGAGCCAATTTCACCGCAAAAGCTTATTTCTCCAAAAACACCTACAAAGAGATAAAATACCAAAATAAGTACAAAAATGGGTACTAACAATATACACAATAGAGATGAAAATAGACACATAAATACGTCTATCAATAAGAAATAGAAACCAATGGATTATTATTGAATAAAATCATATTTAATGGTTAAGGTTTGTTGTAAATCTATGATCCTATCGTTCTTTTTGAATAGGCGAAAAATATCATACCAGATTGGTTCAAAATGATTTAGAATGCCATTTTTGCTTTTACATATCTCATAAATTCAACGGATAGAAAACCAGTGTTAATTGGCATTTATATCAATTGTATCGAATAAAATTTGTTACACGATTACAAAGTGAACAAAAAAATAAATAATAATGTCATGTAATACGTATGATATAAAAAATAAATACAATATACTTACCTCAGACCAAGGTGAACTTACACCCAAAAAAAATAGTATACGTACAATTATGATTTATCTACTTCAAAATTTATATTTGATCATAATACCAATCAATCCACAGATAATTAACACCGAAAGCTGCACTTTATGGAGAAAAAAGTTGTTGGATAGATAATTTAAATCCATTTTATCGATAGTACTTAATCAGTTATGATAATCGGTAGATCAAATATGAACAAGGACAAAGAATGGGACATGAGATGAAGGAGTAGGTGTGGTGTTAATCCGCATAATGTTTATTTACAATTTTATTTTTGTTCTTTTTGGTAAGAGCAACATTGTCAACATACCTTTCAAAAAAAAAAAAAACATGACAATGTCAATATATCCATCCAAAACAAGGAAAAAGAGAAGAAAAAGAGGACAACCAATTGTTAATTGTCCAGTTGCATTGTTCTTCGCATTCCACCCACGTGAATCAAGTCAAAATCTTACTGCCAAGTGCCAACTCTTCTGAGTTTTTTAATTATTGTTCAATCAACAGAGAAGTTGAGGATTCCAAAGAGCTCCATCACACACCTCATTCATTATTTTCATGTCCGTTTCTGTTCACTTGACTTTCCAAGTAGATGTGATTATGGAAGAGTTAGTTTCTAAAACCCTAAAACCAAATCCATACGTTGTGGTATTCTTTTCCGCCGAAAAACCCATGCATATATAAAATATTTGGACTTCATTACTAATCCAGAAAAGCTAACTACTCAGACACTGAGCGTCCACGATCGGTTCCTATTGCGGTTGCTACTTCCGCTTGTCAGGTAACTCTGCCGATAAATCATCTGGAACTGTGGCAAATGGATCCAAAGATCTACTGTACTGATATATTAATTTGTGTTAAGTTAAATAAATCATTGCTATGTCTTTTTGTATCTTTTGATTTAATGGTAATGGGATATGTATGCAGCAGATGAGCCGTTCACCGGGAAATCAAAATAGAAATGAAAGGCCAAACTCCAAGGCCCCAGAGACGGCGGAGCTCCAGCGACACCTACCATTGTACAGAGCTGCAAAGAAAGGTGATTGGCAAAAGGCTAACAATCATATTGTCAATAACAGGGACGCAGTGACTGCCCGGATTACGATCTCCAATGATACGGCTTTGCATATAGCTGCAGCCCAAGGACACGTCAAGTTTGTGAAGGAACTCGTGAACCTCATGACATGTAAGCAGCTTGAATTAGAAAACTCTGATGGTGAAACAGCACTTCAAGGTGCCGTGCTTGCTGGAAACATTGAATCTGTGAAAGCAATGGTGGAAAAGAACCCAAAATTAACACTTTTACCTGATAGATACCAGTACATTCCTCTGTTAAATGCTGCTAATTATGCTCCACCGAAGGAACAAAAGAAGGATATTGTCGAGTATTTGTACACCATCACGAGTGATAATGATGACGAGGAGATCTTCTCGGGTGATTCCGGTCGTCAAATCATATGTAGCGTAATTGGAGCTGGTTTCCATGGTTAGTAGACAATCATCATAAACCGAATCAATTAACAAAATTTTATACAAGTGTTAAGTATTCACATATATATAATTAAACAAATGCTCGTACTGTTTGTTTAATTTGTAGATATTGCCAAAGATATGATCGAGAAGTATGAAGATTTGGCTATTCAAAACGATAGTAGGAGAATGAATCCTTGTGCATTAGATATGATGGCAGCAAGCAAAGCATTTCTAAGAAGAGATGAACTGCAATTTTGGGATCGTCTCATCTACTCATGTCCGTTAATTTGATTTTCCGTATTAACATTATTTCTTTGCTATGCTCTGCTATGCCATTCACCCACTATGGACTTCGTTAAGTTAATCCTCGTTAGATTAGTAACTTTACTAAACTAATAAATCTCAGATCCCATTGGCTTGTTAAGTTAAATTTTAACTCGATGGATTAATAATTTCATTAGAATGTTTTTCAATTGCAAGTTAATTTATCAGGATTTTATTGTACAATTATGTCAGTGCATTTTCCTTCTGCTACGCCTGGCATCAGCTTCAAAGGAGATGCGGAGAACCCTCCGGAGAGTTCGAGCTTTCCCTATTCAACAAGAGGTACGTGGTGCAATGCACACACCAAAAAGCTAATATATATATATATATATATATATACATATACATGTTCAATTATACAAAGGCAATTAGGATTAGTGGAGCGATATTTTTCCTCCGATTTAACCCTGCCTTTACATTTTCATTTTTATGGAGCAAAAAGTTACTATTGTGAAGGCATAGCATGCTTGATTTTATTTCTTATTGTTTGGTCTCACTTTACCCCTTTCTCTATTCCGAGAAAGGTTTAAATCACGGAAATAATTCCCGAAAGAATGAATTACCGAGTGAGATCCACTTTATTCATTCCCTATCTCGAGTCATTAAAATCTGACAATTCATTCTCCTCACGGGATTTTCCCGGTGAAATTGTGCGTCAACGCAGTAGAAACGTTGTTTCTGCTCTCACTTTGGGAACAAATTTGACTCTTTTGCTCCACTATTTCACTTTGAAGTAGACATCCCATACGACTTGCTATTAAAGCAGTTGCTCAATAAGGTAACATATAAAATGTTGTTCTAAAGTTTCTCTCTGTTATCTTAATTCCAGTGTGCGGATGGATAAGTGAAGAAATCCGGAAACTCGCTAAACAAGTAGGTAATAAATAATTATGTGCATTTTACCCCTGGTTGAAATTATAAGGGCTTTTTTTACTTTGGACTTATTATAGTGATAACCACCATGTCAAGAGATCCCTGGAAAATTGTTGACTGGTCAGTCCATTAGATATCCATGTATATTAGTACTATATATGGGTATATTTGGGACACAGAGCCGATTCTGTGTATTTTCCGTCCCTGTGCGAACTTAATCACAGGGCTTTTTTTATGGTCAAACTTTTTTTCTCCCGCGATAAATTCGTACTAACGATGAGAAACATGAAATTAAAACGATTAATAATATATATATATATGCATAAACATAAACATAGCTTTGCATTTTATGCACACATCAAAAAGAGCATAAAAAGGGCATAAAAAGTATTGTTGACTAGTTTTTCTAGTATTTACCATTCATGTAAATGATTTCGGTTCCCCTAGCTTTGAATTAGTTAACCAATATATTTCCACCTGAAAGATATAAAAAGCTGTTAGCAAAAGAAAAATACAAATTAAGAAGATTAATATAAAATTTGAGTATAACATACATATATATACAATTCGAAAAAACATCAATGAAAGTTTTGTCGTCTTGAATTCACTGCTGCAAAATCACTAATCAAGGAATCAATGTCAATACCATCAAGAAGACTATGCTCAATCGATATCATAGCCAACCCATTGAGTCTTTCTTGGGTCATGGTAGTACGCAAAAACGACTTCAGTATGTTAAGCTTTGAGAAGCTTCTTTCCGCCGATGCCACTGTAACAAGAAGTTCGTATCTCAAGAACTTGAAACCTAACAGCCTTCACACTCACAATATGACTTTCCCATCTTCTATCCGACAATGGTTTGACGGTATAACCTTTCACATGTTGCTTGAAAATATCCCATCGTCTTGTAGAAGCATAAAAGATTTATAAATTTGTTTCAATGTTTCAAAAAAAATATGGAGCTACCTTACAAGAACGTGCCATATCATGAAGTGCTAAATTTAAACAATGAGCCCCACAAGGTGTATACATTGCTCTTGGATTCGTATCTAGCAACTTCTTTTGTACACCATTTTTGCACCCACTCATATTAGCCCCATTATCATATCCTTGACCATGAATGTTGTTAATGTCAAGATCAAGATCTTCTAAAACACTTTTCAAAACATCAAATAACCCTTGTGCAGTTCTGTCAACTACTCTTAAGAATCCCATAAAGTATTCTTGGAATTTTATTGGACTTTCACTAGTATCTACACACTGAATAATCAAAGACATTTGTTCTTGATGACTCGCATCCGGAGTACAATCAAGCAATACAGAAAAATATTTGGCATCCTTAATTTTTTGAATGATGTCACTTCTGATTTTCGAAGATAGTAAGTCAATTAATTCATTTTGGATATTAGAACCAAGATAGTTGTACTGAATTTCATTATTCTGAATTCTTCTCATATGTTCTTTCATAGTCGGATCCCAGACGGCAATCATTTCAACCAAACCTAGAAAATTTCCATTACTATTTTCATAAACTTTTTCATTTGTTCCTCGGAAAGTCAAGTTATGTATGCTAAGATATTTAACAATAGAAATAATTCTTTTCAGTACTTGCTTCCAATGTTCTTTATTTTCAGTAATCAGATGTTGAAGATGCTTATCAATTGTATCATTTATCCCTATTCTTTCACGTAGTTCAAGCCAAGCGGTCATGTTCACATTCTGTTCTTTACTATTCTCATGCTTGCTTAACATTTTAGTAATATGACCCCAATCGTTGTACCCTTCATCGGATAAACCACATACACGAGACCCATTTTTAAACAACTTACAACAGAAACAAAATGCTTTATCTAATTCTTTTGAATATACAAGCCATTTTCTATCATGTTCTCACCATTAGGCAAAGTTCTAATGTAATAAGATGAAGCAAAGTATCTACCTTGCTTACCCTTAGGACCTTTCTTTATACGTGGGTATCTAAAATGACCCTTTTCCACCAAAATATCTCTAGAGATTGTGTCGAGATTACCCCAATTTCTAGGATCATATATATTGACATGTAATTGAGGCGAGGAAAGTGGAGGTTCCAGTTCCACCTCCATAACTTCAACATTGTCACTACCCCTATCATAAACCTCTTCATTTTCATTTATAACTATGTTAGGAACTTCTTGGGGTACATTCTCGGTCACATTAGAATCATTTATTATTTCACTATGGTCCAAATGAGGAACAACATTTTCAGTTGAATATGGAACTATTATAGGTGGATACTTAACAACAAATCCATCTAAAGCTCCTCTCTGTGACTCCTTAAAGGCTAGCACTTTATCCTTTTTAATATCTTAGTATGACCAGGAGTTTCTTTTCTTAAACCCTTAACAACCAGATTTGATAATTGAAACAACTGAAAGTAATGAATGTTGATTTGTTATTACCGGATTATTGTCAATAGATTATCCGTAAGAAAATCAGAACAAGGCATGAGCTGTGAGCAGTGAGCAACAATCCCAACTCTCTAAGAGTCTAAGTAACATATGGCACCTCAGCTTGCTGTAAACAAAAGAGAAAAGATATTTACAAGTTAGAAAATTCAACCGACTAGCGAGTACAACAAGAGTACAAGACTCACAAATTCACAATAAGGCTAACCAAAATTCAAATATGCAACAACAAAACCATTGTAGTTCTTGATCAGTAATCACAAATAAGAAATAGAAATTTTATTTTATTTTATTAGACAAAAATCAAAACCCTAGATTATAAAGTTAACCCAAAATAGATTAGTTTCCTTATATTTAGACACGATGATTTGCTCTCTTGTTCCCAAATTAGTAAAATCACGATCAGACTTAAGGTATACAATGAGAAAATTGGGAGATTTTCTCTCTTGTTTTTCTGAAACGGAGACGAGAATTAGAACGAAGAGGAGAGATAGGCGTGAAAAACTGATTTTCTATTTAGTTTGCCATAGGTGGGGGCATCCGATTTCTTAATAATGGGCCTTAGTCTAAGCAGGGACCTGTGTGATCGCACCACACCTACCCATAATTGCTCCCGTAAAATAGCCCGAAAACAGTGGATTATTTATGGAAGGCCTCTAAGGTGGGGTCGGGGAAATTATCTGATGCGAGATTTTTGTCAGGATTGCTAGTCAGTAAATCTAGCATTTTTGTGTAAATTTTTATATACAGACCCAAGATACTAGCATATAAAACCTAATTACATACATAAGAATAGTTATTTAAAAATGTTTAATGATATTTTTATGGATTTGTGATAAAGTAGACATATTTTTCATATTACATTGAAAAAGTAACCTCGTCATTCAAAAATTTGTTGAAGTGTCATTTTTTTATCGTTGTATTCAAGAAAAGGTAAACGTCAGTTAGCCTTTTTAATGCTTAGGTGGCAATGTAAAAAAGTCTAAAAAGTCCTTCCTACTGAGTAGAGCTGAATCTACTTGAATTGGCGATTTGAAATGCCGAGTCCAGTCAAGACCATTTGCATGGTCATGTACAAAATCGCGCCATGATGGAATAACATTACCCCATCCTGCAATTTTGCAGTGCATAACTTCCTAGCTGAGCTCCACTTGCAGCTTCATCCAATTCATGACACATGCTCATACCATTACCATGATATATTCACCTGCAACTCCCAGATCAGATTAATCTCAATTCCTAAATCAATCCCCATTCAACCACCTTTCCATGTACACACACATTCATTCATAACCCCCAAACTTCAACCAACACAAATATTCTATGTCTCAGATGAACACCACTTCACTTCATTGCAGATCCTTGTTCTTGTCCTCAACTACAACCGAGCATCACTAGCTATCAGCTCCATCTAACTGCATCACTGCATTTGTTCCTGTAAATCAGTCCATACTCCATACACAACCAGCTTCATAGAACAACTCATGCTACAAATTATTCTCAGTTCAGCTCAAGAAACAAAACCATCTGCAACTTCTCTATATTGCATCCTGCAAACTCAACCCATTAACATCACAATTTCTCAACACCTGCATCTTCACTAACATTCAACCATTCTCAATCAGATTCAGCTCAAACACCACCAGGATAAACCACAAATATTTTTGTTGCCATCATCACCTGCAAATCATCCATAACATTCATCTGCAATTCATTTAAGTTCTCAGCACCGCCACTAAACACCTAAAACTGAAGTCGCAACAACTGCATCCTGAGATTAAAAGATTCACATCTTCTTGTTCACAGATATTTCATCCTCAGTTCAGTTGAACCCACCAGAGAATCAATACTCATCTCTTATTGTTTCCTTACCTAACATATATCTAAATCATATTCTTCAATACATGTCTAACCATTCCAACGTAGACCCATATTAAATAATCAACAACAACAGTAACACCTCCACTTCTTTCTTGTTCCTAAAATCGACCTAGATTCTTCTTCTAAGAACCCTAAATCATCATCAGTTGCTCAAAATTCATTCACCATCAGCACAATCATCACAACCCCATGAATTTCTGCTCAACTCAACTCAAACCCTAACTCTGTATTTCTCCATGTTCTTCTCTTCCTTCCAAGCCTTTCAAATAATCAAACCTATCAATTACTTGACCAAAAAAACTCAATTTCTCCCCTCTCTAAACTTACATTCAAATCCACTTATTCTTCTTCCGTAATTCGATTAGCAACACCCTTTTCTCTGTCGAACTTTGAGAATTCAGGAACCAAAAAACCCTTTTCTTCTTTGCTATCAAACTTCAACTGATGAATACCCACCGAACCCTAAACTGTTAAACCCTTAATTTTTCCTTCTCATCCAACTCAGACCACCAACAAAAGCTCTTGATTTCAACATCATCAACATCTTTATCCAATTTCAGACACATTAAATACGTGCAGCCTTCTTCTCTCACATGTACGCGGAGAAAATAATGAAAAGAGAAAACTATACTCTAGATTTAGGGTTATGTAGGAGGTAACTGGAAATAGGCAATTAAATCGCCAATTTTTTCCTTTTATAGAAACAGAAGAGAAGAAAGAAGACTGTCGGCTGAGGCATGAAACAAGATGAGATTCACTTTCTCTCACTAGATTTAGGTTTAAAGTAGGGGCCTATGGTAATTTGACTAGTTTTTTTGACTTGCTAAATGACTATTGACTCAATATATGGACCCAAGACGTGAAAGTAAACTGTAAGGGCATTTTAACAAGGTTTAAAAAAAACAGGGACATTTTTCTAATGGGTATCTAAAAAAGGGAGTACTTTGTCAAAATCCCCTTTTTCTTAATTTTTTTTCTTTGGGTAAGTCCAAAAAAGTTGAAAGAAAGAAACACATTTTTTAACAAAAAAAAAGAGTAAGTAAATTGAAAAAAAATTCTGAACTTTTTTAGTGCATTAATTTTAATTAAAAGTAAAAATAAATTATTTAACAGTTCTTAACAGATTGGACAGTGAACCGTTTAACCAGGACAAATATATCATCGGACATTTTTGAGTTCTCAAAAATAAAATAACCCAAACTTACATGGTTGAAACAAAAAGTCCAAGACAAGCTTAATTAGAAATTAGGACTACTACATACTGTATATGTGATCTCCTTGCCGGATAAGGGATTAAGTAATGCGAGGTGGTAATTTATGATTTTTGGTTTGCTTTTTTATTTCATATTTCCAGTTCCAGGAATCAAAATACACAACAAAAAATTGATGCACGATAACGCTGTAGCATTAACGAAGTGCATTATTACAAAAATGAAGTCTTTAAAGAATAGCTCAGAGATTGAAGAATATTTCACAGAAACAGGGGTCTTGGACGTGGCTACCAAGTTAGGGGCAGTTGAAGTTGTGATGGAGTGCTTACAAAGCTTTCCTGGTCTACATTGGGTTAAAATGGGGGAAGATGAAAGAGATATGTTTTACAGTGCAGTTTGTGCACGACAAGAAAAGATTTTCAATCTCGTATATCAAATCCATGGGTTCAAAAAGAAGTTGGCTGCCTCACTGGACAAACAAGGGAGTACGATCTTGCATATGGTTGCCTGGACACAAAGTGAATCTCCATTTGTAAGCTCAGTCTATTGTGTCGCTCTTAGGTTGCAGCGGGATCTTCAATGGTTTCAGGTACTTCCGAGGCTCAATAACTAATTATTCAAATCTATCCATGGAATATGTAAAGAATGACATTGACACCATTAGCAATGATCATTAGTGCAACCTTGTCTATATATGTGTAGGAGGTGGAAAGTCTTCTTCCACCAGCACACAAGATAATAAGAAACAGCGATAAAAAGACTGCTCAAGAATTATTTAAAGAAGAGCACACACCATTATTTGCTGAAGGAGAGAAATGGATAAAAGATACAGCTCAGTCATGCGCGTTGGTATCCGTACTCATAGCTACAGTTGCTTTTGCTGCAGCTTTTACAGTTCCTGGGGGCTATTATGGTGGCGACGATAAAGATAACAAAGGAAACCCAATTTTCTTATACAAGAAGTCATTCATAGTGTTTGCCGTAACAAATGCATTGGCTCTTTTCTCTTCAACCTCGTCACTTCTTAGTTTTGTGGCTCTCCTGACATCCCAATATGATCATGCTGATTTCCTGGAATCTTTGCCGAAAAAGTTGATGCTTGGTCTTCTAACTCTCTTCATCTCTATAATCTTTATGATGGTGGCTTTTTGTGCAACACTTTTTATTGTACTTGGACCTAGACTCCCTTGGCTACCCGTTCTTCTATCTTCTGTTGCTGGTGTTCCCATATTTTTGTTTTTACGGTCGCATATCTTATTGTTTGTCACTATGTTTCGCCGTACGTATGGTCCTAGCATCTTTGATACATGAAGCCAGCACACCGTCATACATTGTTCTTCTGGGTTTCATTTCATTTCTTGTATTCGTTGGGGTTTGATTTGATTTGTCCTGCTCTTCCTATTGTTTGTAATTTTATTTTACTGTCTTACAAATAAATTAGCTGGCAATTCCCTATCTTTGTAACTAATTTGAAAGCATTCCCTTACACCATAAACGGCATAGTTACTTTAATTATTATCAACTTAATTCTACCTCCAACCTCCTTTGATTTTATCCCTAATATTGCCTTACTACCAAAGCGAGTAACCAACCAGCACTGAAAGAACGAAAGGAAATTTATGATAATCCAAAACAGGCACAATAGATGATAAGCCATAGGCCCTTTGTAAAGAATTCGACTTTAATGGCCTGAGGTCCAAAATTTGTACTTGCTTGGTAGCCCCAAGCAAGTATGTAACTCTACCAAACTCTAAGATCTAAGCACCCACTTTTCAGTTTAGCGTAACAGCCTTCCTTTAAATAGTCGTTCTCCTTGAGAGAGAGAACCTCTAGATTAGGGTTCCAAATTCACAATCGATTTTTCTTACTATTTAAATACTGTCTCTTCTGTGCAAAAGAAGATCCTATTCAAATTATAATCATGGCGGAGACTCTTCCTAAAGATATCTTGGAAAACATATTTTCTCGCTTACCCATCGAATCCACCTTGCAGTGCGAACGAGTATGCAAAACTTGGAGAAGGATTGTCGGTAAAAGTGTAGGTATCGTTTTCACGTTTAAAAAAACTATACCATCTAGTACTAAGGATCTTGTAACACAGCTCTACTATGGAGATCCTCGATGCGAAACTAGGATAGAAAAATATTATTTTGAGAATACACTTACACCATTAGTCCCTGCGCTAGCGGATCCCTATGGCATGGTTGGTTCATGCAATGGTTTAGTTTGCTTTAAAGCGGAAGATCCAAATTATTCTAAAGATGGTCGTGCATTTGGTCTTGCCTTCATATGTAATAATCCCATAACTGGAGAAGCTGTTTATATTCCTGGATTGGGGAACCGTGAGGTAAGTTTACACCCTCCAATAGGTGAATTCGGTTACGTTGGATCAACTAATGAGTACAAGGTTGTTCGAATCTATTTCAAGGCATCATGTGTTCAGGTATTTACTCTTGGGAGTCACCTTGGATGGAGATACAAAGAAGAACGTGTCCCTCGCTACTGGTTCTTCTCATCCCAGGAGTCAGGTATCTAATGGAGCCCTTCATTGGATCAATGTGAACGGTTGTGTCAAGATGATTTTAGCTTTCGGTTTGGCCGATGAGGCTGGACCGTCAAATGTCCTCCTTATTTTCGTAGTGTGAGAGTTGAGTTTTAGAATAGGTTACGGTTAGAATATAGAAGAGAAGAGACAAGAATAAGTTTGAAAGAATATTTTTATTCCTTGAATTCGTGTATTACATTACATGACGGCTATCTGTTCATATACACAAGATCATAGAGTTCTAAACTTGTAATACAAATATTCCCTAGTTTCCTGAGTTTCCTATGATACAACAAACTCTATGTATAACAAACTTTGTACGTAACGATTCCTTGATTATTACGTTGGCTCAATACCCTCCTGCAAGCATAGTGGGTCATCATGAACTATGAACTTGGATCTTAATGAAGCAAAACGATCCTTAGGAAGTGGTTTTGTAAATATATATATGTTATCTGATCTTTAGAAGAAATTAATCGAATATCAAGTTGTTTAGAAGCAACTGGATCACGAACAAGGTGATAATCAATTTCTATATGCTTAGTCCGAACATGAAAAACTAGATTAACAGTAATATAGGTTGCACCAAGATTGTCACACCATAATACAGGTGAAGATGTAGTAGAGATTTAAAGATCTGAAATAAGAGATCGAATCCACATAATTTCAGCAATAACAATAGCAAGACCTCGATACTCAGCTTCAGTGCTAGAACGAGCTACTGTTTTTTTGTTTACGAGCACTCCAAGACACAACATTACCACCCAAATAAATACAATAGCCACTGGTGGAACATCGAGTATCTAAAGAACCAGCCCAATCCGAGTCTGTGTAGGCAGTGAAAGACAATTGCATAGTATTTTCTGCCTTGAGAAGAATTCCATACGTAGAAGTATGCTCGAGATATCGTAAAATACGCTTAACTAATACCCAATGAAATTCTGTTGGAGCATGCATGAGTTGACAGGATTTATTCACGGCATAAGCTAAATCTGGACGAGTGAAGGTTAAGTATTGTAAGGCACATAGAATATTTTTATAATCTGTAGCATCTTTTAACAATATACTACGATCAAATGACCTGTATCCGGTAGTACTAATAGGAGTTTGGATTTGTTTGCCTCCAAACATTTTAGCTCGAATAAGAAGATCATGAGCATATGTTTTTTTGTGTAAGAAACATACCAGAAGAATTGTGAGTTGCCTCAATCCCAAGAAAATAAGATATAAGACCAAGATCCTTAATAGCAAACTCCTTGTGTAGAGATGTTCGAATAAATTCCAAACTTGTAGTATTTGAGCCAATGAGAATAATATCATCAACATAAATGATAGACACAATTTTCTGTCTAAATTGTCTCGACTCTATATTTTGTTAGGGCTCATTTTTTTACTTATTATGGTATTTTACATGTGTGTAGGTATTTTTGGCCAATAAACATTTTTGGAAAAATCTGCTAGAAAAGTTGTTAAAGGCACCTGGAGAAAAGCGATTTTGGCACCCGCATTTTGGATATGGGCCACCACTAGGGCACCCCTAAGGCACATGCTTTTTGCACCCCTTACTTCTGGTTAGGGGGCACCCTTCTTCATGATTTGAATTCAGAAAAAGGAGGGAAAAACTTGACAGATACGTTAGAATTTTGGGCGATTCCTGAGGAGATTTAAAGGCTTAGTTTTGATTGGATAGACTTCCTAGTGCATAACGGGGTTTGTAGGATTGATTGGACCGGACAAATTGGGATGGATAAGCCGGAAGAAGAAAAACGGAGGATGAATATCACGGGATACTCTGATTTAGTAGTAGAAGAATTTTAGCCGGATATAACTTGTGCTATGGATTCGTTTAAGCCTGTTTCAGTAAAACATGATTTCTAAGTCCTTTAGATTCCAAAATAAAGGAATAAAATCATCGAGTGGCTAAAACAGGGAGGTGAAATTTATCACGGGATTTTGGTTGAATATATGTGAACTATCACATGGAGATAAGGGAAGAAAGCTTGTTGATTTGAGAGTATCCTAAAGAGAGTCTGGGACGTTCGATTTGGTTTGGAGAGTCACAGAAGACGCGTAAAGAAGATTTGGCAGAGAGGAAATCCCGAGACTTAAGGTATAAGTAGAAAAGAAGATTCGACGATTTCATTGGGATTTAGGGTTGTTGTTGTATATATAGGTTGTTGGGTGTCGTAGGATAAATGCCCTTTGCGTCTCCTAAGTTGACGATTCAGGCATCTTTCTTACTGGATCTCATTGTTGTTATGCGAAAGGTATCTCTGGACATAAATTACGAATTTAACATTCGACTTGGCCGACGAAGAGTGTTGGTCCATCCCATCCAATCCCCTTCTTTTAATCATAGTAATAGAGATAATAATAAACCAGGCTAGAGAGAGAATATGTAACAATAAACTAGGGTTTCTTCGTTCTAATTGGGTTCTTGCTGTTTTATCTGAGAAAAAAATCAAAAAAATAAATAAATATCACGGGAAAAACACTTATAGGACATTTGGATATACACCTGGAGTCTGGAGAAGTTACTTTTCAACTATCGGAATTCCAAATTCAAAATGCGACAGTATTTCAAAATTACTTTTAGAAGCAAAAACGTGACTTTTGGGATTGATTTTTGCATTTAGAGAATTTGAAATACTTTTATTTATGGTATCTAAGCGTACTCTTAATAGGGGGTTGCCAATTGGCAATTAGCATCCATGCTGGAAACGCAGGCATGTTGCCGTTGTTTTGGCATGCATTCTCTATGAACCATGTTTTAGGACATATCTAAAAATTTTAGCGCATACCAAATAAAGACAAAAATAGGTTATTAGATAATAATCTTAAAAGCCCCTTATCCATATATTTTGCTTAATGCCAAAACTACCCATCTTTTATTGTTAAATTTTTTTAAAATTTAATTTTTTAAAAAATTTTAAAATAAAAAATAAATATTTTCAAATATTTTTTTTCTAATTTCTTAAATTTTAATTTTTAATTTTTTTTTATTCACAGCACACTAGGTTCGGCTGAAAATTTATTGGCCGAACCAGGTGTTATAAAAATATACCTATGTTCGACTGAAAAATTATTAGCCGAATGTCACTTTGTAACTATCGAACTTAGGTTCGACTAATTCGAGCAAAAAATATGACAGCCGAACTTAGTGTTGTTCTTCATAAAGCGAAGTTCGCCTATCATTTTTGTGTTTAATTATCAACCGAACTGTTCATAAACACCTTCAGGATGAAAAAAGAGAGCAGATCGGCTAATAATTTGTTTCAATTATCAGCTGAACTTAATTCTGCAACTACCAAAAATTTCCATTTTTTTAAACTTAATTTATCAGTCAAATTTAGAAGAAATAAGACATGGATTTGTGAGAAATTCTTTTGTCGTACATTTGGTTGGTATAGGGAAGAAAGATGGGAGAAAAAAATCAAAACTTTTTTTTCTTTTAATTTTCTTAGATAAAAGACTAAAAAAAGAAAAAAAAACACTACAAAAGAATTAAATAAAAAATAAAGTTTAAAATTTTAAAAATCAAAATAAAAAAAATTTAAATGATAAAATAAATAATAAATTAATAAATTTATTGAGGGTAGCCAAATAATTTACCCATCCTTAAATACCATTATCACCACACCCTGGTTAGGATAATCATTTTGTATGCCCTAAAATTTTCCTGGACGTTGGTGGCCCAAGTCCACTGGACAGTTTTCCTCCAAACACTACGATCTAAACACTCACTTATCTGTTAAGGGCACCAGTCTGCCTTTATATACTCGCTTTCCTCGAGAGAAATCGGAACCCTAAATAGAGATTAACTTTTTCCTTCTACAACCTCCGCCTCCGCAGCCATGGTAAGTCCTTCAAATCTCATCTCACTCTATTTAAGTTTTGATCTTAACTCTTACTTGTTCTGATATTGTAATCGTTCTTCTTATCTTTGTTCTGATGATTAAAGTTATATTCTGATTAGATCTTTACTGAATTTGCTGAGATTTTTCATTTTCTGATGTTATGTTTAGATTTATTGAAAACCCAGACTGGATTTGGGTTTTTAGTTAGATTCAAACAAAGGGTTTTGCTCGATTTAGGATTTTGCTTTACGTTTTTGTTCAATTTGTAGATTTGTGGTTAGGGTTTTACGTGAAAAAGCCAGTGATGTAAGGATAATATTTGCTACTCTTGATGGGGGTGAAAAACCTTTCTGATGATTATTTATCCACCAAGATCTCTGAGGCTTCTTCACATGTTTCATATCATCCCTAATTTTTGTATGATTTAATGATTTTTTGTTTTGTTCTGTTTTGGTTAGAACTGATTTCTAAGTTGATTTGCAGTTTTGATGATTACGTTATCTGTGTTGTATGGTTAGAGATTTAGGATTGTTAGTTGAATTGTTAATTGTTGTTTAGATGTTGTTTAGGTTATGGTTTGCTGAAGCCAGTGATGTAAGGATAATATTTGCTACTCTTGATGGGGGTTATAACCCCCTCTGATGATTATTTATCCACCAAGATCTTTGAGGCTCCAAACTTTATTTTGTGATTCAATTTTTTGTTTTATTTTTTTAATGGTGATTGCATTGAGATTATGAGATTAAATTTCCTGATTGCGAAAAGAAAGTTTTGATTTGCTTAAGAAGGCATAATTCTACTTTTATGTTTCCGTCTAAAAACCTTAAGAAGTTGGTGACTTTAGTGCCTCCAATACCATCAATGAGTATTCACTTGCCATATTGGTCTTTTCTGAAATCATTTCCTTCTGAGCAACCTGCAACTTTCAAAGGTGATAGCGTTTGAAGAAAAATGAGTATTCTCAATCTTAGAAACCTGCAACATATCCATTTTTCTGCGAACAGCATCATAGTTGAAGGTTTGATCAATCAAAGAGCACTGAAGTCACCAACCTGTTAAGGTTCAAAATGTTTTGTGAATACTTGTTGATGGTATTTAAGAAGGCATGATCAGCATTGATAGTATTGGTCTTAGCAAACAAAAGAGAAATATCAGGTTTTTGTAGTTTTGGTTGTAATGTTTTTGGATTTGTATGGTTATTGCTGTTAGTATGGTCTAGTGCATTCCTTGTTATTTATATTTCCCTGATTTTGTTAAAAAAATTCCAATATGATTTATTTGTTTGTATATTGATGCCCTTCAGATGTTTATTGTGGATGCAGACTAAGCGTACAAAGAGAATCGTTGGCAAATACGGTAAGCATTTGCTGGCAGAATGCTTATTAATTTTGCTTCTTGGCCCTCTTCAATTCAAGAAGTCTTGTTTATGTCCTGTTTAGCTGAGCATAGAGCATTGGACCTTGGTGGTGCTCCTGTGAAATAAGGGTCAGCTTTTTTCTGAAAAATTGTACTGAAATGTTAAATTCGTTTATCGAGCTTACCTTATATCTAGTATGAATATGATTATTTTGTGGTTGAACTCATTTAGACTGGTGATGCTTGTAGAATGTCATAGAACTTGACAAAAGGCTTTCTCTAGGAATATATTCAATTTTTTATTATAATTTACATAAGCAGAAGTACACTATGATTTGGTATTTCCTTTTGATCAACATTAGTTTGTTTATTTCAGGAACAAGATATGGTGCCAGTCTGCGAAAGCAGATCAAGAAGATGGAAATCAGTCAGCATTCCAAGTACTTCTGTGAATCTGTGGAAAGGTTTGTTGTTTTGTCTTTCTTACACCAGGTTCAGTGTATCTTTGTTATGTTTTGTTTTTCCTTCTATAATCGAGTTAGTAATCAATTCCTTTCCTTTTGCAGTATGCCGTGAAGAGGAAGGCCGTTGGAATTTGGGGATGCAAAGACTGTGGCAAAGTGAAAGCTGGTGGTGCCTACACATTGAAGTAAGACTCGCTCTCATGCTCACTTTCCATTCTATATCTGTATACTACATGCAACATAAAAAGCTAACCATTGATTGTTGTTTTATCTGTTGTGTTTCTGTATTACAGCACCGCTAGTGCAGTCACCGTGAGAAGTACCATCCGAAGGTTGAGGGAACAGACAGAAAGTTAGAGCTTCTTTTTCTTCTTGAAGAAGAGTAGCTGTTTATCTATCTATACAATACAAGGTTTCTTATTTTGTTTTAATATTAGTAGCTTGAAATGGTTATCCTGCATTTCGCAATTTAGATGTTTATCTCTTTCTAGAAGTAGTCATGTTTAAATTGCTGAAGAAGATGGCATATGGCTACTCTTATGAGATTTTGAACACTTGTGTCAGCTTTTCTGCATATATTGGAACCTCTTGCACGCTTTAAGATCTCTTTTTAACCTGTTATCTTGGTTGAAGTTTTGTTTTGGCACATGTTTCCCTGCCCTTGGTCTCTGAGACTCATCTAGGTTAGGCTAGCAAGCAGCAGTTCACCACTTGAATGTTATGTGACTCGCCAGTTCAGATATTTCATCGGAAGTCTATTGGATGCAGATTTTTGAATGTTTGCCTTTTTATCCCTTTGTGATATCACATTGGAGACTCCTAGTACTACCTTTATGATATCGCAGTCTGTCCCTAAACAGTATGATCTGCGAAATCATTTTATGCTGTTGGTTTTGAACATTTTTTGCATCTTTCTGACTGCAAAATCCGACGACTTTGCATACTTTTATGATGTCCATTTCACACATTTTCGTTTTGCACTCTGGGATGTCGTGTCTGAGTCAAGTCATTTAGCGATTACCGATGATTGTGAATTCCATTTTCAGAGATTAGACCGACCTGATTCCTGAAGGCTATTGTTGGGTCTCTTATTGCTTGATACCCCATTTGACTAATCCAATGACTCCAATCCTATCCCTTTGGTCTGTGAATTGGTACAGACATAAATAAAAGAAGCATACGTGTACTCCATGACTCAGAATTTTTCCCTTTGGTCCCCAAATAATAATATCTAAAACCATACGCAAACTTCGAATCGAATCCTTCTTTATAAAGAGACAACCGCAAAACGATCACAAATCATCATCAACCAAAATTTACATCATAAAAATCAGCTACAAAACAAATTAACAAAAACTAGTTCACCCAGTTTGCGCATCTTTCATTTAGTCTTTATCTTCTAGTTCTAGTTGGTAGTTCAAGTATATATGGGTAATTTTGGATGTGTAGAATGTGGAACAAGAAGAAATCCATGCCGGTGCAGGGTTTTTGGACCAACACTCGGCTGTGTGGCGTTTCTGGTGACAGCAGTTGTATGTTGGCCAGTTGGAGCGGTGATATGGATCTGCAGCCGCGCCAAGGGACGTCGTATCATGGGTAAACCTGCTGCTGTCGTTTATCCAAAGGTTTCTAATTGCCTCCCTATCTAATCAACGATTTGAGAGATTCATGTTTTATGAAACATCGGCTGTGCAGTGTAATAATCAATATTTTCTTAATAAATTTTTGTGTTGATAGAAAACAAAATCCATTTCTGCTCTTTTTGTTTTTTCTAATTCAAATTTGTTGAATAATTAAGTTAAGGCTGATTTACGGTTTATGGTTAATTGTATTTCAATTCATGTAGGAATAAACACACTTATAATTTTATAAGAATAATTTTTTATAAGTAACTTTACGGGATGCAATCCAATCCGATTGGATCAACAAAGGGGACTCATACTTTGATATAACCAGTATTGACAACGTTGTGAAAAATCTAGTATATTTACACTTCCAACTATGTTCAGTAATTAAATCCTCCGTACCATTTAAGTTTTGATAATCAAACACCACAGTTTACTCCAACACCTTAACTATTTCTCGATTTTTTTGATAACTCCGGGTAAACTCAGATCGTGATTCATATGCCTCTGTTTCAAAAGTCCAACATGTATGTATAGTTTTAGAGTGACCGAGTGAGTACAAGAAAATAAAAAATATCACCTGCGTAAAGCATCACGGAGATTACGCTGCAGTTTGCAAATGAAGTTCCTGTGACTGCTCATACCAATCACGTCGACAGATATAAACTTGTCTCTTAGTTTCTGGCTTTTGAATCCAATGATATATATAACAAACGAGTCGGGTTATCCTATGAGTTAAACATCAGAAAAATGAAAAAACAGACATTTTGATATCTAATTCGGATCAATTTGTACATAGTACTACTTCTCAAGTTCGAACATAGCGAGCCTTATTAGAGAGTTAATAGCATGGAAATTAGCACAAATGTCACTACAAAAGATCTATAGGAATATGTGTTCTGCAGGAGGAAAGTGTTTTTTCTGGCGGATAGTCATTCAATATTGTGTGACAAAGATATGCGTACAGCCTGTTAAGATTGAGAAAAATGGAGACGTGATATCACCTTTCCGAGATCTCTTCCTTTTAAGAGAAGCCAGTAAATGGAAAGGATCGTCTAAGCTTTTCACACCAAATAGATGAAAATCACCAACACCAGCAAAGGGCACCTAACAAGTCAGTTTGCACATTGGTGGAAAAACATTCAAGTAAAATTCATGGTAGAAGAAGTGAAAACAACATGTACTGATATATCATATACACAGAAGAACGTGGACAAGCTCGTATAGAACAAACAGAACTAATCACTGTTTAGGACTCTTAGAACATCTCCTTTGTTTTTCCACGTAGGCGAAGTCACGAAAAACTTCATCAGAACCAGGTTTGAAGTCAGAAGATACATGCATAACGCGTCAGTATTATCTTTAGCCGAAGTGGGCTTCCAAATAGTTGAAAATCAACACAACAAAGTAGTGAATGAGACCATAAAAAGGAAGAAGGCTGTTTTTGGGCATACCTATTTCTTTCTAGGCATGCCCAATGAAAATCAAAGGGGATGTCAAATAACAAAATTAGAAAACCCCTTAACCAAATTTTTTTCATAATGACAAATCCGCCCTTAATGTATTAGTGTTAATAATCTTGATTAGTGATTAAAATTTTTGTTTAGTGATTAAGATAATTTTCAGAATTAAGGTTGATATGTGTAGATGAAAAATTTTGGGGGAAAAAAAAATTTATTGAGAAGGAGAGAAGGAGAAGGACTGAAGGAGAGAAAGAGTAGGAGAAAGTGAGAAATTTTATTTGTTGATTCAATGGAGGATGAGGAGGGTCATTATTCATCTAAAAAACCTATGAAAATACACATCAACTACAACAATGATTCCCGAATGAGTAATTGAGAAAAAACTAGAACTTTTTGTGATTATAGAACGAAGTTCGACTGATTAGCGAGATGAATTATGAGCCGAACTGTTCATTGTTCTTCTTCTGAAAGTGCTTATGAACGGTTCGGCTGATAACAGTATTGACTTATAAGCCGAACTGTTCACAAACACTTTCAGAACGAAGAACAATGAAAAGTTCGGCTGATAACGAAGACAAATTATCAGCCGAACCATATATTTTTCCAAGTTCGGATCATATTCAAACAATCATATGAGCCGAACATGTTTCTAATTTTATAAAAAACACTTAGGTTTATACACATTTAGGGGTCCAACTACCAAGTTCCAAATTCCACCCATTAAAATCAAGTAGATTTTATCTTCATCTTCATGAGAATGAAAATACGAAGAACACAAAAAGAATGAGGTCATTCCGACATCGGATGAAGAAGTTATGGTCAAAACAAGATCGAAAGAATTGAGTCTACAGAGGGAAGTTCGGCTGATAACTCATCAACACGAGTCAGCCGAACCTAAAACCTAAAAATCAATATTTTCGAAGTGTTTAAGAGTATATAGGTCATTGCATACCCATTAGACACCTCTTATCAGGATACCCTAGATAGTGAAACTACTTTGTATGCGGTGAAAGAAAATGGTATGCCTAAAAACATGTTTCAAAAGGAAACATAAACCCAAAAGTCAAAACACTGGCCCAAAAATGTTTTATTCAATTTTTTTTTATCAGTTAATAAAAAAAGATTCATTAAAGAAGAGGTACTTAAGGGTACCTCAACCCAATAAAATGTAACCAATACAAAAAGAAAAAAGTAGACCGAATTAGGAATCCATAGTCTAAAGAAGAGGATAAAGAAGAAAGAGCCAAGAAGGATTATAAAAATATCCACTAAAATTTCAAATCCAACTCAAAATGGCCGATTGAAATATGAGTTTCATAAAGGTATGACCATGTTAACCGTTAAACCCAACATTTTAGTGTTTGACTCCACAGAAAAATAATATTCAAACTTAATTATTGGATGGCTAAATACAATAAGTTGTATGTAGCATATCATTCTCATGAATGGGTATAGACATGCTGCGATTCAGAATCAGTGCCATGTTTTAAAGTTTCAACCGAGTCATAGGAGTGTTTTTCACTATAAACCAATTTATTATGACAAAATTGGTTAAAAAGACCAAAACAAATAATTTCTGGGTAAAAAAAACATGTAAGATTTGATACTGTTTAAATAGATAAAATTTCAAAAATAGATAGGATGTAAACAGTAAGATTTGATCCAAGGGTCCCAAACCCACGGGTACTGTAGCAACACATGAAGTGAATGCCAGTTCATCTCGTGGACGTGTGAAAGGTCGTTGGCATAAACCCAAGCGTCACATTAACATGAACCAAAAAGGGTAAAAACAAGAACCTTTCTCAAGATAAGGGGAAGAGAAAAGGTTCACAAAACAAGCCCAAGAAAAATAAAGAGACTAGTAGTTTCCGCTGTGGCATGAAAGGACATTGGTCCCACGCCTGTCGTACTACCAAGCATCTGATTGATCTGTACCAGGCATCTCTTAAGGTAAAGGAAATAATGTCGAAATGAATTTTGCTAATTTTGAGAATGGGGAGACTACCCATTTCAACATCTCAGATTTCCTTCTCCAGGAGAACTACAATGAATCTTAAACATATGGATTCGCAACCCATTTTTATTTCCAGTAGGATTTCCCATTTCCCTAAAAATAATTTCACTATTGTTAGAAGTGATTATTGTTAGTTAGTAATTTTTTCCTGCAATGGCGTGTTCAATTATGTTGTTTTACAATAGTTGTTTAGTTGAACTTTTCTTTCATGTAGTTTTGCTTCCTAATGAATATATGTTTAATTTTGAGGTATCCCTTAATTTATCTTATTAATTTATTTTCTTGAAGATATGGATATTGCTAAAGGCTTGAGCACTTTGAATGCGAGTGATAAGGTTATGTGTTTTGTAGATAGTGCAACGACACATACAATTCTATGAGATAAGAGATTTTTTTCAAGTCTAAAACTATCCAATGCTAATGTTAGTACCGTTTCGGGAATATGAAAAATAACTTACGGCTCCGGAAGAGCTGTTATATTATTATCTAATGGTACAAAATTAAATATCCAAGATGCCTTATATTCTAGCAAATCCACTAGAAATTTGTTTATTTTTAAATATATTCGTCAAAATGGATATCATATTGAGACTATTAGCGAAGATAATATTGAATATCTTTGTATAACTTCTATTGTCTTAGGCAAGAAATGTGTGTTAGAAAAGCTTCCGGCATTTGCCTCTGGATTATACCACACTAGTATAATAGAAACACAACTTGCAATATCTGATCCAAAGATTTTTAAATTTTGGAATGACCGTATTGGTCCTCCAGGATCTACGATGATGCGTCTGGTTATTGAAAACTCACACGGTCATTATTTAATGAATCAAAAAATTCTTACGCCTCATGATTTTCCTTGCGATGCATGCTCTCAAGGAAAATTAATAATTAGACCATCTCCAACAAAGGTTGGTAATGAGGCACCTAATTTCTTACAAAGAATTCAAGGATATATGTGGACCTATCCATCCTCCTTGTGGAACATTTAGATACTTTATGGTCCTAATCGATGCATCAATCTGATGGTCTGATGTTTCCCTACTTTCAAGTCGTACAATAGCTTTTGCAAGGCTACGTGCTCAAATCATATGGTTAAGAGCACAATTTCCAGATCACCCACTAAGGAATATTCTCTCTCAGAATTTGAGTGCACTCTAACGTGATCACTGGAGGTTTGGTTTTTAGGGGTTTCCCTCGAAGAAAACTCATCTTGTTACGTAAGAACGTACAATATGGTAGCCATAGCCATGTTTGTCTTCCGCAAATTGTTACCAGATATTTAGTGATCGAATGATAGTTGTTGTTTATCAATCTCTCGGTCAGAAATCCAAGGATTTCACAATTTCTAGCCGGAGTAGTAAAGGAAGATTGGGTTTGAAGATTCGGTCCAAGTTGTATTTATCTTCTTGTTTTATTGTTAATTTGTTGCTCAAGTATTATTATTTTTTATTTTTAATTTTTTTCAACTTAAAAATCAAGAAGAGAAAAAAAATGTTTTCTCAACCCGCAAAAATAATCTGATATATTTGTTTGACTATTTTTTGAGCAAAAAAGTGTTGGAACATTTTTACTATTATTATTATTTTAAGTATATATATATATATATATATATATTTGTATTTGTGGTACGTGAATAAAAAAAATGCTAATATTTTTCATGTTCTCACACTACGTCGAACCTCTCAAAATTGGAATTTGTTGCTCTTAAGTTTGTCGGGGGAGAGAACTACTTGTCATTGATTCTTGATGCTAAGATCCATCTCAATGCTATGAATTTGGGAAACACTATCGTTGAAGGAAAACGACGAATATCGGGAGGATCGTTTAAAAGTCATGATTTTCCTTCGTCGTCATCTTGACAGGGCATTGAAATCCCAATAATTGACAGTGGAAGATCCATTCTATTGTTGTCTGATTTTGAAAGATCGCTATGACCATCAAAAAACCGTCACACTCCCTCGAACTCGACATGAGTGGATGAATTTGCGTTTGCAAGATTTAAGACGGTTAGTGAGTATAAACTCTAAAACTTTTTCGCTTTGTTCCCGTTTAAGATTATGCGGAGAAATAGTAAGTGAATATGATCTTTTGGAAAAGACTATTCAACTTTCATGCTTCAAATGTTCTCCTGCAACAACAATATCGTGAGCGGAGATTTAAAAATACTCACAGTTAATTTCTTGTCTTCTTGTGCCGGAGCAAAAACAATGAATTATTGATGAAAAATCACCAGTCCTAACCCACTGGTACTGTAGCAATACCTGAAGTGAATGTTAGTTCATCTCGTGGACGTGGAAAGGGTCATTGGCATGGACCCAAGCGTCAGATTAACAAGAAAAAGGATGGTCATAATGCCAAAAAAGGTACAACAAGAACCTTTCTCAAGATAATGGGAAGGGAAAAGGTTCACAAAACAAGCCCAAGGAAAACAAAGAGACTAGTTGTTTCCGCTGTGGCATGCATGGACATTGGTCCCACGCCTATCGTACGGCCAAGCATCTGGTTGATTTGTACCAGGCATCTCTTAAGGTAAAAGGAAATAATGTCAAAATGAATTTTGCTAATTTTGAGAATTGGGAGACTACCCACTTCGACATTTCAGATTTCCTTCTCCAGGAAAAACCACAATGAATCTTAAACATATGGATTAGCAAACCATTTTTATTTCCAGTAGGATTTCCTATTTCCCTAAAACAATTTCACTATTGTTAGCAGTGATTATTGTTAGTTTAGTATTTTTTTTCCTGCAATGGCGTGTTTAATATTTTGTTTTACAATAGTTGTTTAGTTGAACTTGTTTTCATGTAGTTTTGCTTCCTAATGAATATATGTTTAATTTTGAGGTATCCCTAATTTATCTTGTAATTAATTTTTTGAAACATATGGATATTGCTAGAATTGAGCACTTGAATGCGAGTGATAAGGTTTATGTGTCTTGTAGACAGTGTAACGACACGTACAAATTCTCCGAGATAAGAGATTTTCCTCAAGTCTAAAACTAGCCAATGCTAATGTTAGTACCATTTCGGGAATATGAAAAATAATTTACGGTTTCGGAAGAGCTGTATATTATTATCTAATGGTACAAAAATTAAATATCCAAGATGCCTTATATTCTAGCAATCCACTAGAAATTTGCTTAGTTTTAAAGATATTCGTCAAAATGGATATCATATTGAGACTATTAGATATTGAATATCTTTGTATAACTTGTATTGTATCAGGCAAGAAATGTGTGTTAGAAAAGCTTCCGGCATTTGCCTCTGGATTATACCACACTAGTATAATAGAAACACAACTTGCAATATCTGATCCAAAGATTTTTAATTTTGGAATGACCGTATTGGTCCTCCAGGATCTACGATGATGCGTCTGGTTATTGAAAACTCACACGGTCATTATTTAATGAATCAAAAATTCTTACGCCTCATGATTTTCCTTGTGATGCATGTTCTCAAGGAAAATTAATAATTAGACCATCTCCAACAAAGGTTGGTAATGAGGCACCTAATTTCTTACAAAGAATTCAAGGAGATATATGTGGACCTATCCATCCTCCTTGTGGAACATTTAGATACTTTATGGTCCTAATCGATGCATCAATCTGATGGTCTGATGTTTCCCTACTTTCAAGTCGTACATAGCCGGAAGTAAAGGAAAGATTGGGTTTGAAGATTCGGTCCAAGTTTGTATTTATCTTCTTGTTTTTTAAAGAGTTTACACAAATAAAAACACTGTTTATCCAAGTTCACATATTTTCACTCGTTTGATAATTGAAAACACTTAACAGTGAAGTCTAATTGTTGGTTTTTTTAAGAAGATCAAACATCTATTTAATTACCAGAGAAAATGGTGCGTCAGCATAATATGAAAATGGTACTCTTTACGTGATGATGAAACTCTAAAAATTGCTCATCTACATCAAACAAGAACTTCATGATATAACAGAATCACGGAAGGCTCAACGTGCTTATGATCAATCCATGGTTGAATTTAGAAGACAAGGATGTCGTTGTTTAACTGAGTTCTTTGATATATATTCGAAGAGAAAAGTGAGATAACCCGCACTAATTCAAGAATCCTTCTTCATTTGATATTGAAGATGTCTTTCCCATTTTTGAAAAGCAACTTGAAGAATCTATACCTAAAATACGTGATGCTGTGGATAACAAAGATTGCAAGAATTTTCATGACTCTTCCAAAAAGTTGTAGAAAAGAATGGAATTGGGAAGAAAAAATATGATACACATGGTTTATGTTATGGTTCCATTCATTTGGACGAAGGACACCAGTTTGGAGCAATACAAATAGGAACGACATCATCTAATTGGTGCATTTTCCCTTTCAATATTGCAATCTTGGAGCAGTCAACAGCCATCAACATACAAATGATCTTTCTATATTTATGGAAGTGATCAATTCTCGAAGAAAAATCTACAGTAGGGTACACAATTTCTGAAGTTACAACCTGAGGACGAGGGTTGAATTTAGGAGGGAAGGAATGTTATATATCTGATGTTATATGTACATGTGTTGGAACTATGTATGTTATCTTGAATATATTTGTCTAGAGAGATTCTCTCGCGGAGTTTGATTGCACTCTAACGTGATCACCCGAGGTTTTAGGAGTTCCCCTCGAAGAAAAATCATCTTGTTACGTAAGCACGTAACACCATCATCCACGTACATAATCCTTTCCATTGAGTCATTGACGTGTTGTTTCCAGCACATTTTCTTTTTCCGGTCATTTTTTGCTTGTACATGCTACCGGACTGCTGTAATCTGCTGAAAAATTAGCATAGTGTCGCTAGTATAATGCAGTAAATCTTTGTATCGTTGTAATTAATCTATGTTTCAAACTTATAGGAAGCTTGAATGAATTTTAATACTCATATCCCCATAATGTATTCAGCGTCGACTCGGGATGATTCAAAATTGTTGTTATGTTTCAAAGTGAGAAATGAATCACTCGTATCTGGAATTTTTGCACCGTAAACCAAATAGTTTTATTGTGGAAATTATTGGATAATGTTTACATACAAGCTTAAAACTGACTCAAACGGTAATCTAGAGAATATATCAAATGTGATTTCCTGAGGAAGATGGTTCAGAGGATGCTCTTCCATATCTTTGCCTCCTCTATGAAAGATTGCGGTCTCGTCTGTCCAAGATCATAACTCGTTATCCAGGTCTCTTTGTAGGTACCCCTTTATCACCCAAAACCCTAGCAACCTACTGTCTCATCCACATATTCAAAACTTTCTTTGTGCGACCCAAACCAAATTTTCCCAATGACTCGTTATGCGGCCAATGATCCATCATGTACCATAAATTTGACCCATCTACCACAAACCCAGAACCAGCCCCAGAATTTCTGTCACCAAGGATGCTCTTCCATCTCTTAAGGGTTTTTCGTGGAAGGATGATGCA
Source organism: Papaver somniferum (assembly GCF_003573695.1). Taxonomy (NCBI): domain Eukaryota; kingdom Viridiplantae; phylum Streptophyta; class Magnoliopsida; order Ranunculales; family Papaveraceae; genus Papaver; species Papaver somniferum. The sequence continues at coordinate 249,677 of NW_020620714.1, read as the reverse complement.
GGGCATACTACAATTCCAGAAGATTCCGCTTAGAGGTTTGGCTTCCATGGTTTCCTAGTTTCAGTCTTTCTTATTTTTAGGATTCTTTTAGATTTCCTTTTAGTTTTCTGTTTCCTAGTTTAGTTATTCTTCAAGCCTATATAAAGGCTAGATTAAGTCTTGTAGGAGCTATCTATTACTCAATCAAATTATTAAACACAAAACTTATCTTTCTCTTCTTGCTTGAATTCACTTATCTTCTTGCTTATAGCAATCTAGTATTGCTTTCTTTTACCTTGTTCCACATTAGTTGGTATCACCCGCTTAGTTTTAGGTTTTTCATCCTATCACTTGATCCTTTACTTCGCTTCCGCAACACCTTTTCATTCCTTTTAAGTACACAAAAAAAAAACAAAAAAAAACAAAAAATATGACTGCTCAACCAGTTACTCTAGCAGCAATCGAAGCTCTCATCAAATCTCATACCGAGATTTTGGAAAAAAACATTACTGAAACTCTTGAAAAATCCATGGAGGAAAAATAAGGGTTAAGAGATAACAAGCTTGAAGCAATGCAGAATCAGCTTTTCAAAATATAGATTTGGATATGTCTGAGCTTGTAGACTTAGAAGACAAAACTAAAAACGATCCACTTCAGTTTTTGCAGAATGGTGCAGTACCTAAAGATGTATTGCGTACTTTAAACATTAAGAAACCGTATGAAGGGTCTCCTACACTCGACAGTGATGATGAAGATGAACGTGAGAATGATGTAGAGAAGAATTGGATTGAAGAACGACGTTTAAAAACTAGTCACAACCTTTACAGTTCTTTACCCGAATATAAGCTAAAAGATGATATTCCCAACTTCTCTGGAAATTTTCGTATTGAAGAACTAACTGATTGGTTCTTTGAGGTAGAAGCTTTTTTTGAATTTATCGAAGTCCCTGAAGATTCTAAGGTCAAACTTGTGACTTACAAGCTCAAAGGAGGAGCTGCAGCCTGGTGGGATAAGATCTGTGATGATCGAAGAAACGCTAACAAACCGAAAATACGTACTTGGACACGTATGAAAACTTTGATAAGGGATAAGTTCTTACCTAGAGACTTTATGCAGCAACTTTTCATCAAATTGCAGAACATTCAACAGGGGGCACGCACTGTTGAAGAATATTTTGTCCGATTTTTATAATTTGGTGGCACGAAATCAACTCAAAGAATCTGAAGAACAGTTAGTTGCAAGATTCATTGAGGGGATGAATAGATTAATACAAAATGGTATGACTCATTCAGTTTTTACTATGGTCGAAGCGGTGCAGCAAGCTATTAAGATAGAAAATCTCCTTCTTCGTTCTTCTAGGACTTATCCATCCAGACAAGGGCGTTATCAAAATAATTCCAGGGGTACCAATTCATCTCAAAACTTTTCTCCAGATACTGTTTTGACTATTCCCAGGCCTCCTTATGATGATGTTAGCCATTCACATCGACAACCTAGCCATATTGTGCCTTGTACTCCACCTCTGGCTACACCTATCTTAGCCAATCCAGTTGATCTTCAGCCGGGTCAGCAGTCTCACTCTCTGCAACCAACACCTCCTACTACAGGGAATCGGTTTCATAACAGGCAACAACAACTTCCACCACAACAGAGAACTACTAATACTTATGCAAAATTTCGTGGAGATAAGTGCAATAAATGCCAGCAATCGGGGCACACGTCTAGTGATTGTCGGAAATTCAATGCTTTGATTGGTGAACCTCAGTTCATTAATGACGTCACTGGTGCGCTTAATGAGTTCGAAGATGAAGACTCACCTGGTGATGTCGATGAGTTTGTTGGGATGATTCGTCCATTATTTCTTATTCAACAATGCAAGTCTCAGAGACACAATATCTTTAAATCCAGATGTTATATTGGGGGTAAAATCTGCAAGATGACAATTGATAGTGGAAGTGTGGATAATTATATTGCTGATCACATAGTTAAGAATCTTGAACTACCAGTAACTTCTCATCCAGAATCTTACACTGTAGGATGGGTTAATGCCTCTAGCACACAGAAGATTACTCTTCAGTGTTTTGTGTCATTCTCTTTTGAGGGTTATGAAGACACAGTTCTATGTGATGTCATTAATATGACGGAAACCCATCTTCTTCTTGGCAGACCTTGGCAATACGATCTTCACGCGGTTCACAATGTATTCGAGAATACTTACACTTTTGTTCATAATGGGAAAACCAAGGTTCTTAGTCCATCCAATTCCACTTCAAACTCTTGTGCGCAGACTGATGCTGTCGTAGCCACTGTTATTCGTTCTTTGCACCCACAACATTCTTTACATTCCCATGAAGATTCTAAGCCTATGATTGAGTTGCCTGCAAAGGTGAAGCCCTTATTATTTCAATATAATGTTTTATTTCCAGATGAACTACCAACTGCATTACCTCATTTACGGAATATTCAACACTGCATCGATTTTATTCCTGGAGCCTCTTTACCAAACCAAGCACACTATCGCTTGAGTCCTGCTGAGCATGAGATATTACAGGGATAGGTAAATGATTTTCTTACAAAGGGTTTGATACGACCTAGCAACAGTCCTTGTGCCAGTCCTGCCTTCTTGGTTAGTAAAAAAGACAATGGATGGAGGATGTGTATCGATTGCAGAGCATTAGATCGCATCACCATTCCTTATAGATTTCCGATCCCGCGTATTGATGATATGATTGATTTACTGTCGGGCTCTATTATTTTTACTAAATTGGATTTACGCAGTGGTTACCACAAAATACGCATTCGAGGTGGAGATGAGTGGAAAACAGCATTCAAGACACGTGAAGGTTTATATGAATGGCTGGTCATGCCATTTGGGTTATCTATTGCACCTAGTACTTTTATGAGACTTATGAATCAGGTTCTCCAACCCTTTCTCAGTAAATTTGTTATTGTCTATTTTGATGACATACTAATTTTTAGTCGCAGTGAGCCAGAACACCTCCAACATCTTTCACAAGTGTTTCAAGTTCTTGCTGACAACTCTTTATATGTTAATTTGAAGAAGTGTAACTTCATGGCTTCTTCAGTAACATTTTTGGGATATGTGATTTCTACTGATGGTATTCATGTCGATCCTTCTAAAGTTCAAGCAATTGAAGATTGGCCAGTTCCTACTTCTATTCGTGATGTTCGTAGTTTTCATGGTTTGGCTTCTTTCTATCGAAGATTTGTGAAGAACTTTAGCTCTATTTCTGCACCTTTCACTGACTGTATCAAGAAGGAGAAGTTTGAGTGGACGGAAGCAATGGATAAAAGCTTTATTCTTCTTAAAGAAAAGCTTTGTACGACACCAATTCTTGCACTTCCGAATTTCAACAAGCCTTTTGAAATAGATTGTGATGCCTCTGTTGTTGGTATTGGTGCAGTATTATCACAGGAGGGTCATCCAATTGCATATTACAGTGAGAAGAATTCAGATGCACAAAAGAAATGGTATACATATGAATTAGAGTTATTGGCTCTTGTTCAATCTCTTAAGCAGTGGCATACTTATCTTATACATAGGGAATTTTTTGTCAACACTGACAACCATGCTTTGAAGTTTTTGAATACTTCTGCTAAAGTTAACAGAATGCATGATTGATGGCTTTCCACACTCAACAAATACACTTTCTCCGTGAGACATAAAAGTGGAAAATTGAATCAAGTTGCTGATGCCTTAAGTAGAAGAAGTCATTTATTAACAACAATTCGTAATGAGAGTTATGCATTTGACTATATCAAAGACATTTATCCAGAAGATGAAGATTTTGGCAAACTATGGGATCAATGCATTTCTCAAACTCATGGGGTTGATGATTTTCTTATACAAGAAGGTTTTCTTTTTAAAGGGAATCGATTATGTATTCCTCAAGGGTCTTTACGTTTACATCTTATGCGAGAATTACATGGCAGTGGTCTTGGTGGTCATTTTGGGAGAGATAAAACCATTGCCCTGATTGAAGAAAGATATTTTTGGCCATCTTTGAAACGTGATGTACAAAAGTTCGTACAAAAATGCATGGTCTGTCAGAGAGCAAAGTGTACAATTCAAAATACCGGGTTGTATACTCCTTTACCAGTTCCTGATGCACCTTGGGTTGATATAAGTATGGATTTTATACTTGGTTTACCTCGTACTGCTAGAGGTAATGATTCTGTTATGGTCGTAGTTTATCGTTACTCTAAAATGGCTCACTTCGTAGCTTGTAAGAAATCAACTGACGCTTCTAATGTTGCTTCTTTGTTCTTTAAATAAGTAGTAAGATTGCATGGGGTTCCAAAGTCTATCACTTCTGACAGAGATACAAAATTTGTGAGTTATTTCTGGAAAAGTTTATGGATGCGCTTAGGCACAGTTTTACAATTCAGCACAACTTCACATCCGCAAACTGATGGACAAACTGAGGTTGTTAATAGATCACTGGGGAATTTGAATAGAGCTAAGTGCATGGATAATAGTAAGCAGTGGGATGTGTTATTGCCACATGTGGAATTCGCTTTCAACACTTCTGTGAATCGTTCTACTGGGAAAACTCCATTTGAGATTGTGTACTCTAAAGTACCTAATCATACTCTTGATTTGGTAGCCTTACCCACCACACAGAGTACAAACACTGCAGCGGACTCTTTTGTAGACAAAGCAACTGAATTACATAATGAAGTAAAATCTAAACTGGAGAAGTCCAATTCTAAATATAAAGAGGATGCTGATAAACAAAATAGGTTTAAAACCTTCAAGGAAGGGGAGCTCGTGATGATACATCTAAGAAAAGAGAGATTTCCAGTGGGTACTTATAACAAAACCAAGATGAAGAAATATGGTTCTTTCAAGGTTTTAAAGAAGATCAATGATAATGATTATGTTATTGATCTACCAAATGATTGGAATATCTCCAACACATTTAATGTTCAAGAGATTTTTACGTTTCATGGTGACAATGAACTTATGGTTTGTTTGGACAACTCGAGGACGAGCTTTACTCTAGAAGGGGGGACTGATGCAGGGCATACTACAATTCAAGAAGATTCCGCTTAGAGGTTTGCCTTCCATGGTTTCCTAGTTTCAGTCTTTCTTATTTTAAGGATTCTTTTAGATTTCCTTTTAGTTTTCTGTTTCCTAGTTTAGTTATTCTTCAAGCCTATATAAAGGCTAGATTAAGTCTTGTAAGAGCTATTTATTACTCAATCAAATTATTAAACACAAAACTTATCTTTCTCTTCTTGCTTAAATTCACTTATCTTCTTGCTTATAGCAATCTAGTATTGCTTTCTTTTACCTTGTTCCACATTAAAGGATATACAACTTGTTTCTCCAGAGATCAGGGAGGAATACCAAATCCATTCCCGTTGCAGTACTCTGACAATGCTGATATCCTGTAAATACCTCGGCATTGTGTTCTCCTAGTGCTTTAAGTGAAACAAAGCTGTTGATGTGTGTCCACGTTAATGGTACCAGAGTAGTCCAGTTGCGAATCTTCTCTTTGTAAAAATCTTGTTCTAATCTATATCGGTCAATACCGTCTTTGAACTCTCTACTCCAACACCAAGACTTGTAATTTGTGGCGTAACTGCTGCTATCATTCTCGCCGTCTTTAACCTTCATTAAAAACCACAAGCCATTGAAAATATATTCATCAACAAGACACAAACACCCACTCATAACACAAAGCTTATAAGTCCCCTTAAATGTTTTCGGTGGGGGAGGGAGCAAGTGGAATTTTTCGTCTTCCAAATCAAAAGCCACAATCTCCCTTGAATCCTCACGGGACCAATAAAGAGCTCCATTTACGCAAACACTGTTGGATTCATTACATGCAGATAGTAAACCATAATCGATTTCTCCAACACGTCTCCAGCCTCTGCCACTTCCAAGCGTATATACCTCGATACGTCCCAAGCATGGCCATTTATTTACATAGTAAGAAATTCGAACGACCTTGTAGTCGTTAGTTACAGGGTGGTATCCAAAACCATGCACAACATAAAAACCTCCATTGGTTTTGTTTAATCCGGGAAGCTTCAAGTATTCTCTGGTAATGGGATTACAGATGTAAAAAATGGGATTACAAAAGTAAAACTCTTCTTTACTACTGGTAGATGCGCTGTTGGTGGTGGAATGGTCTATCCAAACGCCACGGCAACATTCTGTCTCGACCGCTAAACAAATCAATCCATTGCACGAACCAACAAATCCAATTCCAAATCCATACACGTCTGGGAATGGAAGATTGATCCTCCTTATGCGGTAACTTGGACGCTTGTAATTATCATATAATTGGATTTCATGGTAATCTATACAGTAGAGATATTGTCCGTGAAGGCCAAGGAAACTCAGGGACGTCACAGAATGAGAAAAAGCATCAGAATTGTATGCCCTAAAATTTTCCTGGACGTTGGTGGCCCAAGTCCACTGGACAGTTTTCCTCCAAACACTACGATCTAAACACTCACTTATCTGTTAAGGGCACCAGTCTGCCTTTATATACTCGCTTTCCTCGAGAGAAATCGGAACCCTAAATAGAGATTAACTTTTTCCTTCTACAACCTCCGCCTCCGCAGCCATGGTAAGTCCTTCAAATCTCATCTCACTCTATTTAAGTTTTGATCTTAACTCTTACTTGTTCTGATATTGTAATCGTTCTTCTTATCTTTGTTCTGATGATTAAAGTTATATTCTGATTAGATCTTTACTGAATTTGCTGAGATTTTTCATTTTCTGATGTTATGTTTAGATTTATTGAAAACCCAGACTGGATTTGGGTTTTTAGTTAGATTCAAACAAAGGGTTTTGCTCGATTTAGGATTTTGCTTTACGTTTTTGTTCAATTTGTAGATTTGTGGTTAGGGTTTTACGTGAAAAAGCCAGTGATGTAAGGATAATATTTGCTACTCTTGATGGGGGTGAAAAACCTTTCTGATGATTATTTATCCACCAAGATCTCTGAGGCTTCTTCACATGTTTCATATCATCCCTAATTTTTGTATGATTTAATGATTTTTTGTTTTGTTCTGTTTTGGTTAGAACTGATTTCTAAGTTGATTTGCAGTTTTGATGATTACGTTATCTGTGTTGTATGGTTAGAGATTTAGGATTGTTAGTTGAATTGTTAATTGTTGTTTAGATGTTGTTTAGGTTATGGTTTGCTGAAGCCAGTGATGTAAGGATAATATTTGCTACTCTTGATGGGGGTTATAACCCCCTCTGATGATTATTTATCCACCAAGATCTTTGAGGCTCCAAACTTTATTTTGTGATTCAATTTTTTGTTTTATTTTTTTAATGGTGATTGCATTGAGATTATGAGATTAAATTTCCTGATTGCGAAAAGAAAGTTTTGATTTGCTTAAGAAGGCATAATAATTCTACTTTTATGTTTCCGTCTAAAAACCTTAAGAAGTTGGTGACTTTAGTGCCTCCAATACCATCAATGAGTATTCACTTGCCATATTGGTCTTTTCTGAAATCATTTCCTTCTGAGCAACCTGCAACTTTCAAAGGTGATAGCGTTTGAAGAAAAATGAGTATTCTCAATCTTAGAAACCTGCAACATATCCATTTTTCTGCGAACAGCATCATAGTTGAAGGTTTGATCAATCAAAGAGCACTGAAGTCACCAACCTGTTAAGGTTCAAAATGTTTTGTGAATACTTGTTGATGGTATTTAAGAAGGCATGATCAGCATTGATAGTATTGGTCTTAGCAAACAAAAGAGAAATATCAGGTTTTTGTAGTTTTGGTTGTAATGTTTTTGGATTTGTATGGTTATTGCTGTTAGTATGGTCTAGTGCATTCCTTGTTATTTATATTTCCCTGATTTTGTTAAAAAAATTCCAATATGATTTATTTGTTTGTATATTGATGCCCTTCAGATGTTTATTGTGGATGCAGACTAAGCGTACAAAGAGAATCGTTGGCAAATACGGTAAGCATTTGCTGGCAGAATGCTTATTAATTTTGCTTCTTGGCCCTCTTCAATTCAAGAAGTCTTGTTTATGTCCTGTTTAGCTGAGCATAGAGCATTGGACCTTGGTGGTGCTCCTGTGAAATAAGGGTCAGCTTTTTTCTGAAAAATTGTACTGAAATGTTAAATTCGTTTATCGAGCTTACCTTATATCTAGTATGAATATGATTATTTTGTGGTTGAACTCATTTAGACTGGTGATGCTTGTAGAATGTCATAGAACTTGACAAAAGGCTTTCTCTAGGAATATATTCAATTTTTTATTATAATTTACATAAGCAGAAGTACACTATGATTTGGTATTTCCTTTTGATCAACATTAGTTTGTTTATTTCAGGAACAAGATATGGTGCCAGTCTGCGAAAGCAGATCAAGAAGATGGAAATCAGTCAGCATTCCAAGTACTTCTGTGAATCTGTGGAAAGGTTTGTTGTTTTGTCTTTCTTACACCAGGTTCAGTGTATCTTTGTTATGTTTTGTTTTTCCTTCTATAATCGAGTTAGTAATCAATTCCTTTCCTTTTGCAGTATGCCGTGAAGAGGAAGGCCGTTGGAATTTGGGGATGCAAAGACTGTGGCAAAGTGAAAGCTGGTGGTGCCTACACATTGAAGTAAGACTCGCTCTCATGCTCACTTTCCATTCTATATCTGTATACTACATGCAACATAAAAAGCTAACCATCTGATTGTTGTTTTATCTGTTGTGTTTCTGTATTACAGCACCGCTAGTGCAGTCACCGTGAGAAGTACCATCCGAAGGTTGAGGGAACAGACAGAAAGTTAGAGCTTCTTTTTCTTCTTGAAGAAGAGTAGCTGTTTATCTATCTATACAATACAAGGTTTCTTATTTTGTTTTAATATTAGTAGCTTGAAATGGTTATCCTGCATTTCGCAATTTAGATGTTTATCTCTTTCTAGAAGTAGTCATGTTTAAATTGCTGAAGAAGATGGCATATGGCTACTCTTATGAGATTTTGAACACTTGTGTCAGCTTTTCTGCATATATTGGAACCTCTTGCACGCTTTAAGATCTCTTTTTAACCTGTTATCTTGGTTGAAGTTTTGTTTTGGCACATGTTTCCCTGCCCTTGGTCTCTGAGACTCATCTAGGTTAGGCTAGCAAGCAGCAGTTCACCACTTGAATGTTATGTGACTCGCCAGTTCAGATATTTCATCGGAAGTCTATTGGATGCAGATTTTTGAATGTTTGCCTTTTTATCCCTTTGTGATATCACATTGGAGACTCCTAGTACTACCTTTATGATATCGCAGTCTGTCCCTAAACAGTATGATCTGCGAAATCATTTTATGCTGTTGGTTTTGAACATTTTTTTGCATCTTTCTGACTGCAAAATCCGACGACTTTGCATACTTTTATGATGTCCATTTCACACATTTTCGTTTTGCACTCTGGGATGTCGTGTCTGAGTCAAGTCATTTAGCGATTACCGATGATTGTGAATTCCATTTTCAGAGATTAGACCGACCTGATTCCTGAAGGCTATTGTTGGGTCTCTTATTGCTTGATACCCCATTTGACTAATCCAATGACTCCAATCCTATCCCTTTGGTCTGTGAATTGGTACAGACATAAATAAAAGAAGCATACGTGTACTCCATGACTCAGAATTTTTCCCTTTGGTCCCCAAATAATAATATCTAAAACCATACGCAAACTTCGAATCGAATCCTTCTTTATAAAGAGACAACCGCAAAACGATCACAAATCATCATCAACCAAAATTTACATCATAAAAATCAGCTACAAAACAAATTAACAAAAACTAGTTCACCCAGTTTGCGCATCTTTCATTTAGTCTTTATCTTCTAGTTCTAGTTGGTAGTTCAAGTATATATATGGGTAATTTTGGATGTGTAGAATGTGGAACAAGAAGAAATCCATGCCGGTGCAGGGTTTTTGGACCAACACTCGGCTGTGTGGCGTTTCTGGTGACAGCAGTTGTATGTTGGCCAGTTGGAGCGGTGATATGGATCTGCAGCCGCGCCAAGGGACGTCGTATCATGGGTAAACCTGCTGCTGTCGTTTATCCAAAGGTTTCTAATTGCCTCCCTATCTAATCAACGATTTGAGAGATTCATGTTTTATGAAACATCGGCTGTGCAGTGTAATAATCAATATTTTCTTAATAAATTTTTGTGTTGATAGAAAACAAAATCCATTTCTGCTCTTTTTGTTTTTTCTAATTCAAATTTGTTGAATAATTAAGTTAAGGCTGATTTACGGTTTATGGTTAATTGTATTTCAATTCATGTAGGAATAAACACACTTATAATTTTATAAGAATAATTTTTTATAAGTAACTTTACGGGATGCAATCCAATCCGATTGGATCAACAAAGGGGACTCATACTTTGATATAACCAGTATTGACAACGTTGTGAAAAATCTAGTATATTTACACTTCCAACTATGTTCAGTAATTAAATCCTCCGTACCATTTAAGTTTTGATAATCAAACACCACAGTTTACTCCAACACCTTAACTATTTCTCGATTTTTTTGATAACTCCGGGTAAACTCAGATCGTGATTCATATGCCTCTGTTTCAAAAGTCCAACATGTATGTATAGTTTTAGAGTGACCGAGTGAGTACAAGAAAATAAAAAATATCACCTGCGTAAAGCATCACGGAGATTACGCTGCAGTTTGCAAATGAAGTTCCTGTGACTGCTCATACCAATCACGTCGACAGATATAAACTTGTCTCTTAGTTTCTGGCTTTTGAATCCAATGATATATATAACAAACGAGTCGGGTTATCCTATGAGTTAAACATCAGAAAAATGAAAAAACAGACATTTTGATATCTAATTCGGATCAATTTGTACATAGTACTACTTCTCAAGTTCGAACATAGCGAGCCTTATTAGAGAGTTAATAGCATGGAAATTAGCACAAATGTCACTACAAAAGATCTATAGGAATATGTGTTCTGCAGGAGGAAAGTGATTTTTTCTGGCGGATAGTCATTCAATATTGTGTGACAAAGATATGCGTACAGCCTGTTAAGATTGAGAAAAATGGAGACGTGATATCACCTTTCCGAGATCTCTTCCTTTTAAGAGAAGCCAGTAAATGGAAAGGATCGTCTAAGCTTTTCACACCAAATAGATGAAAATCACCAACACCAGCAAAGGGCACCTAACAAGTCAGTTTGCACATTGGTGGAAAAACATTCAAGTAAAATTCATGGTAGAAGAAGTGAAAACAACATGTACTGATATATCATATACACAGAAGAACGTGGACAAGCTCGTATAGAACAAACAGAACTAATCACTGTTTAGGACTCTTAGAACATCTCCTTTGTTTTTCCACGTAGGCGAAGTCACGAAAAACTTCATCAGAACCAGGTTTGAAGTCAGAAGATACATGCATAACGCGTCAGTATTATCTTTAGCCGAAGTGGGCTTCCAAATAGTTGAAAATCAACACAACAAAGTAGTGAATGAGACCATAAAAAGGAAGAAGGCTGTTTTTGGGCATACCTATTTCTTTCTAGGCATGCCCAATGAAAATCAAAGGGGATGTCAAATAACAAAATTAGAAAACCCCTTAACCAAATTTTTTTCATAATGACAAATCCGCCCTTAATGTATTAGTGTTAATAATCTTGATTAGTGATTAAAATTTTTGTTTAGTGATTAAGATAATTTTCAGAATTAAGGTTGATATGTGTAGATGAAAAATTTTGGGGGAAAAAAAAATTTATTGAGAAGGAGAGAAGGAGAAGGACTGAAGGAGAGAAAGAGTAGGAGAAAGTGAGAAATTTTATTTGTTGATTCAATGGAGGATGAGGAGGGTCATTATTCATCTAAAAAACCTATGAAAATACACATCAACTACAACAATGATTCCCGAATGAGTAATTGAGAAAAAACTAGAACTTTTTGTGATTATAGAACGAAGTTCGACTGATTAGCGAGATGAATTATGAGCCGAACTGTTCATTGTTCTTCTTCTGAAAGTGCTTATGAACGGTTCGGCTGATAACAGTATTGACTTATAAGCCGAACTGTTCACAAACACTTTCAGAACGAAGAACAATGAAAAGTTCGGCTGATAACGAAGACAAATTATCAGCCGAACCATATATTTTTCCAAGTTCGGATCATATTCAAACAATCATATGAGCCGAACATGTTTCTAATTTTATAAAAAACACTTAGGTTTATACACATTTAGGGGTCCAACTACCAAGTTCCAAATTCCACCCATTAAAATCAAGTAGATTTTATCTTCATCTTCATGAGAATGAAAATACGAAGATAACACAAAAAGAATGAGGTCATTCCGACATCGGATGAAGAAGTTATGGTCAAAACAAGATCGAAAGAATTGAGTCTACAGAGGGAAGTTCGGCTGATAACTCATCAACACGAGTCAGCCGAACCTAAAACCTAAAAATCAATATTTTCGAAGTGTTTAAGAGTATATAGGTCATTGCATACCCATTAGACACCTCTTATCAGGATACCCTAGATAGTGAAACTACTTTGTATGCGGTGAAAGAAAATGGTATGCCTAAAAACATGTTTCAAAAGGAAACATAAACCCAAAAGTCAAAACACTGGCCCAAAAATGTTTTATTCAATTTTTTTTTATCAGTTAATAAAAAAAGATTCATTAAAGAAGAGGTACTTAAGGGTACCTCAACCCAATAAAATGTAACCAATACAAAAAGAAAAAAGTAGACCGAATTAGGAATCCATAGTCTAAAGAAGAGGATAAAGAAGAAAGAGCCAAGAAGGATTATAAAAATATCCACTAAAATTTCAAATCCAACTCAAAATGGCCGATTGAAATATGAGTTTCATAAAGGTATGACCATGTTAACCGTTAAACCCAACATTTTAGTGTTTGACTCCACAGAAAAATAATATTCAAACTTAATTATTGGATGGCTAAATACAATAAGTTGTATGTAGCATATCATTCTCATGAATGGGTATAGACATGCTGCGATTCAGAATCAGTGCCATGTTTTAAAGTTTCAACCGAGTCATAGGAGTGTTTTTCACTATAAACCAATTTATTATGACAAAATTGGTTAAAAAGACCAAAACAAATAATTTCTGGGTAAAAAAAACATGTAAGATTTGATACTGTTTAAATAGATAAAATTTCAAAAATAGATAGGATGTAAACAGTAAGATTTGATCCAAGGGTCCCAAACCCACGGGTACTGTAGCAACACATGAAGTGAATGCCAGTTCATCTCGTGGACGTGTGAAAGGTCGTTGGCATAAACCCAAGCGTCACATTAACATGAACCAAAAAGGGTAAAAACAAGAACCTTTCTCAAGATAAGGGGAAGAGAAAAGGTTCACAAAACAAGCCCAAGAAAAATAAAGAGACTAGTAGTTTCCGCTGTGGCATGAAAGGACATTGGTCCCACGCCTGTCGTACTACCAAGCATCTGATTGATCTGTACCAGGCATCTCTTAAGGTAAAAGGAAATAATGTCGAAATGAATTTTGCTAATTTTGAGAATGGGGAGACTACCCATTTCAACATCTCAGATTTCCTTCTCCAGGAGAACTACAATGAATCTTAAACATATGGATTCGCAACCCATTTTTATTTCCAGTAGGATTTCCCATTTCCCTAAAAATAATTTCACTATTGTTAGAAGTGATTATTGTTAGTTAGTAATTTTTTCCTGCAATGGCGTGTTCAATTATGTTGTTTTACAATAGTTGTTTAGTTGAACTTTTCTTTCATGTAGTTTTGCTTCCTAATGAATATATGTTTAATTTTGAGGTATCCCTTAATTTATCTTATTAATTTATTTTCTTGAAGATATGGATATTGCTAAAGGCTTGAGCACTTTGAATGCGAGTGATAAGGTTATGTGTTTTGTAGATAGTGCAACGACACATACAATTCTATGAGATAAGAGATTTTTTTCAAGTCTAAAACTATCCAATGCTAATGTTAGTACCGTTTCGGGAATATGAAAAATAACTTACGGCTCCGGAAGAGCTGTTATATTATTATCTAATGGTACAAAATTAAATATCCAAGATGCCTTATATTCTAGCAAATCCACTAGAAATTTGTTTATTTTTAAATATATTCGTCAAAATGGATATCATATTGAGACTATTAGCGAAGATAATATTGAATATCTTTGTATAACTTCTATTGTCTTAGGCAAGAAATGTGTGTTAGAAAAGCTTCCGGCATTTGCCTCTGGATTATACCACACTAGTATAATAGAAACACAACTTGCAATATCTGATCCAAAGATTTTTAAATTTTGGAATGACCGTATTGGTCCTCCAGGATCTACGATGATGCGTCTGGTTATTGAAAACTCACACGGTCATTATTTAATGAATCAAAAAATTCTTACGCCTCATGATTTTCCTTGCGATGCATGCTCTCAAGGAAAATTAATAATTAGACCATCTCCAACAAAGGTTGGTAATGAGGCACCTAATTTCTTACAAAGAATTCAAGGATATATATGTGGACCTATCCATCCTCCTTGTGGAACATTTAGATACTTTATGGTCCTAATCGATGCATCAATCTGATGGTCTGATGTTTCCCTACTTTCAAGTCGTACAATAGCTTTTGCAAGGCTACGTGCTCAAATCATATGGTTAAGAGCACAATTTCCAGATCACCCACTAAGGAATATTCTCTCTCAGAATTTGATTGCACTCTAACGTGATCACTGGAGGTTTTAGGGGTTTCCCTCGAAGAAAACTCATCTTGTTACGTAAGAACGTAACAATTGGTATGCATAGCCATGTTTGTCTTCCGCAAATTGTTACCAGATATTTAGTGATCGAATGATAGTTGTTTGTTTATCAATCTCTCGGTCAGAAATCCAAGGATTTCACAATTTCTAGCCGGAAGTAAAGGAAAGATTGGGTTTGAAGATTCGGTCCAAGTTGTATTTATCTTCTTGTTTTATTGTTAATTTGTTGCTCAAGTATTATTATTTTTATTTTATTTTTTCACTTAAAAATCAAGAAGAAAAAAAAATGTTTTCTCAACCCGCAAATAATCTGATATATTTGTTTGACTATTTTTTGAGCATGAAAGTGTTGGAACATTTTTACTATTATTATTATTTTAAGTATATATATATATATATATATATATATATATTTGTATTTGTGGTACGTGAATAAAAAAATGCTAATATTTTTCATGTTCTCACACTACGTCGAACCTCTCAAAATTGGAATTTGTTGCTCTTAAGTTGTCGGGAGAGAACTACTTGTCATTGATTCTTGATGCTAAGATCCATCTCAATGCTATGAATTTGGGAAACACTATCGTTGAAGGAAACGACGAATATCTGGAGGATCGTTTAAAAGTCATGATTTTCCTTCGTCGTCATCTTGACAGGCATTGAAATCCCAATAATTGACAGTGGAAGATCCATTCTCATTGTTGTCTGATTTGAAAGATCGCTATGACCATCAAAAAACCGTCACACTCCCTCGAACTCGACATGAGTGGATGAATTTGCGTTTGCAAGATTTTAAGACGGTTAGTGAGTATAACTCTAAACTTTTTCGCTTTGTTTCCCGTTTAAGATTATGCGGAGAAATAGTAAGTGAATATGATCTTTTGGAAAAGACTTATTCAACTTTTCATGCTTCAAATGTTCTCCTGCAACAACAATATCGTGAGCGGAGATTTAAAAATACTCACAGTTAATTTCTTGTCTTCTTGTGCCGGAGCAAAACAATGAATTATTGATGAAAAATCACCAGTCCTAACCCACTGGTACTGTAGCAATACCTGAAGTGAATGTTAGTTCATCTCGTGGACGTGGAAAGGGTCATTGGCATGGACCCAAGCGTCAGATTAACAAGAAAAAGGATGGTCATAATGCCAAAAAAGGTAACAACAAGAACCTTTCTCAAGATAATGGGAAGGGAAAAGGTTCACAAAACAAGCCCAAGGAAAACAAAGAGACTAGTTGTTTCCGCTGTGGCATGCATGGACATTGGTCCCACGCCTATCGTACGGCCAAGCATCTGGTTGATTTGTACCAGGCATCTCTTAAGGTAAAAGGAAATAATGTCAAAATGAATTTTGCTAATTTTGAGAATTGGGAGACTACCCACTTCGACATTTCAGATTTCCTTCTCCAGGAAAACCACAATGAATCTTAAACATATGGATTAGCAACCCATTTTTATTTCCAGTAGGATTTCCTATTTCCCTAAAAACAATTTCACTATTGTTAGCAGTGATTATTGTTAGTTAGTATTTTTTTTCCTGCAATGGCGTGTTTAATTATTTTGTTTTACAATAGTTGTTTAGTTGAACTTTGTTTTCATGTAGTTTTGCTTCCTAATGAATATATGTTTAATTTTGAGGTATCCCTTAATTTATCTTGTTAATTAATTTTTTTGAACATATGGATATTGCTAAAGACTTGAGCACTTTGAATGCGAGTGATAAGGTTATGTGTCTTGTAGACAGTGTAACGACACGTACAATTCTCCGAGATAAGAGATTTTCCTCAAGTCTAAAACTAGCCAATGCTAATGTTAGTACCATTTCGGGAATATGAAAAATAATTTACGGTTTCGGAAGAGCTGATATATTATTATCTAATGGTACAAAATTAAATATCCAAGATGCCTTATATTCTAGCAAATCCACTAGAAATTTGCTTAGTTTTAAAGATATTCGTCAAAATGGATATCATATTGAGACTATTAGATATTGAATATCTTTGTATAACTTGTATTGTATCAGGCAAGAAATGTGTGTTAGAAAAGCTTCCGGCATTTGCCTCTGGATTATACCACACTAGTATAATAGAAACACAACTTGCAATATCTGATCCAAAGATTTTTAAATTTTGGAATGACCGTATTGGTCCTCCAGGATCTACGATGATGCGTCTGGTTATTGAAAACTCACACGGTCATTATTTAATGAATCAAAAAATTCTTACGCCTCATGATTTTCCTTGTGATGCATGTTCTCAAGGAAAATTAATAATTAGACCATCTCCAACAAAGGTTGGTAATGAGGCACCTAATTTCTTACAAAGAATTCAAGGAGATATATGTGGACCTATCCATCCTCCTTGTGGAACATTTAGATACTTTATGGTCCTAATCGATGCATCAATCTGATGGTCTGATGTTTCCCTACTTTCAAGTCGTACAATAGCCGGAAGTAAAGGAAAGATTGGGTTTGAAGATTCGGTCCAAGTTGTATTTATCTTCTTGTTTTTTAAAGAGTTTACACAAATAAAAACACTGTTTATCCAAGTTCACATATTTTCACTCGTTTGATAATTGAAAACACTTAACAGTGAAGTCTAATTGTTGGTTTTTTAAGAAGATCAAACATCTATTTAATTACCAGAGAAAATGGTGCGTCAGCATAATTATGAAAATGGTACTCTTTACGTTGATGATGAAACTCTTAAAAATTGCTCATCTACATCAAACAAGAACTTCATGATATAACAGAATCACGGAAGGCTCAACGTGCTTATGATCAATCCATGGTTGAATTTAGAAGACAAGGATGTCGTTGTTTAACTGAGTTCTTTGATATATATTCGAAGAGAAAAGTGAGATAACCCGCACTAATTCAAGAATCCTTCTTCATTTGATATTGAAGATGTCTTTCCCATTTTTGAAAAGCAACTTGAAGAATCTATACCTAAAATACGTGATGCTGTGGATAACAAAGATTGCAAGAATTTTCATGACTCTTTCCAAAAAGTTGTAGAAAAGAATGGAATTGGAAGAAGAAAATATGATACACATGGTTTATGTTATGGTTCCATTCATTTGGACGAAGGACACCAGTTTGGAGCAATACAAATAGGAACGACATCATCTAATTGGTGCATTTTCCCTTTCAATATTGCAATCTTGGAGCAGTCAACAGCCATCAACATACAAATGATCTTTCTATATTTATGGAAGTGATCAATTCTCGGAAGAAAATCTACAGTAGGGTACACAATTTCTGAAGTTACAACCTTGAGGACGAGGTTGAATTTAGGAGGGAAGGAATGTTATATATCTGATGTTATATGTACATGTGTTGGAACTATGTATGTTATCTTGAATATATTTGTCTAGAGAGATTCTCTCGCGGAGTTTGATTGCACTCTAACGTGATCACCCGAGGTTTTAGGAGTTCCCCTCGAAGAAAACTCATCTTGTTACGTAAGCACGTAACACCATCATCCACGTACATAATCCTTTCCATTGAGTCATTGACGGTGTTTTCCAGCACATTTTCTTTTTCCGGTCATTTTTTGCTTGTACATGCTACCGGACTGCTGTAATCTGCTGAAAAATTAGCATAGTGTCGCTAGTATAATTGCAGTAAATCTTTGTATCGTTGTAATTAATCTATGTTTCAAACTTATAGGAAGCTTGAATGAATTTTAATACTCATATCCCCATAATGTATTCAGCGTCGACTCGGGATGATTCAAAATTGTTGTTATGTTTCAAAGTGAGAAATGAATCACTCGTATCTGGAATTTTTGCACCGTAAACCAAATAGTTTTATTGTGGAAATTATTGGATAATGTTTACATACAAGCTTAAAACTGACTCAAACGGTAATCTAGAGAATATATCAAATGTGATTTCCTGAGGAAGATGGTTCAGAGGATGCTCTTCCATATCTTTGCCTCCTCTATGAAAGATTGCGGTCTCGTCTGTCCAAGATCATAACTCGTTATCCAGGTCTCTTTGTAGGTACCCCTTTATCACCCAAAACCCTAGCAACCTACTGTCTCATCCACATATTCAAAACTTTCTTTGTGCGACCCAAACCAAATTTTCCCAATGACTCGTTATGCGGCCAATGATCCATCATGTACCATAAATTTGACCCATCTACCACAAACCCAGAACCAGCCCCAGAATTTCTGTCACCAAGGATGCTCTTCCATCTCTTAAGGGTTTTTCGTGGAAGGATGATGCAGGGCATACTACAATTCCAGAAGATTCCGCTTAGAGGTTTGGCTTCCATGGTTTCCTAGTTTCAGTCTTTCTTATTTTTAGGATTCTTTTAGATTTCCTTTTAGTTTTCTGTTTCCTAGTTTAGTTATTCTTCAAGCCTATATAAAGGCTAGATTAAGTCTTGTAGGAGCTATCTATTACTCAATCAAATTATTAAACACAAAACTTATCTTTCTCTTCTTGCTTGAATTCACTTATCTTCTTGCTTATAGCAATCTAGTATTGCTTTCTTTTACCTTGTTCCACATTAGTTGGTATCACCCGCTTAGTTTTAGGTTTTTCATCCTATCACTTGATCCTTTACTTCGCTTCCGCAACACCTTTTCATTCCTTTTAAGTACACAAAAAAAAAAAAAAAAAAAAATATGACTGCTCAACCAGTTACTCTAGCAGCAATCGAAGCTCTCATCAAATCTCATACCGAGATTTTGGCAAAAAACATTACTGAAACTCTTGAGAAGTCCATGGAGGAAAATTAGGGTTAAGAGATAACAAGCTTGAAGCAATGCAGAATCAGCTTTTCAAAATATAGATTTGGATATGCCTGAGCTTGTAGACTTAGAAGAAAAACTAAAAACGATACTTCAGTTTTTACAGAATGATGAAGTACCTAAGATGTATTGCGTACTTTAAACATTAAGAAACCGTATGAAGGGGTCTCCTACACTCGACAGTGATGATGAAGATGAACGTGAGAACGATCTAGAGAAGAATTGGATTGAAGAACGACGTTTAAAAACTGGTCACAACCCTTACAGTTCTTCCACCCGAATATAAGCTAAAATGATATTCCCAACTTCTCTGGAAATTTTCGTATTGAAGAACTAACTGATTGGTTCTTTGAGGTAGAAGCTTTTTTTGAATTTATGGAAGTCCCTGAAGATTCTAAGGTCAAACTTGTGACTTACAAGCTCAAAGGAGGAGCTGCAGCCTGGTGGGATAAGATCTGTGATGATCGTAGAAACGCTAACAAACCGAAAATACGTACTTGGACACGTATGAAAACTTTGATCAGGGATAAGTTCTTACCTAGAGACTTTATGCAGCAACTTTTCATCAAATTGCAGAACATTCAGCAGGGGGCACGCACTGTTGAAGAATATGTGTCCGATTTTTATAATTTGGTGGCACGAAATCAACTCAAAGAATCTGAAGAACAGTTAGTTGCAAGATTCATTGAGGGGATGAATAGATTAATACAAAATGGTATGACTCATTCAGTTTTTACTATGGTCGAAGCGGTGCAGCAAGCTATTAAGATAGAAAATCGTCCTTCTTCGTTCTTCTAGGACTTATCCATCCAGACAAGGGCGTTATCAAAATAATTCCAGGGGTACCAATTCATCTCAAAACTTTTCTCCAGATACTGTTTTGACTATTCCCAGGCCTCCTTATGATGATGTTAGCCATTCACATCGACAACCTAGCCATATTGTGCCTTATACTCCACCTCTGGCTACACCTATCTTAGCCAATCCAGTTGATCTTCAGCCGGGTCAGCAGTCTCACTCTCTGCAACCAACTCCTCCTACTACAGGGAATCGGTTTCATAACAGGCAACAACAATTTCCACCGCAACAGAGAACTACTAATACTTATGCAAAATTTCGTGGAGATAAGTGCAATAAATGCCAGCAATCGGGGCACACGTCTAGTGATTGTCGGAAATTCAATGCTTTGATTGGTGAACCTCAGTTCATTAATGAAGTCACTGGTGCGCTTAATGAGTTCGAAGATGAAGACTCACCTGGTGATGACGATGAGTTTGTTGGGATGATTCGTCCATTATTTCTTACTCAACAATGCAAGTCTCAGAGACACAGTATCTTTAAATCCAGATGTTATATTGGGGGTAAAATCTGCAAGATGATAATTGATAGTGGCAGTGTGGATAATTATATTGCTGATCACGTAGTTAAGAAGCTTGAACTACCAGTAACTTCTCATCCAGAACCTTACACTGTAGGATGGGTTAATGCCTCTAGCACACAGAAGATTACTCTTCAGTGTTATGTGTCATTCTCTTTTGAGGGTTATGAAGACACAGTTCTATGTGATGTCATTAATATGACGGCAACCCATCTTCTTCTTGGCAGACCTTGGCAATACGATCTTCACGCGGTTCACAATGGATTCGAGAATACTTACACTTTTGTTCATAATGGGAAAACCAAGGTTCTTAGTCCATCCAATTCCACTTCAAACTCTTGTGCGCAGACTGATGCTGTCGTAGCCACTGTTATTCGTTCTTTGCACCCACAACATTCTTTACATTCCCATGAAGATTCTAAGCCTATATGATTGAGTTGCCTGCAAAGGTGAAGCCCTTATTATTTCAATATAATGTTTTATTTCCAGATGAACTACCAACTAACTGCATTACCTCCTTTACGGAATATTCAACACTGCATCGATTTTATTCCTGGAGCCTCTTTACCAAACCAAGCACACTATCGCTTGAGTCCTGCTGAGCATGAGATATTACAGGGACAGGTAAATGATTTGCTTACAAAGGGTTTGATACGACCTAGCAACAGTCCTTGTGCCAGTCCTGCCTTCTTGGTTAGTAAAAAAGACAATGGATGGAGGATGTGTATCGATTGCAGAGCATTAAATCGCATCACCATTCCTTATAGATTTCCGATCCCGCGTATTGATGATATGATTGATTTACTGTCGGGCTCTATTATTTTTACTAAGTTGGATTTACGCAGTGGTTACCACCAAATACGCATTCGAGGTGGAGATGAGTGGAAAACAGCATTCAAGACACGTGAAGGTTTATATGAATGGCTGGTCATGCCATTTGGGTTATCTAATGCACCTAGTACTTTTATGACTTATGAATCAGGTTCTCCAACCCTTTCTCAGTAAATTTGTTATTGTCTATTTTGATGACATACTAATTTTTAGTCGCAGTGAGCCAGAACACCTCCAACATCTTTCACAAGTGTTTCAAGTTCTTGCTGACAACTCTTTATATGTTAATTTGAAGAAGTGTACCTTCATGGCTTCTTCAGTAACATTTTTGGGATATGTGATTTCTACTGATGGTATTCATGTCGATCCTTCTAAAGTTCAAGCAATTGAAGATTGGCCAGTTCCTACTTCTATTCGTGATGTTCGTAGTTTTCATGGTTTGGCTTCTTTCTATCGAAGATTTGTGAAGAACTTTAGCTCTATTTCTGCACCTTTGACTGACTGTCTCAAGAAGGAGAAGTTTGAGTGGACGGAAGCAATGGATAAAAGCTTTATTCTTCTTAAAGAAAAGCTTTGTACGACACCAATTCTTGCACTTCCGAATTTCAACAAGCCTTTTGAAATAGATTGTGATGCCTGTTGTTGGTATTGGTGCAGTATTATCACAGGAGGGTCATCCAATTGCATATTACAGTGAGAAGAATTCAGATGCACAAAAGAAATGGTCTACATATGAATTAGAGTTATTGGCTCTTGTTCAATCTCTTAAGCAGTGGCATACTTATCTTATACATAGGGAATTTGTTGTCAACACTGACAACCATGCTTTGAAGTTTTTGAATACTTCTGCTAAAGTTAACAGAATGCATGATCGATGGCTTTCCACACTCAACAAATACACTTTCTCCGTGAGACATAAAAGTGGCAAATTGAATCAAGTTGCTGATGCCTTAAGTAGAAGAAGTCATCTATTAACACAATTCGTAATGAGAGTTATGCATTTGACTATATCAAAGACATTTATCCAGAAGATGAAGATTTTGGCAAACTATGGGATCAATGCAGTTCTCAAACTCATGGGGTTGATGATTTTCTTATACAAGAAGGTTTTCTTTTTAAAGGGAATCGATTATGTATTCCTCAAGGGTCTTTACGTTTACATCTTATGCGAGAATTACATGGCAGTGGTCTTGGTGGTCATTTTGGGAGAGATAAAACCATTGCCCTGATTGAAGAAAGATATTTCTGGCCATCTTTGAAACGTGATGTACAAAAGTTCGTACAAAAATGCATGGTCTGTCAGAGAGCAAAGGGTACAATTCAAAATACCGGGTTGTATACTCCTTTACCAGTTCCTGATGCACCTTGGGTTGATATAAGTATGGATTTTATACTTGGTTTACCTCGTACTGCTAGAGGTAATGATTCTGTTATGGTCGTAGTTGATCGTTACTCTAAAATGGCTCACTTCGTAGCTTGTAAGAAATCAACTGACGCTTCTAATGTTGCTTCTTTGTTCTTTAAAGAAGTAGTAAGATTGCATGGGGTTCCAAAGTCTATCACTTCTGACAGAGATACAAATTTTTGAGTTATTTCTGGAAAAGTTTATGGATGCGCTTAGGCACAGTTTTACAATTCAGCACAACTTCACATCCGCAAACTGATGGACAGACTGAGGTTGTTAATAGATCACTTGGGAATTTGATTAGAGCTAAGTGCCTGGATAATAGTAAGCAGTGGGATGTGTTATTGCCACATATGGAATTCGCTTTCAACACTTCTGTGAATCGTTCTACTGGGAAAACTCCATTTGAGATTGTGTACTCTAAAGTACCTAATCATACTCTTGATTTGGTAGCCTTACCCACCACACAGAGTACAAACACTGCAGCCGACTCTTTTGTAGACAAAGCAACTGAATTACATAATGAAGTAAAATCTAAACTGGAGAAGTCCAATTCTAAATATAAAGAGGATGCTGATAAACACAAAGGTTTAAAACCTTCAAGGAAGGGGAGCTCGTGATGATACATCTAAGAAAAGAGAGATTTCCAGTGGGTACTTATAACAAAACCAAGATGAAGAAATGGTCCTTTCAAGGTTTTAAAGAAGATCAATGATAATGCTTATGTTATTGATCTACCAAATGATTGGAATATCTCCAACACATTTAATGTTCAAGAGATTTTTACGTTTCATGGTGACAATGAACTTCTGGTTTGTTTGGACAACTCGAGGACGAGCTTTACTCTAGAAGGGGGGACTGATGCAGGGCATACTACAATTCCAGAAGATTCCGCTTAGAGGTTTGGCTTCCATGGTTTCCTAGTTTCAGTCTTTCTTATTTTAGGATTCTTTTAGATTTCCTTTTAGTTTTCTGTTTCCTAGTTTAGTTATTCTTCAAGCCTATATAAAGGCTAGATTAAGTCTTGTAAGAGCTATCTATTACTCAATCAAATTATTAAACACAAAACTTATCTTTCTCTTCTTGCTTAATTCACTTCTCTTCTTGCTTATAGCAATCTAGTATTGCTTTCTTTTACCTTGTTCCACATTAAAGGATATACAACTTGTTTCTCCAGAGATCAGGGAGGAATACCAAATCCATTCCCGTTGCAGTACTCTGACAATGCTGATATCCTGTAAATACCTCGGCATTGTGTTCTCCTAGTGCTTTAAGTGAAACAAAGCTGTTGATGTGTGTCCACGTTAATGGTACCAGAGTAGTCCAGTTGCGAATCTTCTCTTTGTAAAAATCTTGTTCTAATCTATATCGGTCAATACCGTCTTTGAACTCTCTACTCCAACACCAAGACTTGTAATTTGTGGCGTAACTGCTGCTATCATTCTCGCCGTCTTTAACCTTCATTAAAAACCACAAGCCATTGAAAATATATTCATCAACAAGACACAAACACCCACTCATAACACAAAGCTTATAAGTCCCCTTAAATGTTTTCGGTGGGGGAGGGAGCAAGTGGAATTTTTCGTCTTCCAAATCAAAAGCCACAATCTCCCTTGAATCCTCACGGGACCAATAAAGAGCTCCATTTACGCAAACACTGTTGGATTCATTACATGCAGATAGTAAACCATAATCGATTTCTCCAACACGTCTCCAGCCTCTGCCACTTCCAAGCGTATATACCTCGATACGTCCCAAGCATGGCATTTTATTTACATAGTAAGAAATTCGAACGACCTTGTAGTCGTTAGTTACAGGGTGGTATCCAAAACCATGCACAACATAAAAACCTCCATTGGTTTTGTTTAATCCGGGAAGCTTCAAGTATTCTCTGGTAATGGGATTACAGATGTAAAAAATGGGATTACAAAAGTAAAACTCTTCTTTACTACTGGTAGATGCGCTGTTGGTGGTGGAATGGTCTATCCAAACGCCACGGCAACATTCTGTCTCGACCGCTAAACAAATCAATCCATTGCACGAACCAACAAATCCAATTCCAAATCCATACACGTCTTGGAATGGAAGATTGATCCTCCTTATGCGGTAACTTGGACGCTTGTAATTATCATATAATTGGATTTCATGGTAATCTATACAGTAGAGATATTGTCCGTGAAGGCCAAGGAAACTCAGGGACGTCACAGAATGAGAAAAAGCATCAGAATAAAGACCAAGCGTCTGGTACTGCTTTTGCTGTGGCCACATTAATCCACTGCTTCCATGCTGTTGTTGTCGCCTTAGATGGAGATGAGCAAATAAGTATTAGCATAAAACTGCTGCAGGAGATATTTCCCAGTTTTACATGCTAGCGCACAATTTAAAACAGACTCAGCTGGTAATCTGGAGAATATATTGAATGTGATTTCTTGGGGTAGACTGCTTAGAGGATGGTCTTCCATGTATCTGCAAAGTGACCCTAAATCTAGCACGGCAGCCCGAAATACACTGCGACCAAAAATCTAAAATTTTACCACAGAGAACCAGAATCTGCCACTGTAAACCTTATTCTCTATCTACCTCTTGCTGTAGAGATCATATGTATATTTATATCTACTTGGAGTTGCAGCAGTTTCTTAAGACTTAACTTAAAAACTTGTATACAAATATATATATACCATATATATAACGGAAATAGAATCAGGGAAGTACTTGGACTTAGAATCTAAGTACAACTATGAACTAGTATCTAGCGTGTATGTATACTTCAATAGGAAGGCGCTAGGTATACCTCTGGCCACAGCGCTTCCTCTTGCCATGTATACCTCAAAAGGAAGGCGCTAGAGTTTTCTTGATCGGGTCGGATGCGTCTGGTTTCCAAGGTTGGGTCTTGTTTTTTATTCATGGTCTCCCTTAAGTTAAGCATAGAGACCTGGGGTTTAGTCTTCATAAAATTGGTTAAATAGACCAAAATCAATAATTCCTGTGTGAAAAAGACATGTAAAATTTGATACTGTTTAAATGGACGAGAATGTAAAAATAACCAGGATGCAAACACTTTCATCCTACCCATTTAAAAAACACGTTTTTTTTTATTTTTAATTTACATAAGGATATATCCAGTTTCATCCTCGTTATTTTTTAAGTTCAAGACAGGACGAATCCAGTTTCATTCTTGTTATTTTTTTGGTGTCCATTTCGCTCATACTAATTTTTACTCGTCCATTAGAACCATGTTTACAGTGGCCATCTTTGAAACGTGATGTACAAAAGTTCGTACAAAAATGCATGGTCTGTCAGAGAGCAAAGTGTACAATTCAAAATACCGGGTTGTATACTCCTTTACCAGTTCTTGATGCACCTTGGGTTGATATAAGTATGGATTTTATACTTGGTTTACCTCGTACTGCTAGAGGTAATGATTCTGTTATGGTCGTAGTTGATCGTTACTCTAAAATGGCTCACTTCGTAGCTTGTAAGAAATCAACTGACGCTTCTAATGTTGCTTCTTTGTTCTTTAAATAAGTAGTAAGATTGCATGGGGTTCCAAATCTATCACTTCTGACAGAGATACAAAATTTGTGAGTTATTTCTGGAAAAGTTTATGGATGCGCTTAGGCACAGTTTTACAATTCAGCACAACTTCACATCCGCAAACTGATGGACAGACTGAGGTTGTTAATAGATCACTTGGGAATTTGATTAGATCTAAGTGCCTGGATAATAGTAAGCAGTGGGATGTGTATTGCCACATATGGAATTCGCTTTCAACACTTCTGTGAATCGTTCTACTGGGAAAACTCCATTTGAGATTGTGTACTCTGAAGTACCTAATCATACTCTTGATTTGGTAGCCTTACCCACCACACAGAGTACAAACACTGCAGCGGACTCTTTTTTAGACAAAGCAACTGAATTACATAATGAAGTAAAATCTAAACTGGAGAAGTCCAGTTCTAAATATAAAGAGGATGCTGATAAACACAATAGGTTTAAAACCTTCAAGTAAGGGGAGCTCGTGATGATACATCTAAGAAAAGAGAGATTTCCAGTGGGTATTTATAACAAAACCAAGATGAAGAAATATGGTCCTTTCAAGGTTTTAAAGAAGATCAATGATAATGCTTATGTTATTGATCTACCAAATGATTGGAATATCTCCAACACATTTAATGTTCAAGAGATTTTTACATTTCATGGTGACAATGAACTTATGGTTTGTTTGGACAACTCGAGGACGAGCTTTACTCTAGAAGGGGGGACTGATGCAGGGCATACTACAATTCCAGAAGATTCCGCTTAGAGGTTTGGCTTCCTTGGTTTCCTAGTTTCAGTCTTTCTTATTTTAGGATTCTTTTAGATTTCCTTTTAGTTTCTGTTTCCTAGTTTAGTTATTCTTCAAGCCTATAAAGGCTAGATTAAGTCTTGTAAGAGCTATTTATTACTCAATCAAATTATTAAACACAAAACTTATCTTTCTCTTCTTGCTTAAATTCACTTATCTTCTTGCTTATAGCAATCTAGTTTTCTTTTACCTTGTTCCACATTAAAGGATATCAACTTGTTTCTCCAGAGATCAGGGAGGAATACCAAATCCATTCCCGTTGCAGTACTCTGACAATGCTGATATCCTGTAAATACCTCGGCATTGTGTTCTCCTAGTGCTTTAAGTGAAACAAAGCTGTTGATGTGTGTCCACGTTAATGGTACCAGAGTAGTCCAGTTGCGAATCTTCTCTTTGTAAAAATCTTGTTCTAATCTATATCGGTCAATACCGTCTTTGAACTCTCTACTCCAACACCAAGACTTGTAATTTGTGGCGTAACTGCTGCTATTTCTCGCCGTCTTTAACCTTCATTAAAAACCACAAGCCATTGAAAATATATTCATCAACAAGACACAAACACCCACTCATAACACAAAGCTTATAAGTCCCCTTAAATGTTTTCGGTGGGGGAGGGAGCAAGTGGAATTTTTCGTCTTCCAAATCAAAAGCCACAATCTCCCTTGAATCCTCACGGGACCAATAAAGAGCTCCATTTACGCAAACACTGTTGGATTCATTACATGCAGATAGTAAACCATAATCGATTTCTCCAACACGTCTCCAGCCTCTGCCACTTCCAAGCGTATATACCTCGATACGTCCCAAGCATGGCCATTTATTTACATAGTAAGAAATTCGAACGACCTTGTAGTCGTTAGTTACAGGGTGGTATCCAAAACCATGCACAACATAAAAACCTCCATTGGTTTTGTTTAATCCGGGAAGCTTCAAGTATTCTCTGGTAATGGGATTACAGATGTAAAAAATGGGATTACAAAAGTAAAACTCTTCTTTACTACTGGTAGATGCGCTGTTGGTGGTGGAATGGTCTATCCAAACGCCACGGCAACATTCTGTCTCGACCGCTAAACAAATCAATCCATTGCACGAACCAACAAATCCAATTCCAAATCCATACACGTCTTGGAATGGAAGATTGATCCTCCTTATGCGGTAACTTGGACGCTTGTAATTATCATATAATTGGATTTCATGGTAATCTATACAGTAGAGATATTGTCCGTGAAGGCCAAGGAAACTCAGGGACGTCACAGAATGAGAAAAAGCATCAGAATAAAGACCAAGCGTCTGGTACTGCTTTTGCTGTGGCCACATTAATCCACTGCTTCCATGCTGTTGTTGTCGCCTTAGATGGAGATGAGCAAAATAAGTATTAGCATAAAACTGCTGCAGGAGATATTTCCCAGTTTTACATGCTAGCGCACAATTTAAAACAGACTCAGCTGGTAATCTGGAGAATATATTGAATGTGATTTCTTGGGGTAGACTGCTTAGAGGATGGTCTTCCATGTATCTGCAAAGTGACCCTAAATCTAGCACGGCAGCCCGAAATACACTGCGACCAAAAATCTAAAATTTTACCACAGAGAACCAGAATCTGCCACTGTAAACCTTATTCTCTATCTACCTCTTGCTGTAGAGATCATATGTATATTTATATCAACTTGGAGTTGCAGCAGTTTCTTAAGACTTAACTTAAAAAACTTGTATACAAATATATATCCATATATATAACGGAAATAGAATCAGGGAAGTACTTGGACTTAGAATCTAAGTACAACTATGAACTAGTATCTAGCGTGTATGTATACTTCAATAGGAAGGCGCTAGGTATACCTCTGGCCACAGCGCCTTCCTCTTGCCATGTATACCTCAAAAGGAAGGCGCTAGAGTTTTCTTGATCGGGTCGGATGCGTCTGGTTTCCAAGGTTGGGTCTTGTTTTTTATTCATGGTCTCCCTTAAGTTAAGCATAGAGACCTGGGGTTTAGTCTTCATAAAATTGGTTAAATAGACCAAAATCAATAATTCCTGTGTGAAAAAGACATGTAAAATTTGATACTGTTTAAATGGACGAGAATGTAAAAATAACCAGGATGCAAACACTTTCATCCTACCCATTTAAAAACACGTTTTTTTTTATTTTTAATTTACAAGGATATATCCAGTTTCATCCTCGTTATTTTTTAAGTTCAAGACAGGACGAATCCAGTTTCATTCTTGTTATTTTTTGGTGTCCATTTCGCTCATACTAATTTTTACTCGTCCATTAGAACCATGTTTACAGTGGCCATCTTTGAAACGTGATGTACAAAAGTTCGTACAAAAATGCATGGTCTGTCAGAGAGGCAAAGTGTACAATTCAAAATACCGGGTTGTATACTCCTTTACCAGTTCCTGATGCACCTTGGGTTGATATAAGTATGGATTTTATACTTGGTTTACCTCGTACTGCTAGAGGTAATGATTCTGTTATGGTCGTAGTTGATCGTTACTCTAAAATGGCTCACTTCGTAGCTTGTAAGAAATCAACTGACGCTTCTAATGTTGCTTCTTTGTTCTTTAAATAAGTAGTAAGATTGCATGGGGTTCCAAAGTCTATCACTTCTGACAGAGATACAAAATTTGTGAGTTATTTCTGGAAAAGTTTATGGATGCGCTTAGGCACAGTTTTACAATTCAGCACAACTTCACATCCGCAAACTGATGGACAGACTGAGGTTGTTAATAGATCACTTGGGAATTTGATTAGATCTAAGTGCCTGGATAATAGTAAGCAGTGGGATGTGTTATTGCCACATATGGAATTCGCTTTCAACACTTCTGTGAATCGTTCTACTGGGAAAACTCCATTTGAGATTGTGTACTCTGAAGTACCTAATCATACTCTTGATTTGGTAGCCTTACCCACCACACAGAGTACAAACACTGCAGCGGACTTTTTTAGACAAAGCAACTGAATTACATAATGAAGTAAAATCTAAACTGGAGAAGTCCAGTTCTAAATATAAAGAGGATGCTGATAAACACAATAGGTTAAAACCTTCAAGTAAGGGGAGCTCGTGATGATACATCTAAGAAAAGAGAGATTTCCAGTGGGTATTTATAACAAAACCAAGATGAAGAAATATGGTCCTTTCAAGGTTTTAAAGAAGATCAATGATAATGCATTATGTTATTGATCTACCAAATGATTGGAATATCTCCAACACATTTAATGTTCAAGAGATTTTTACATTTCATGGTGACAATGAACTTATGGTTTGTTTGGACAACTCGAGGACGAGCTTTACTCTAGAAGGGGGGACTGATGCAGGGCATACTACAATTCCAGAAGATTCCGCTTAGAGGTTTGGCTTCCTTGGTTTCCTAGTTTCAGTCTTTCTTATTTTTAGGATTCTTTTAGATTTCCTTTTAGTTTTCTGTTTCCTAGTTTAGTTATTCTTCAAGCCTATATAAAGGCTAGATTAAGTCTTGTAAGAGCTATTTATTACTCAATCAAATTATTAAACACAAAACTTATCTTTCTCTTCTTGCTTAAATTCACTTATCTTCTTGCTTATAGCAATCTAGTATTGCTTTCTTTTACCTTGTTCCACATTAAAGGATATACAACTTGTTTCTCCAGAGATCAGGGAGGAATACCAAATCCATTCCCGTTGCAGTACTCTGACAATGCTGATATCCTGTAAATACCTCGGCATTGTGTTCTCCTAGTGCTTTAAGTGAAACAAAGCTGTTGATGTGTGTCCACGTTAATGGTACCAGAGTAGTCCAGTTGCGAATCTTCTCTTTGTAAAAATCTTGTTCTAATCTATATCGGTCAATACCGTCTTTGAACTCTCTACTCCAACACCAAGACTTGTAATTTGTGGCGTAACTGCTGCTATCATTCTCGCCGTCTTTAACCTTCATTAAAAACCACAAGCCATTGAAAATATATTCATCAACAAGACACAAACACCCACTCATAACACAAAGCTTATAAGTCCCCTTAAATGTTTTCGGTGGGGGAGGGAGCAAGTGGAATTTTTCGTCTTCCAAATCAAAAGCCACAATCTCCCTTGAATCCTCACGGGACCAATAAAGAGCTCCATTTACGCAAACACTGTTGGATTCATTACATGCAGATAGTAAACCATAATCGATTTCTCCAACACGTCTCCAGCCTCTGCCACTTCCAAGCGTATATACCTCGATACGTCCCAAGCATGGCCATTTATTTACATAGTAAGAAATTCGAACGACCTTGTAGTCGTTAGTTACAGGGTGGTATCCAAAACCATGCACAACATAAAAACCTCCATTGGTTTTGTTTAATCCGGGAAGCTTCAAGTATTCTCTGGTAATGGGATTACAGATGTAAAAAATGGGATTACAAAAGTAAAACTCTTCTTTACTACTGGTAGATGCGCTGTTGGTGGTGGAATGGTCTATCCAAACGCCACGGCAACATTCTGTCTCGACCGCTAAACAAATCAATCCATTGCACGAACCAACAAATCCAATTCCAAATCCATACACGTCTTGGAATGGAAGATTGATCCTCCTTATGCGGTAACTTGGACGCTTGTAATTATCATATAATTGGATTTCATGGTAATCTATACAGTAGAGATATTGTCCGTGAAGGCCAAGGAAACTCAGGGACGTCACAGAATGAGAAAAAGCATCAGAATAAAGACCAAGCGTCTGGTACTGCTTTGCTGTGGCCACATTAATCCACTGCTTCCATGCTGTTGTTGTCGCCTTAGATGGAGATGAGCAAAATAAGTATTAGCATAAAACTGCTGCAGGAGATATTTCCCAGTTTTACATGCTAGCGCACAATTTAAAACAGACTCAGCTGGTAATCTGGAGAATATATTGAATGTGATTTCTTGGGGTAGACTGCTTAGAGGATGGTCTTCCATGTATCTGCAAAGTGACCCTAAATCTAGCACGGCAGCCCGAAATACACTGCGACCAAAAATCTAAAATTTTACCACAGAGAACCAGAATCTGCCACTGTAAACCTTATTCTCTATCTACCTCTTGCTGTAGAGATCATATGTATATTTATATCAACTTGGAGTTGCAGCAGTTTCTTAAGACTTAACTTAAAAAACTTGTATACAAATATATATATACCATATATATAACGGAAATAGAATCAGGGAAGTACTTGGACTTAGAATCTAAGTACAACTATGAACTAGTATCTAGCGTGTATGTATACTTCAATAGGAAGGCGCTAGGTATACCTCTGGCCACAGCGCCTTCCTCTTGCCATGTATACCTCAAAAGGAAGGCGCTAGAGTTTTCTTGATCGGGTCGGATGCGTCTGGTTTCCAAGGTTGGGTCTTGTTTTTTATTCATGGTCTCCTTAAGTTAAGCATAGAGACCTGGGTTTAGTCTTCATAAAATTGGTTAAATAGACCAAAATCAATAATTCCTGTGTGAAAAAGACATGTAAAATTTGATACTGTTTAAATGGACGAGAATGTAAAAATAACCAGGATGCAAACACTTTCATCTACCCATTTAAAAAACACGTTTTTTTTATTTTTAATTTACATAAGGATATATCCAGTTTCATCCTCGTTATTTTTTAAGTTCAAGACAGGACGAATCCAGTTTCATTCTTGTTATTTTTTTGGTGTCCATTTCGCTCATACTAATTTTTACTCGTCCATTAGAACCATGTTTACAGTGGCCATCTTTGAAACGTGATGTACAAAAGTTCGTACAAAAATGCATGGTCTGTCAGAGAGCAAAGTGTACAATTCAAAATACCGGGTTGTATACTCCTTTACCAGTTCTGATGCACCTTGGGTTGATATAAGTATGGATTTTATACTTGGTTTACCTCGTACTGCTAGAGGTAATGATTCTGTTATGGTCGTAGTTGATCGTTACTCTAAAATGGCTCACTTCGTAGCTTGTAAGAAATCAACTGACGCTTCTAATGTTGCTTCTTTGTTCTTTAAATAAGTAGTAAGATTGCATGGGGTTCCAAAGTCTATCACTTCTGACAGAGATACAAAATTTGTGAGTTATTTCTGGAAAAGTTTATGGATGCGCTTAGGCACAGTTTTACAATTCAGCACAACTTCACATCCGCAAACTGATGGACAGACTGAGGTTGTTAATAGATCACTTGGGAATTTGATTAGATCTAAGTGCCTGGATAATAGTAAGCAGTGGGATGTGTTATTGCCACATATGGAATTCGCTTTCAACACTTCTGTGAATCGTTCTACTGGGAAAACTCCATTTGAGATTGTGTACTCTGAAGTACCTAATCATACTCTTGATTTGGTAGCCTTACCCACCACACAGAGTACAAACACTGCAGCGGACTCTTTTTTAGACAAAGCAACTGAATTACATAATGAAGTAAAATATAAACTGGAGAAGTCCAGTTCTAAATATAAAGAGGATGCTGATAAACACAATAGGTTTAAAACCTTCAAGTAAGGGGAGCTCGTGATGATACATCTAAGAAAAGAGAGATTTCCAGTGGGTATTTATAACAAAACCAAGATGAAGAAATATGGTCCTTTCAAGGTTTTAAAGAAGATCAATGATAATGCTTATGTTATTGATCTACCAAATGATTGGAATATCTCCAACACATTTAATGTTCAAGAGATTTTTACATTTCATGGTGACAATGAACTTATGGTTTGTTTGGACAACTCGAGGACGAGCTTTACTCTAGAAGGGGGGACTGATGCAGGGCATACTACAATTCCAGAAGATTCCGCTTAGAGGTTTGGCTTCCTTGGTTTCCTAGTTTCAGTCTTTCTTATTTTTAGGATTCTTTTAGATTTCCTTTTAGTTTTCTGTTTCCTAGTTTAGTTATTCTTCAAGCCTATATAAAGGCTAGATTAAGTCTTGTAAGAGCTATTTATTACTCAATCAAATTATTAAACACAAAACTTATCTTTCTCTTCTTGCTTAAATTCACTTATCTTCTTGCTTATAGCAATCTAGTATTGCTTTCTTTTACCTTGTTCCACATTAAAGGATATACAACTTGTTTCTCCAGAGATCAGGGAGGAATACCAAATCCATTCCCGTTGCAGTACTCTGACAATGCTGATATCCTGTAAATACCTCGGCATTGTGTTCTCCTAGTGCTTTAAGTGAAACAAAGCTGTTGATGTGTGTCCACGTTAATGGTACCAGAGTAGTCCAGTTGCGAATCTTCTCTTTGTAAAAATCTTGTTCTAATCTATATCGGTCAATACCGTCTTTGAACTCTCTACTCCAACACCAAGACTTGTAATTTGTGGCGTAACTGCTGCTATCATTCTCGCCGTCTTTAACCTTCATTAAAAACCACAAGCCATTGAAAATATATTCATCAACAAGACACAAACACCCACTCATAACACAAAGCTTATAAGTCCCCTTAAATGTTTTCGGTGGGGGAGGGAGCAAGTGGAATTTTTCGTCTTCCAAATCAAAAGCCACAATCTCCCTTGAATCCTCACGGGACCAATAAAGAGCTCCATTTACGCAAACACTGTTGGATTCATTACATGCAGATAGTAAACCATAATCGATTTCTCCAACACGTCTCCAGCCTCTGCCACTTCCAAGCGTATATACCTCGATACGTCCCAAGCATGGCCATTTATTTACATAGTAAGAAATTCGAACGACCTTGTAGTCGTTAGTTACAGGGTGGTATCCAAAACCATGCACAACATAAAAACCTCCATTGGTTTTGTTTAATCCGGGAAGCTTCAAGTATTCTCTGGTAATGGGATTACAGATGTAAAAAATGGGATTACAAAAGTAAAACTCTTCTTTACTACTGGTAGATGCGCTGTTGGTGGTGGAATGGTCTATCCAAACGCCACGGCAACATTCTGTCTCGACCGCTAAACAAATCAATCCATTGCACGAACCAACAAATCCAATTCCAAATCCATACACGTCTTGGAATGGAAGATTGATCCTCCTTATGCGGTAACTTGGACGCTTGTAATTATCATATAATTGGATTTCATGGTAATCTATACAGTAGAGATATTGTCCGTGAAGGCCAAGGAAACTCAGGGACGTCACAGAATGAGAAAAAGCATCAGAATAAAGACCAAGCGTCTGGTACTGCTTTTGCTGTGGCCACATTAATCCACTGCTTCCATGCTGTTGTTGTCGCCTTAGATGGAGATGAGCAAAATAAGTATTAGCATAAAACTGCTGCAGGAGATATTTCCCAGTTTTACATGCTAGCGCACAATTTAAAACAGACTCAGCTGGTAATCTGGAGAATATATTGAATGTGATTTCTTGGGGTAGACTGCTTAGAGGATGGTCTTCCATGTATCTGCAAAGTGACCCTAAATCTAGCACGGCAGCCCGAAATACACTGCGACCAAAAATCTAAAATTTTACCACAGAGAACCAGAATCTGCCACTGTAAACCTTATTCTCTATCTACCTCTTGCTGTAGAGATCATATGTATATTTATATCAACTTGGAGTTGCAGCAGTTTCTTAAGACTTAACTTAAAAAACTTGTATACAAATATATATATACCATATATATAACGGAAATAGAATCAGGGAAGTACTTGGACTTAGAATCTAAGTACAACTATGAACTAGTATCTAGCGTGTATGTATACTTCAATAGGAAGGCGCTAGGTATACCTCTGGCCACAGCGCCTTCCTCTTGCCATGTATACCTCAAAAGGAAGGCGCTAGAGTTTTCTTGATCGGGTCGGATGCGTCTGGTTTCCAAGGTTGGGTCTTGTTTTTTATTCATGGTCTCCCTTAAGTTAAGCATAGAGACCTGGGGTTTAGTCTTCATAAAATTGGTTAAATAGACCAAAATCAATAATTCCTGTGTGAAAAAGACATGTAAAATTTGATACTGTTTAAATGGACGAGAATGTAAAAATAACCAGGATGCAAACACTTTCATCCTACCCATTTAAAAAACACGTTTTTTTTTATTTTTAATTTACATAAGGATATATCCAGTTTCATCCTCGTTATTTTTTAAGTTCAAGACAGGACGAATCCAGTTTCATTCTTGTTATTTTTTTGGTGTCCATTTCGCTCATACTAATTTTTACTCGTCCATTAGAACCATGTTTACAGTGGCCATCTTTGAAACGTGATGTACAAAAGTTCGTACAAAAATGCATGGTCTGTCAGAGAGCAAAGTGTACAATTCAAAATACCGGGTTGTATACTCCTTTACCAGTTCTTGATGCACCTTGGGTTGATATAAGTATGGATTTTATACTTGGTTTACCTCGTACTGCTAGAGGTAATGATTCTGTTATGGTCGTAGTTGATCGTTACTCTAAAATGGCTCACTTCGTAGCTTGTAAGAAATCAACTGACGCTTCTAATGTTGCTTCTTTGTTCTTTAAATAAGTAGTAAGATTGCATGGGGTTCCAAAGTCTATCACTTCTGACAGAGATACAAAATTTGTGAGTTATTTCTGGAAAAGTTTATGGATGCGCTTAGGCACAGTTTTACAATTCAGCACAACTTCACATCCGCAAACTGATGGACAGACTGAGGTTGTTAATAGATCACTTGGGAATTTGATTAGATCTAAGTGCCTGGATAATAGTAAGCAGTGGGATGTGTTATTGCCACATATGGAATTCGCTTTCAACACTTCTGTGAATCGTTCTACTGGGAAAACTCCATTTGAGATTGTGTACTCTGAAGTACCTAATCATACTCTTGATTTGGTAGCCTTACCCACCACACAGAGTACAAACACTGCAGCGGACTCTTTTTTAGACAAAGCAACTGAATTACATAATGAAGTAAAATATAAACTGGAGAAGTCCAGTTCTAAATATAAAGAGGATGCTGATAAACACAATAGGTTTAAAACCTTCAAGTAAGGGGAGCTCGTGATGATACATCTAAGAAAAGAGAGATTTCCAGTGGGTATTTATAACAAAACCAAGATGAAGAAATATGGTCCTTTCAAGGTTTTAAAGAAGATCAATGATAATGCTTATGTTATTGATCTACCAAATGATTGGAATATCTCCAACACATTTAATGTTCAAGAGATTTTTACATTTCATGGTGACAATGAACTTATGGTTTGTTTGGACAACTCGAGGACGAGCTTTACTCTAGAAGGGGGGACTGATGCAGGGCATACTACAATTCCAGAAGATTCCGCTTAGAGGTTTGGCTTCCTTGGTTTCCTAGTTTCAGTCTTTCTTATTTTTAGGATTCTTTTAGATTTCCTTTTAGTTTTCTGTTTCCTAGTTTAGTTATTCTTCAAGCCTATATAAAGGCTAGATTAAGTCTTGTAAGAGCTATTTATTACTCAATCAAATTATTAAACACAAAACTTATCTTTCTCTTCTTGCTTAAATTCACTTATCTTCTTGCTTATAGCAATCTAGTATTGCTTTCTTTTACCTTGTTCCACATTAAAGGATATACAACTTGTTTCTCCAGAGATCAGGGAGGAATACCAAATCCATTCCCGTTGCAGTACTCTGACAATGCTGATATCCTGTAAATACCTCGGCATTGTGTTCTCCTAGTGCTTTAAGTGAAACAAAGCTGTTGATGTGTGTCCACGTTAATGGTACCAGAGTAGTCCAGTTGCGAATCTTCTCTTTGTAAAAATCTTGTTCTAATCTATATCGGTCAATACCGTCTTTGAACTCTCTACTCCAACACCAAGACTTGTAATTTGTGGCGTAACTGCTGCTATCATTCTCGCCGTCTTTAACCTTCATTAAAAACCACAAGCCATTGAAAATATATTCATCAACAAGACACAAACACCCACTCATAACACAAAGCTTATAAGTCCCCTTAAATGTTTTCGGTGGGGGAGGGAGCAAGTGGAATTTTTCGTCTTCCAAATCAAAAGCCACAATCTCCCTTGAATCCTCACGGGACCAATAAAGAGCTCCATTTACGCAAACACTGTTGGATTCATTACATGCAGATAGTAAACCATAATCGATTTCTCCAACACGTCTCCAGCCTCTGCCACTTCCAAGCGTATATACCTCGATACGTCCCAAGCATGGCCATTTATTTACATAGTAAGAAATTCGAACGACCTTGTAGTCGTTAGTTACAGGGTGGTATCCAAAACCATGCACAACATAAAAACCTCCATTGGTTTTGTTTAATCCGGGAAGCTTCAAGTATTCTCTGGTAATGGGATTACAGATGTAAAAAATGGGATTACAAAAGTAAAACTCTTCTTTACTACTGGTAGATGCGCTGTTGGTGGTGGAATGGTCTATCCAAACGCCACGGCAACATTCTGTCTCGACCGCTAAACAAATCAATCCATTGCACGAACCAACAAATCCAATTCCAAATCCATACACGTCTGGGAATGGAAGATTGATCCTCCTTATGCGGTAACTTGGACGCTTGTAATTATCATATAATTGGATTTCATGGTAATCTATACAGTAGAGATATTGTCCGTGAAGGCCAAGGAAACTCAGGGACGTCACAGAATGAGAAAAAGCATCAGAATAAAGACCAAGCGTCTGGTACTGCTTTTGCTGTGGCCACATTAATCCACTGCTTCCATGCTGTTGTTGTCGCCTTAGATGGAGATGAGCAAAATAAGTATTAGCATAAAACTGCTGCAGGAGATATTTCCCAGTTTTACATGCTAGCGCACAATTTAAAACAGACTCAGCTGGTAATCTGGAGAATATATTGAATGTGATTTCTTGGGGTAGACTGCTTAGAGGATGGTCTTCCATGTATCTGCAAAGTGACCCTAAATCTAGCACGGCAGCCCGAAATACACTGCGACCAAAAATCTAAAATTTTACCACAGAGAACCAGAATCTGCCACTGTAAACCTTATTCTCTATCTACCTCTTGCTGTAGAGATCATATGTATATTTATATCAACTTGTAGTTGCAGCAGTTTCTTAAGACTTAACTTAAAAAACTTGTATACAAATATATATATACCATATATATAACGGAAATAGAATCAGGGAAGTACTTGGACTTAGAATCTAAGTACAACTATGAACTAGTATCTAGCGTGTATGTATACTTCAATAGGAAGGCGCTAGGTATACCTCTGGCCACAGCGCCTTCCTCTTGCCATGTATACCTCAAAAGGAAGGCGCTAGAGTTTTCTTGATCGGGTCGGATGCGTCTGGTTTCCAAGGTTGGGTCTTGTTTTTTATTCATGGTCTCCCTTAAGTTAAGCATAGAGACCTGGGGTTTAGTCTTCATAAAATTGGTTAAATAGACCAAAATCAATAATTCCTGTGTGAAAAAGACATGTAAAATTTGATACTGTTTAAATGGACGAGAATGTAAAAATAACCAGGATGCAAACACTTTCATCCTACCCATTTAAAAAACACGTTTTTTTTATTTTTAATTTACATAAGGATATATCCAGTTTCATCCTCGTTATTTTTTAAGTTCAAGACAGGACGAATCCAGTTTCATTCTTGTTATTTTTTTGGTGTCCATTTCGCTCATACTAATTTTTACTCGTCCATTAGAACCATGTTTACAGTGGCCATCTTTGAAACGTGATGTACAAAAGTTCGTACAAAAATGCATGGTCTGTCAGAGAGCAAAGTGTACAATTCAAAATACCGGGTTGTATACTCCTTTACCAGTTCCTGATGCACCTTGGGTTGATATAAGTATGGATTTTATACTTGGTTTACCTCGTACTGCTAGAGGTAATGATTCTGTTATGGTCGTAGTTGATCGTTACTCTAAAATGGCTCACTTCGTAGCTTGTAAGAAATCAACTGACGCTTCTAATGTTGCTTCTTTGTTCTTTAAATAAGTAGTAAGATTGCATGGGGTTCCAAAGTCTATCACTTCTGACAGAGATACAAAATTTGTGAGTTATTTCTGGAAAAGTTTATGGATGCGCTTAGGCACAGTTTTACAATTCAGCACAACTTCACATCCGCAAACTGATGGACAGACTGAGGTTGTTAATAGATCACTTGGGAATTTGATTAGATCTAAGTGCCTGGATAATAGTAAGCAGTGGGATGTGTTATTGCCACATATGGAATTCGCTTTCAACACTTCTGTGAATCGTTCTACTGGGAAAACTCCATTTGAGATTGTGTACTCTGAAGTACCTAATCATACTCTTGATTTGGTAGCCTTACCCACCACACAGAGTACAAACACTGCAGCGGACTCTTTTTTAGACAAAGCAACTGAATTACATAATGAAGTAAAATATAAACTGGAGAAGTCCAGTTCTAAATATAAAGAGGATGCTGATAAACACAATAGGTTTAAAACCTTCAAGTAAGGGGAGCTCGTGATGATACATCTAAGAAAAGAGAGATTTCCAGTGGGTATTTATAACAAAACCAAGATGAAGAAATATGGTCCTTTCAAGGTTTTAAAGAAGATCAATGATAATGCTTATGTTATTGATCTACCAAATGATTGGAATATCTCCAACACATTTAATGTCAAGAGATTTTTACATTTCATGGTGACAATGAACTTATGGTTTGTTTGGACAACTCGAGGACGAGCTTTACTCTAGAAGGGGGGACTGATGCAGGGCATACTACAATTCCAGAAGATTCCGCTTAGAGGTTTGGCTTCCTTGGTTTCCTAGTTTCAGTCTTTCTTATTTTTAGGATTCTTTTAGATTTCCTTTTAGTTTCCTAGTTTAGTTATTCTTCAAGCCTATATAAAGGCTAGATTAAGTCTTGTAAGAGCTATTTATTACTCAATCAAATTATTAAACACAAAACTTATCTTTCTCTTCTTGCTTAAATTCACTTATCTTCTTGCTTATAGCAATCTAGTATTGCTTTCTTTTACCTTGTTCCACATTAAAGGATATACAACTTGTTTCTCCAGAGATCAGGGAGGAATACCAAATCCATTCCCGTTGCAGTACTCTGACAATGCTGATATCCTGTAAATACCTCGGCATTGTGTTCTCCTAGTGCTTTAAGTGAAACAAAGCTGTTGATGTGTGTCCACGTTAATGGTACCAGAGTAGTCCAGTTGCGAATCTTCTCTTTGTAAAAATCTTGTTCTAATCTATATCGGTCAATACCGTCTTTGAACTCTCTACTCCAACACCAAGACTTGTAATTTGTGGCGTAACTGCTGCTATCATTCTCGCCGTCTTTAACCTTCATTAAAAACCACAAGCCATTGAAAATATATTCATCAACAAGACACAAACACCCACTCATAACACAAAGCTTATAAGTCCCCTTAAATGTTTTCGGTGGGGGAGGGAGCAAGTGGAATTTTTCGTCTTCCAAATCAAAAGCCACAATCTCCCTTGAATCCTCACGGGACCAATAAAGAGCTCCATTTACGCAAACACTGTTGGATTCATTACATGCAGATAGTAAACCATAATCGATTTCTCCAACACGTCTCCAGCCTCTGCCACTTCCAAGCGTATATACCTCGATACGTCCCAAGCATGGCCATTTATTTACATAGTAAGAAATTCGAACGACCTTGTAGTCGTTAGTTACAGGGTGGTATCCAAAACCATGCACAACATAAAAACCTCCATTGGTTTTGTTTAATCCGGGAAGCTTCAAGTATTCTCTGGTAATGGGATTACAGATGTAAAAAATGGGATTACAAAAGTAAAACTCTTCTTTACTACTGGTAGATGCGCTGTTGGTGGTGGAATGGTCTATCCAAACGCCACGGCAACATTCTGTCTCGACCGCTAAACAAATCAATCCATTGCACGAACCAACAAATCCAATTCCAAATCCATACACGTCTTGGAATGGAAGATTGATCCTCCTTATGCGGTAACTTGGACGCTTGTAATTATCATATAATTGGATTTCATGGTAATCTATACAGTAGAGATATTGTCCGTGAAGGCCAAGGAAACTCAGGGACGTCACAGAATGAGAAAAAGCATCAGAATAAAGACCAAGCGTCTGGTACTGCTTTTGCTGTGGCCACATTAATCCACTGCTTCCATGCTGTTGTTGTCGCCTTAGATGGAGATGAGCAAAATAAGTATTAGCATAAAACTGCTGCAGGAGATATTTCCCAGTTTTACATGCTAGCGCACAATTTAAAACAGACTCAGCTGGTAATCTGGAGAATATATTGAATGTGATTTCTTGGGGTAGACTGCTTAGAGGATGGTCTTCCATGTATCTGCAAAGTGACCCTAAATCTAGCACGGCAGCCCGAAATACACTGCGACCAAAAATCTAAAATTTTACCACAGAGAACCAGAATCTGCCACTGTAAACCTTATTCTCTATCTACCTCTTGCTGTAGAGATCATATGTATATTTATATCAACTTGGAGTTGCAGCAGTTTCTTAAGACTTAACTTAAAAAACTTGTATACAAATATATATATACCATATATATAACGGAAATAGAATCAGGGAAGTACTTGGACTTAGAATCTAAGTACAACTATGAACTAGTATC
This sequence comes from Papaver somniferum, assembly GCF_003573695.1. Classification (NCBI taxonomy): domain Eukaryota; kingdom Viridiplantae; phylum Streptophyta; class Magnoliopsida; order Ranunculales; family Papaveraceae; genus Papaver; species Papaver somniferum. The sequence continues at coordinate 206,817 of NW_020620714.1, read as the reverse complement.
TAGCGTGTATGTATACTTCAATAGGAAGGCGCTAGGTATACCTCTTGCCACAACGCCTTCCTCTTGCCATGTATACCTCAAGAGGAAGGCGCTAGAGTTTTCTTGATCGGTCGGATGCGTCTGGTTTCTAAGGTTGGGTCTTGTTTTTAATTCGTGGTCTCCCTTAAGTTAAGCATAGAGAATTGGGGTTTAGTCTTCACAAAATTGGTTAAATAGACCAAAATCAATAATTCCTAGGTAAAAAAGACATGTAAAATTGGATACTGTATAAATGGACGAGGATGCAAAAATAGCCGGGATGTAAATAGTTTTATCCTACCCATTTAAAAATACTTTATCTTATTTTTAATTTACATCAAGATATATTCAGTTTCATCCTCGCTATTTTTTAGGTGTAAGCCATTTTTTAAGTTTAAGCCAGGATGAATCCAATTTCATTCTTGCTCTTTTTTTGGTGTCCATTTCATCTATACTAATTTTTACTCATCCATTAAAATCATATTTTAAAAATATTTGAACAATTGGCTCAATTTCCATTTAGTCTTGCTGTGGTCCTTTACTGATGTCTTTGTTTTTCAGGCCTATCTTCGGTATCACATGCCCTTTTGGTAGAGGCTTCTTCACGGATTTCGCCTTTGCTCTTTTTCTGTCCCTTGCATCGCATCAAACATATTGTATGATGATATTTCCATACTATCATAAAATTTCTACGAATGAAATTTTTCATTCCAAAAACTCATCAAATTTTAACTTAAACAACTATCAATTACTGAGATCAAGGATGCGTGGACTAACTTTGAATTTGAATACCGTAGCAAATAACTGTGTCGCTCATAACCCAAAATATGAGTCATTGCAACCACTGTTACTGCTATTTTATTTCGAACATCAATCACGCATTTATTAAAGATATTGCAATCCTCCGAGAGATACAATCACACCTTATAAAGTAACAGACATAAAGAAACAATCAACAAAATGATCTAGAGCATATTGAGGAAGCAAATTAACGACAACTCAATCAAGTACGTACTAGAAATGAATGATCGATCAAGTACTAGAAACGGTCACACTTGACCATGTACTAAACAACAACTTCATGACCATACTAGGGAAGCATATTAAACAAAGATCCTCAAGGATACATGCATAAAACAAATTGATTAGACCCAAACACCAGGACAACAAGCATTATGGCCTCCATCGACACAATACCCTTCTTTGTTGCAATCAATACAAGTTCCGGACCAATAACTATCGCAATTAATGAAATTACCACAGCATGTACGCCCCTGCCATATTCCACAAGGTTGGCCGGGACCAGAAGAACATGCATTAACCGAAGCTAAATAGACCATAAAAATCATTGCCAGTACAATGAACAAATTCATGACACTTTTATTGTTCCTCATGTCTTACTGTATGAAATTTGTAGTTTGATGTGTTTTTTGTATCGAATATGATGTCGAGTATATTGTTTCCCAAGAACCACTGTTCTTATTTATAGACTATGGCGACACAAGTGCATTATGTTTGAGAAGTACCCGTGTGTTTTCGTTTAGCCTTAATTAATGAATGCATATGATCACGTTCCAGATAATTATTAATCTCATCCAATAATTATGGATCTGAGTTCGATTAACAACGTGGTTTCATGTTAGAGTGGACTTTAGGTTTTAATCAATGCTTATGATCTGAGTTTGATATTAACAGTTAACGTTGTTTCAGATAGAGTGGACTTTAAGGTTTTAATAAATGTATGCTTTTCATCTGATTCATGACAATTAATGATGGGTGTAGATGAGCATTTGATGGCCAATGTTAAATTAACATTCCGGGTTGTTATATTATCAGTAACCAGTTTGATCACCGACTTCTACACATGACTGAGCTTTTCAGGTGAAGGAATGAAGGTCTACCCAAAAGACCATAAAAATCATAACCACCAGTATGAACAAAACTCATCACATTATTGTTGCTTTTCATACCTTACCGCATGCAACTTGTAGATTGATTATTTTTGTTTCTCGGGAGATTCTTCCTCATCAACAATTGGGGGAGTAGAGGAAGAGGGACCCACATCCTTCGTAACAGGCTCCGAGATCTTAGAAGAAATATAATCTTTGTGCAAGCTCGTTGGTTGCTTTGTTGGAGGAGGAACTATTTTCTTCGAGGACACTTTGGAGTCTTTAACTTGAGTCAGCTCAGCCAGGTTCAGTGTCCTACGAGTACGTATCGCAGGGCCAGAAGCAGCAGGAGGATTAACAGGATCACTCTGCGAAGCGTGAAGTTAGAAAATGATTGGAAAGGAAGAACCACGAAGTAGAGACAATTTATGCATAAATTCCTTATTGGACACGCAATAATTTCGGCGACAACCTTCTACTTTTTGTTCAAGACATCTTCAGAGAAGATATAGGGACGAAAGTTACTAGTTGTTGGCAATAGTATTTTTGGAGACCAATTTGTTTTTCGTAAGTAGAAAATGATCAAACTGTGACTACAATTTGCTCGGATACTAATAGTTTTAATGGAAAAGTCTTTATTTGACGCGCAATCATTTCTGCAACAAATTGATTTGGTGTGTATAACATATACTCGGGGACAAAAGTCCAGACTTTTTAGCAATAAGATGTTTGGAGATTACTTTTTGTCTTCATCGCAAGAAACCAATTCCGTGACCGGAATCATCAGTCACAAGAAAATTATTAAAGATGTAAACACGATTGGTCATTATATCTGGTCACAAAATATTTCTCGCCAAAGGGCCAAAATAAAAAAAATTTCTCTCTTATTTTAGCGACAATTATAAAGACTAAGTTGACCAGTCGTTGCTAAAAAATATTAATGGTGACAAAAAATATTCCTCACAAAATAGTACTTTTACAAACCAATTTTTGTTGGGAACATAAAATCTTGTCACTAAATCAGTATTCCGTTGTAATGACTTAATTAAATGCCCAACTACTGATTTGGATGCTAAATTTTATTATGTATTCTTCATATTCATATCTATAATAATAAAGAAGAGGGATCCCTTCACACTTTTATTCTCACACTACCTTCCATGTTAGACGTGATTTTCGCAAATTAAAATCAAACTGTATCGGATTTGAAGCTAATATTTTGGGAATATGCTCCACTGACAAAGCTCGACTTTCTTATCGAAAATAAGCATATTCCAAGATGCATAACATCACCGTATACTACTTTGAAAATGAGTCTTTGAAAATCAATTGATTTTAGCCATTGAAGTTGAAAAGGAGATTGTGAGGTTTTATGTTTCGGAATATGTTCATTTTTAGTAGAACTGTAGAAATTGATAAGAGGAACATAACCCCAGAACATTGGCTTCAAATCCACTACGGTTTGTTTTTTATTCACAAAAATAACGTCCAATGTGTGAGATAGTATAAACATAAAAGTGTGAAGGGATCCTTTCCCAATAATAATAATAGTCGCATGTATTAAAACTTATTAACCTAACTCCAATATGTATATCGGTATATGTGTATTTAGAGATATACATGAATTTTCTATTCACGATTCGATATACGATTCGAATCTTAAAAAGTAAAAACAATTCATGATGCAAGTCACGGTTTACAACTTTATTTGTGTGATTTTTCTTATTTATAATTCGGCAACATTGCAGCTGCCTGGGAAGTCAACTATACTGCATAGATGAATGGTTAAGATCAATCTCTTGACAATTTATGATGGATGCATGAACATGAACCAAATGTTTAATTATTATCTCATTCAATAATCCTAGATCAATTATGTTTCATTAACACGTTAGTTCACGTTAAAGAGTGGACTTCGGATCTATTTATAACCTAGTTAGTATACTTAATACCTTGGTTCTGATTATTCTACATTTTGGTTTTTTTATTATCAAAAATTCTTAATGAACTGCCAATAAAACTATTCCAAAACTGCCTCTGACAAAACATCTTTCTACTGGGTCCCATGACACTTAATTTAGAACCCATATTCCATTTATAACCTATTGATGATGGTGGTAGTGTTGAAGATGATGATGGTGGTGGTTGCGGTGATATTAATAGATAAGACGATGGTAAATGGAAGATGGCAGAGGAGGATTATAGCAATGCACCACGTAACTGGTTCGATCTTTTGGTGTAGCTTTTATAAGTAAGGTAATTAATAAGATTCTTTCTTTTTTATAAACTAATAAGATTCTTGTTGAACCCTAAAAATCCTTATAAGAACACCAAATGGCCCGTAAGAAAGGGTACAACATTAGCCCACAAGTAGTTTTGGTGACCCGATAGGTCAATTCAAGTATATAGCCCACTTGGTAACACCGACGTTGTCGTCGCCGAGACACTGCCATTACGGGAATTCTATACCACCACCTCAACCCTGAACCTAAACAACTATTACCACCACCACCTAAACCATGAAGCAACACCACCTCACTACAAAAAAAACGATCAAAAGCTACTTGACCAATGGTAGTGGTCTATTTAAATCTTTAATTGTTAATCAATATATGTAATTAATGTTAGTTTCACAGTTTTAGTGGTGGAAGAGGTTGTTGTCTTATGTTTAAGGCAACAAATGCGCAATTGTTAATTGATCGCCTTGTCTAAAGCTACTAGTTTGGCTGGTTGACCAACAGTCGTCACCTCAATTTTTAGATTTGTGGTTACGGTTTTACGTGAAAAAGCCAGTGATGTAAGGATAATATTTGCTACTCTTGATGGGGTGAAAACCCTTTCTGATGATTATTTATCCACCAAGATCTCTGAGGCTTCTTCACATGTTTCATATCATTCCTAATTTTGTTATGATTTAATGATTTTTTTTTTTGTTCTGTTTTTGATAGAATTAATTTCTAAGTTGATTTGCAGTTTTGATGATTTCGTTGTCTGTGTTGTATGGTTATTTTTTTTTAGAGATTTAGGATTGTTAGTTGAATTGTTAATTGTTGTTTAGATGTTATTTAGGTTATGGTTTGCTGAAGCCAGTGATGTAAGGATAATATTTGCTACTCTTGATGGTGGTTATAACCCCCTCTGATGATTATTTATCCACCAAGATCTTTGAGGCTCCAAACTTTATTTTGTGATTCAATTTTTTGTTTTATTTTTTTAATGGTGATTGCATTGAGATTATGAGATTAAATTTCCTGATTGCGAAAAGAAAGTTTTGATTTGCTTAAGAAGGCATAATAATTCTACTTTTATGATTTCTTTTTATGTTTCCGTCTAAAAACCTTAAGATGTTGGTGACTTTAGTGCCTCCAATACCATCAATGAGTATTCACTTGCCATATTGGTCTTTTCTGAAATCATTTCCTTCTGAGCAACCTGCAACTTTCAAAGGTGATAGCGTTTGAAGAAAAATGAGTATTCTCAATCTTAGAAACCTGCAACATATCCATTTTTCTGCGAACGGCATCACAATTGAAGGTTCGATCAATCAAAGAGCACTGAAGTCACCAACCTGTTTAGGTTCAAAATGTTTTGTGAATAATTGTTGATGGTATTTAGAAGGCATGATCAGCATTGATAGTATTGGTCTTAGCAAACAAAAGAGAAATGTCAGGTTTTTGTAGTTTGGGTTGTAATGTTTTTGGATTTGTATGGTTATTACTGTTAGTATGGTCTAGTGCATTCCTTGTTATTTATATTTCCCTGATTTTGTTAAAAAATTCCAATATGATTTATTTGTTTGTATATTGATGCCCTTCAGGTGTTTATTGTGGATGCAGACTAAGCGTACAAAGAAGGCCGGAATCGTTGGCAAATACGGTAAGCATTTGCTGGCAGAATGCTTATTAATTTTGCTTCTTGGCCCTCTTCAATTCAAGAAGTCTTGTTTTGTCCTGTTTAGCTGAGCATAGAGCATTGGACCTTGGTGGTGCTCCTGTGAAATAAGGGTCAACTTTTTTCTGAAAAATTGTACTGAAATGTTAAATTCGTTTATCGAGCTTTCCTTATATCTAGTATGAATATGATTATTTTGTGGTTGAACTCATTTAGACTGGTGATGCTTGTAGAATGTCATAGAACTTGACAAAAGGCTTTCTCTAGGAATATATTCAATTTTTTATTATAATTTACATAAGCAGAAGTACACTATGATTTGGTATTTCCTTTTGATCAACATTAGTTTGTTTATTTCAGGAACAAGATATGGTGCCAGTCTGCGAAAACAGATCAAGAAGATGGAAATCAGTCAGCATTCCAAGTACTTCTGTGAATTCTGTGGAAAGGTTTGTTGTTTTTTCTTTCTTACACCAGGTTCAGTGTATCTTTGTTATGTTTTGTTTTTCCTTCTATAATCGAGCTAGTAATCAATTCCGTTCCTTTTGCAGTATGCCGTGAAGAGGAAGGCCGTTGGAATTTGGGGATGCAAAGACTGTGGCAAAGTGAAAGCTGGTGGTGCCTACACATTGAAGTAAGACTCGCTCTCATGCTCACTTTCCATTCTATATCTGTATACTACATGCAACATAAAAACCTAACCATCTGATTGTTGTTTTATCTGTTGTGTTTCTGTATTACAGCACCGCTAGTGCAGTCACCGTGAGAAGTACCATCCGAAGGTTGAGGGAGCAGACAGAAAGTTAGAGCTTCTTTTTGTTCTTGAAGAAGAGTAGCTGTTTATCTATCTATACAGTAAAAGGTTTCTTATTTTGTTTTAATATTAGTAGCTTGATATGGTTATCCTACATTTCGCAATTTAGATGTTTATCTCTTTCTAGAAGTAGTCATGTTTAAATTGCTGAAGATGACATATGGTTACTCTTATGAGATTTTGAACACTTGTGTCAGCTTTTCTGCAGATATTGGACCTCTTGAATGCTATGTGACTTGCCAGTCCAGATATTTTATCCAAAGTGTATTGGATGCAGATTTTTGAACTTTTGCCTTGTAAAAGTATGGTTTTTCCCTTTTTATCCCTTTATGATATCACATTGGAAACTCCTAGTACTACCTTTATGATATCGCATTCTGTCCCTAAACAGTATGATCTGTGAAATCATTTTATGCTGTTGGTTTTGAACATTTTTTTGCATCTTTCTGACTGCAAAATCCGATGACTTTGCATACTTTTATGATGTCCATTTCACACATTTTCGTTTTGCACTCTGGGATTTCGGTTCTGAGTCAAGTCCTTTGGCGATTACCGATGATTGTGAATTCCATTTTCAGAGATTAGACCGACCTGATTCCTGAAGGCTATTGTTGGGTCTATTATTGCTTGATACCCCATTTGACTAATCCAATGACTCCAATCCAATCCCTTTGGTCTCTGAATTGGTGCCGACATAAAAAAAGAAGAAGCATACGTGTATTCCATGACTCCGAATTTTTCCCTTTGGTCCCCAAATAATAATATCTGAAACCATACGCAAACTTCGAATCGAATCCTCTTTATAAAGAGACGACAACCACAAAACGATCACAAATCATCATCAATCAAAATTTACATCACAAAAATCAGCTACAAAACAAATTAACAAAAACTAGTTCACCCAGTTTGCTCATCTTTCATTTAGTCTTTATCTTCTAGTTCTAGTTGGTAGTTCAAGTATATATATATATATGGGTAATTTTGGATGTGTAGAATGTGGAACAAGAAGAAATCCATGCCGGTGCAGGGTTTTCGGACCGACACTCGGGTGTGTGGCGTTCCTGGTGACAGCAGTTGTATGTTGGCCAGTTGGAGCGGTGATATGGATCTGCAGCCACGCCAAGGGACGTCGTATCATGGGTAAACCTGATGCTGTCGTTTATCCAAAGGTTTCTAATTGCCTCCCTATCTAATCAACGATCAAAGAGATTCATGTTTTTTGAAATATCGGTTTGCAGTGTAATCATCAATATTTTCTCAATAAATTTGTGTTGATAGGGTAAAAAAGAAAATATCTATTTTACTGTTTCCTAATTCAATTTTGTTGAATAATTAAGTTAAGGCTGATTTTGGATCACTACTAAGCAGAAGATTACCTTGGTTTATGATTAATTGTAACTTCAATTTGTGTAGGAATCAAGGCATATATGATATTCAAAGAATAATCTATAAGTAACTTTATTAATTGACTAACCGATTAAGCAAAAAATAAATAAATTTGAAGAGTGATATATGAAGCTGTTTTTATTAAAGATTGCTCCGTGAACCAAAATTGTATACATACAACTGAATAGATAAAAAGAGTGCATACATAATCCAGTCATCTCATTAAGTCATCCCAAACACTAATACTTGATATAACATTAGAAGTGACAGCGTTAAGAAAAATCTAGTAAATTTGCACATCCGAATATGATTCCTGTGCAACATTTACGTTTTAAGAATTAAACACCACAGTTTACTCCAACACCTTATCTATTTCCCGATTTTTGATTTTTCGTTGCATTTTAAGAATCAAACAGCACAGTTTGCTCAAACACCTTATCTATTTCACGATTTTTCTGATCAGCTGCGTGTAAACTGAGATCATGATTCACATGTATAACCCCTTGGCTCAAAAGTTCAACTTGTATATATAGTTTTAGAATGACCGAGTGAGTACAAGAAAATAAAACATATCACCTGCGTAAAGGATCACGAAGATTACGCTGCAGTTTGCAAATGAAGTTCCTATGACTGCTCATACCAATCATGTCGACAGATATATTGGGTCATTTTATGTGTAGATTGTGAGACGAGCAGAAATCCTATGCCAATGCAGGGTCTTGGGACCAACACTCGGGTGCAGAATGCGTGTAATTTTGGTGTCGTTTATCTAAAGGTTTCTGGTTGCGTCCCTATCTAATCAATAATCAGACAATTTGATATTTTTATTTGATTTTTGGCTTGTTTGCAATGTAATCAATCAAATAATATATGTGACAAATGAGTCGGGTAATCCTATGAGTTAAACATCAAAAAAAATGAAAAAACAGATAATCTGATATCTAATTCGGATCAATTTGTACCTCGTACTACTTCTCAAGTTCGAACGTAGCGAGCCTTATGTTCCTATGCTGCTGCTGTCGGATATCCTTCATATATCTTGACATTGTTTTCTCCTATTGCTTTCAGTGAAATGAAACTGCTGGTGTGCGGCGTTCGAAACGCCCAAGGATTCCACAAGACAAAATTAGTGTAATATTTTTCGTAATTCCGTGCTTCTATTCCGCTCCACCTTTCACCCAAACACCATGACTTGTGATTATCATGCTCTTTCCTGTCATAACTACTAGTCCCACCTTCATCAACCGTCCTATAAAACCACAAGTCAGCTACCCGGCCATCATGGTATCCATGAACACTACACAAACACCCACTCCGAACACCAAGCTCCGGAGTCCCATGATTTGTTATAGGTGGGAAAGGGAGCCAGTGAAATTCTTCATCTGCGAAATCAAAGGCCACAATGTTCTTTCATCCCTCACAGTGCCAATAAAATACCCCATCTACACAAACACTCCTGAAATTTCGATTGAGAACATTAAGATATTTAATAGTTAATGAAGCTGAGCTGAAGCTGTGTAGTGTAGACTTATATTCATTTATTTTTTATTCTTTTGAACTATATAAACAATTACGGTGATGCTTAAATCAAGTTTGCAAATGCGACAGTAATAACTCTTAGCAGGAGATCAAAATGGAAAAAGACCACTCTCCCTTCCACCATGTATAAATCCACTTCGCTACCATACAGTTACTTTCATATAGCCAATACTGGTGTGAGATCCGTGAAATCACTACTAAGAAATTATTCTCTCCTACGCAGATCAAGTCATTCAGTGGTGCCATCAATAGCTACCTAGCTAATAATCTACAACAGATCAAGTTGATAATTTACAGCTACAGGCCTACAAATGAAATGATATCTCTGTGAACAAAAAATTATGCACTCAGCATTGATAACATTTTCTAACCCGTGGATATCTTCCAATGTAACGCTAGGAAATTCCGTAACCTGATCCCTACAGGAGAAGAAGTTTCTTTTCAGCAGAAACAATGTATTTGTTAAGGGAATAAATTTCAAGAATAGAGGAGGATCATGGTGGCTTCAAATTCCAGATATCAAAATCTGGAAAGACTAACCAAAATTGTGAGATTATGCATAATAATGTGTCGATATTGAGTAGTATGTTACAGAATTGAATTACAGAGAAGATTACCTTTGTCTATTAGACATCAATAACCATTAAAAATCTTTGAAGATGCATATCTTCACTACGACAAACCTACAAAACACATAATCAAATCATCGAAACATGATCAACTCATCAAACACACCTCGAGTATGGGAGTTTTAAGGACAAAATCAAGAAGAAAGCAAGGGAATCCTAAAAACAAAAACAAAAAACAAATACAAAACTTGATTGCTTTAGGGTTTACCTTCTTCTCTGTGGCAACAGAAACTCTCCAAATCTTCACAATCCTTTGAAACCGAGTTACACAAAATCATAATCAATCTTTTTGTTACAATCCATACGAAGTAATCTCTGGTAAATTTATCCGGCACATTACTTTGAGATGTTAAAGATTTACTTACGGACTTGACTAAGTAAGGTAAGATGTCCTGGATTCGCTTCAAGTCTCTCGATAGACATTTCAGATTGTTGTTAAATCCCAAAGAAGTCGAGGGCAGAGATACCACGAAAAGTGTATGTGTATATTAACTGGCATCTCCCAGCATAAAGGGTTAAAGCGCTACATATGAGACATATGCTTATAATTGAATGTGTTTACATGCTTTTATGCTTATAGGGAATTGTCCTACACATTTCACCAATGAATCCATATTAGGCTAATGGAGTTAACAAATCCTGGTGAAACACTGCTTATTCAATAATTAAGCCATATCAAAAAGTTAAAACGTGGATAAACGTCTCGACAACAATTAAAAATGATACAAGATATTCACGATCCATCACGTAATTCCGGAACTTCAGATAGCAATTTCTACTGACTCTAATAACCGATACTTCGGAATAAGTGTAGCTTAACTTTGTTCATAGTTATTTTTCCTTACCTGTTCATCTCTTTTAATTCGATCTACTCCCCATGCAAGTGATTCTCGAACACAATCCAAAGAACCACCTCGAGCTGGTAAATGAAGTTGTACACCTGCAATGCAATATCATGGATGTGTCAAATCCAAAACATGTGGTAAACTCATTAGAATACAAATGAATCAATAGGCTTTGGGCATCCAATCATGAAAACTCAGTGAGTAATCTTATAATTACAATAAAAACATCTGTAAGATTGAATAACTACTTATGGAAAAGTGAAACAAAATTAAAGAACCAAAGATAATTACTTGATGTCATTGCTTGAGAAGTCATATTAAGCTTAATAGTTACAGTAGAGATAGGTAGGATTCCTTCTTCTTCTTGCATACGAATCCAAGAAACATAAACATACGAATTGCAAAGGATCTAGGTAAAAATCTTTTGAGTAATTAGCCTTCAATTAAGGCCAACAACAAATCAGTGTTCAAGCTTCTTTCATGAGCCTCATCTACAATGATGCATGAAACCCAAGTCAGTTTCTCATTATTGTGATTTGTCATAGATTTTACCTTGGAGCTGAATTTCAGTGGTCATAAAAAACCAAAACAGAATTTCAGGACTAATTTATTGAAACACGGAAAATTCAGTTCGGTATATTCAACAATATCAACAGTGGTCATAAAAAAAAAAACCTCTCTTTGTAAGCTTCACACTCAAAATCAATAATGGGACATCATCACCACCACCATGTACTTTATCACCTGAATTCATAGAAGCAAACCGAATATTTAGGGCTGAAGAACAAAAGAACAACCACGTAAGAAGGTGTTGAATTAAAATCAACCAAGAAATAACACCCATCAAAACCACTTCTCATGAACATCTCCAATTCTTGATGTAGAAACAAATTCGACAAAACCCATCTTCCATTCAACATCAGCTCTCAGATTCACTCTTCTACAAATCGAAATCTCTGATTTATCTTGATTCAAACTCGACAGCCGAAGCAACTGCTCATCTCTATCTCGATTAGCAGCAACGGATTCCAAATTACAGCTCCAACACTCAGTTTCGACAACAATCTTCTTCTCGATCTGATTTTCACAACGAACCCACATCACCATTAACAGCTCTGTTTAACTCAATCTATTCATCTCCATTAACGGCAGCAGTCAATTTCATCTCTCAATTCTCGATCTAGTCTCTCAGCAGCAGGAAAATGGATTAGGGAGAGGCGGAATATGAGTTAGGGTTAAATTTGGACGGAAGTATCGTCTAACGTTAATAACGTCCAATTAAGTATTTGGTGTAAACCTATTGTAAGTAATTATTTAGGTGTAAATCTACACATAAGTGTTGTATTTTATACCCATGTTTTATTAACAGAGTTATAAACGGCCAGTTAAATACAAGGTGTAAATAGGTGTAATTCATGTTTTAATATCTCGATCAATAAAGTCTTACCAAATATCCTTACCAGGTTTATTAATACCCAAAACTTCTATCTAATTTGATTGAGGGGTGTCACATTTACAATATGATGTGGGAGCTCATGTAACTTAACATTTTTAAGGATGAGAGATTCTTCGACTCAGTCAAGTTGAAAAACCTACTACTAAAATTAGAGCACCACCGAAAAGGTGGTGGAACTGAGAAAACAAAAACACATAGAACAATTAAAGTGGAGATATAAACTCCTAGTCAAACAACACGTTACTCAAATTGTGCCCATCAAAATGATTAGTCACTCAACACCAGTTGAAGATTATAATTTTCACACACATGATTAGCAAATGAATCAAGTGATTTATACTTCTAATTAAATTTCTGAACGATTTAACTATGCATATATTTTTTAAACAAATTTCTTTTTGTTCGGATTACTTTCAGAAATTACTTTTTAACCTCTAAAAGTTAAAAAATAAGGAATAAGTTTGGGTGTAAAATTTCAAAATGACTTGCAAATATAAATTATGAATTTTTATGAAGCAAAATAGTTTTACTTTTGACTTTTGTGCTGAAAAGAAAAATAATTCTACTTCTGGTATCCAATCCACTACGGAAAAAATATAATTTGACAACCCTTGACAGGTGTTATAGTATACCTACGACGACTCTATTCTATGGGTTGTGGAAGGGGTGGTTGAAGGTCCCGATTTACTACAACTTTGAGCTAAGAATCGTAAACTTAGTTGTGGCTCAGTTGTGATTCTCTTTCGATTTTATTTTGGAAGTCGTGAATCCTTCTTTCACTATACCAACAGCAGTTGTAGAACATCCTTCCACAACAACCTCTATTATAGTAGAAATTTTTATCACAACCCCCTAGTTAGGTTGTCAAACTCTTAAATAATTTTATAAACTTCCTTTGAAAACTCTTACTAGGATTGTGAATAATCCTGTCACTACTCATATTTGGGTTGTCAAAAAATCTTGCATAACTCTTATTTAGATTTTAATAATTTATTTCACAACCTTTAATCTGTGTAGTAAAATTCTATGACACAACACTCTTATTTATATTACAAGACTTTATTTCACAACCTTTAACTTGTGTGGTAAAATTCTATAATTGCCAAAGGTTGTGAATAGTCCTGTCACTACTTTTGTGGATAAGCTGCTTACTTCAAGTTCAGTGCTGCTTGTTGTATATTTTTTTCCTTGCATACTTACTGGAATCATCACACACTGTTTTTGAATTAGAGATTCATGTAGTAGTCTTATTGTATGCTCAACTAATTTCTTTTTCTTGGTGTTGATGTGATTTTAAAGTGGTAAGTAAGGTTGTCGTTCACTCGGACTTGTGTAGACTCGATTTTAGATTCAAAAATAGAAAACACTAAAAATAAAGAAAATATATTCACAAAAGGTTATCACAATATCGAGAGGTACTGAAACTCAGGATTTCACCAAATTCCATTCATGTGACTCAAATAATAATTCCAATCAATTATAATTCAAATAATAAAAATATGGACTCTTGTTTTTTGCCAAAAATAGATTGTTGAAAAGAAATGACTGTAAATCACAAGCATGATGTATCAAAAATACATATACCAAGCATACATCATCAAACGAAATCACACCCATTCAATAAAAATCATAAGTCAATTAAAAATCAATACAAATAGTCATAAAAGAATTATTAGAATTACCACATGCGTGAAATAGGGCTTTCTCCATCATCCCAGTGTTGGGGTTTAGCTCCTCATATCAAAAACACACTCAAAATATTGAATCATGGCTCAAAAGTTGTTTTTATTGAAGAGAAATAATTATACAGCGAATCTGCTACGCTTGGTGATCGTTACAGAAGTCACCGTTACAATGAAGTGCAGTATATAAACGATAAATAGGTTCTTCTCTTGAAGAACGATAAATAAGTTTGTTGAAGAACGATAGATTTATGCGACTGTTACGTGTGCGTCAATGTTCTTCGTCTCCTTCTTCTTCAGAGGAAGCATCAGCAGCATAGAGCTGTTTTGGAATTTCTCTATATTGATTTTGTAGCTCCCCAATCAACCCCCTTTCGGTCCCAAAACTCTCTACACCTCTTCTACATAACCCAACTAATCTATTTATATCAAAAAAGACCGATTGAATCTCTCCAGAATCTTCCAAAATCTCTTCCTTTCTCATCACGACAAAGTTGCGGCAGTTTCTTGTTTTAGAATTTCTACGCGTTTCTGAGCTTTCCTTTTGATTCTAATCTCTTCCTTAGATAAATACAAATCTTTGGGAAGGTGTATATCTCTTTAGTATCTGTATAATTTCCTAAAACAGGTCACACACGTGACTTTCATATTTTTTCTGTTGAGATAAAAATCGGTCGATTAGCCCAGTTTAATCGAGTTCAACACCCATATTAGATTCCTAGACCCATAAGGAGTCTATCCTATGAAAATCAGAGGTTTAGTCGACCTCAAACTCCTCCAAATCACGATCACCAAAACTGCCAGTAAAAGGGATATTTTTCCCGCCAATTTTTATTTCAAATCGTGATGATAGTGACCTCCCCTTATCCATTCTCGGTGTCACTTTAGCACATGCCTAGAGATGGGTACCCCTTATCCTAAGCGAGAGTCCGAATAGCAAATGTCCTCCTAGGTGCCTTTAACAACTTTTCGAGCCAATTTCGCCGCAAAAGCTTATTTCTCCAAAAACACCTACAAAGAGATAAAAGACCAAAATAAGTACAAAAATGGGTAATAACAATATACACAATAGATATGAAAATAGACACATAAATGAGTCTATCAAAAACCCCCAAAATTATTATTTTCTAGTCCCGAGAAAATCAAAACTACAAAATAAAATCCTAACTCACTTTCGCAGGTATCGTTGATTGCATTTAGCGTATGCATTAAGCCTTTAAACCCCTAGGTGGCCCTATCAGCCGAGTTATAGTCTCGGGAGGGCTTACTAGAAATATACCCACAAAATCTTTACTCCAGACCCTAGCTATCTAGGCAGAACCTTGGAAGGCACTAAAGAACCTCCTTGGTTGGCATACTTATTGATTATTGGAGGAAGTACCCTGATGTGAAATTCCAATTGTTGTACACGAGTTTGCACTCAAGTATACTAAGATTCATATATAAGTGACAGAGCTCTACTAAGATAGTTTCTGGACATCATAAACCGGAGTCAACCAATCACATGGGTAGATTAAGAAGATGGATGTAGAAAAAAGCGTAGATGATGTTGACTAAGGTGAACCTATCCTAATGGACTGAGATATTGGTCCAGACTAATATCAACCCACTGGCATATACAAGGGTACCAGTGGTGGATAATCCTAACTTTAGGTCAACTCAACTGGCATATACAAGGGTACCAGTGGTCGACTTTATTGTATTTTATTTCGGTAAGTCTAATTGTCATGTCTTTTTTTTTTTTGTATCTCAGTCACTCTATTTCACCCTAGTAATGGTAAAAATAAATAAATAAAAAGAAGTGATCAGGATTCTTTCAATGTTCCCATCACGAGGATATGGCGAAACTACCATGTATTTTTTTATCTAACACCTGAGCTCTGTGCTTTTATGAATATATTCTTCTATATGTTTCCATCTAATCAGATTGGTTCCTCAAATCCTACAACCAAAATGCTTCCATCCACTTAAATTGGTTAGTGTTATCCTTAATATGCATAAATTTCTAGGCTCTGGAGTTTATTAATGCAACTAAAAAGCTTCTCCCATACCCCCAGACTTAAATCTAACATTGTCCTCAATGTTCTAAAGATAAAATTAAAAGCATCAACAAGGAGAAACTATTACCGTTCGAAGCAAAAGATTTAAGGAAGGATATTACCGTGTTGCATGATATTGGGTTACCTCCCAAGAAGTGCTAAATTTAAAGTCTTCAGCCAGACTTAGGAAAGGTTTAGTCAACTCGAACCGTATAACAGTAGCCGGAATAACTGCGGGTCTTTTAAAACCAAAGAAAGCTGACAAAAGGAAACTGCAGTGAACCAAGAAAATGGATAAGACTAGCATGCCCTTACCTAGTTTCCTGATAACTATCGTTAATTGCGGGTCAGGTTCAGGTTCTATGAAAGGGTCTAAATATAATATTTTCATTGGCTGTGTTTCTTCATAGATGGGATCCGAATTACTAGGTCTTAGAGTCTGTAGAAACTCAAATAAGAATTTAGAATCACGAAGTAATAACCTAAATAATTGAGGATCCTGTAAGTCAATCATATATGACTTACATAGTTGACCACAGTGAGAGTAGTGGTCATTCTTAAGAAAATGTGTCGATTCTATTAACCTAAAGTACTTAGACTTAGTCTCAGAACTTAATAAATGACACATTTGAGATCTATACGTTCCCAAAATTGGAAGAAAAATATTTGGTGGGAAAACAAAGTCAATATGGGTATCATAACCTGGGCAAACCAACCAGAGGATGAGTTTCTAACGAGTGAACTTCTTCTTGGACATCATTAGGTTCGGGAAAACGAGTATGAAGGTAGTCTTGTAAAATGGTCGAGGCAGAGATATCAAAGGACTTTCTGAGAGTTAAAGGTAAGGCACTAGGAAGGTTATAATCACCCCCAAACTTAGAATTTTCAGTCTCTCTAGATAGACCTCTAAATATTTCTTGAATTTCCGTATCTTCAGAGTCCTTAAAATATTCAAGAGATTCTTCTAAGTTATTATCAGGAAGTGCATCTTTACTCATCTTTACGGGTCTATCTTCTTCGTCTAAGATTATTGTTTCTAAGTCGCTAGACTCTAAAACAACATTTTCAGTATAAACCCGTTCCTCTAAACCACTATCGGCTTCGTAATAAAAAGAAAATACTACATCGTCTAAAACGGTGGTATCCCTAATCAAATCCTTGTCCTTTTGAATAGGTGAATAATCATAAAAAAAATTTGGATTTGAACTAGACATAATATAATCACTATAAAGCTTAATTGGATTACTAGCTTCCTGATCACTATGCCTGCATATTTCAAATTCTTCATTACTAATATCCTCATCATCATAATAGTGTGATTGAACCTTATCTAAATAAGTAGTGTCTTTTATTCTAACCTCGTCCTCTAAATTAGGCAAAAATTCATTATTGATATCAAGGGAATAATTGGAGACACTATTTTGGAAATTTAGATTATTTAGAGCAGTATTAGCTAACTGTTCATTTTCTGCCTCTAGATGTGCCTGAATTTCACTGATCATAACACTTATATGTTCACAAGTCTCTTTGATTATCTTAGAATGTTGTGTATGACCTTCTCTTGAACTATCCATTGCAACTGCACGTTCATACTCCCTTCGAACTTTTTGGTAGGTCTCTTCTAGAGATTGAACATGTTTAGGAATATCATAATCAGGACTAGTTTTCAAGTCATTTTCCAAAAACGCGTAAATAGTACTATAATGTTCCTTATTTTCTTTCTCGTAAGACCAATTCACGTGTGGATAGTAATTGGGATCACTATGGTATGAACCATAACCTTGAAAAGGTTGGAGTTCCCAACTACTATTCTCACCATGGTCATAAAACTGATGATGTCCATATTCAAATTCGGGTCGATATTCATTGTATTGGCTTCTATCATACCAGTTCGGCATTCTTAAATGCAAGGGAATTCTACACAATCACAAACAAGGCCAACTCGACTTCACCAAAGCAAACCTAAAGATTTCTAGCAAACAACAAGCATGATGGATCCACTTAGATTGTTTCTAGACTAGCTTCTATCTCTTGAAAGGGAATTCGTTACAATTTGAGCAAACCCCTCTGGATAAATCCGATCTAATGTGAGATGAATATGAGGCGAGGGAAGCTCAATGGAGCTTTGATACCCAAGGCCTCACCTGCGTTACAAGGCGGCTTGTTTCAAATCCCAGAAGTCATCATGAACTTTGAAGTTGCTTAAGAGGGTAACCAGTATCCTTCGAAATTGTTTCCTAACAAGCTCGTTACCCTATAGGTCTCTTTCTAATCAGATTTTAAAGCTTGGGTTCGCGTAAGGTTTTGTTTTCCTAAAGCGGTCAAGAAAGGAGCGGTGATGAAGTCCGAATCCTTATCTTGTTTTGGCCAGGCCTTGCCCTTTACTAGGAATATAAAAACATTTTGGTTCGTCCTCAATCATTTTTATCACCTTAAGGAATACAATAACTCGCTTGCAGGAGATTCACGAGTGTTTTGATTGGACTTACCTCCCGTACCAGACGGGCGATGAACCGTTGAAGTCGACTCAGGCCACCACTCCGATGTCAGTGTACGAACCCGAGGGGCCGAGACGATATCGTAATCGTTGTCCTTCCCTGCAAACAGTTTTATTTAAAAAAAAATTAACCCTTCCTTACGAAAAATAATATCCAATGTCCAAGTCCAAAAATAAAAATAAATAAATAAATAAATTACGAAAAATAAAACCTATTTACAAATTCTAAAAAAAATAAACAAAAATAAAAGTTATATACAAAACTTCTTCTTCACTCATTTTTGGATTTCTCTTTTCTTTCGTTCTTTGGCTTCGCTTTCTTTTCAGCACCTTCTCTTTTTCTTTACTCTAGCTCGGCTCTAAGTCTGAAATCAAACAAAAATACCAAAACGCGTAAAAAAGAACAAAAATAATTAAGTCTAAAAATAAACCTAAAAAATAAACAAATCTATAAATAAGTCCGCGTCGGCGGCGCCATTTTGTTGATGTGATTTTAAAGTGGTAAGTAAGGTTGTCGTTCATTCGGACTTGTGTAGACTCGATTTTAGACTCAAAAATAGAAAACACTAAAAATAAAGAAAATATATTCACAAAAGGTTATCACAATATCGAGAGGTACAGAGACTCAGGATTTCACCAAATTCCATTCATGTGACTCAAATAATAATTCAAATCAATTATAGTTCAAATAATAAAAATATGGACTCTTGTTCTTTGCCAAAAATAGATGTTTGAAAAGCAATGACTATAAATCACAAGCATGATGTATCAAAATACATATACCAAGCATACATCATCAAACGAAATCACACCCATTCAATAAAAATGATAAGTCAATTAAAAATCAATGCAAATAGTCATAAAAGAATTATTAGAATTACCACATGCGTGAATAGGGCTTCCTCCATCATCCCAGTGTTGGGGTTTAGCTCCTCATATCAAAAACACACTCAAAATATTGAATCATGGCTCAAAAGGTGTTTTTATTGAAGAGAAATAATTATACAGCGAATCTGCAACGCTTGGTGATCGTTACAGAAGTCACCGTTACAATGAAGTGCAGTTTATAAACGATAAATAGGTCCTACTCTTGAAGAACGATAAATAAGTTTGTTGAAGAACGATAGATTTATGAGACTGTTACGTGTGCGTCAATGTTCTTCGTCTCCTTCTTCTTCAGCGGAAGTAGCAGCAGCAGAGAGCTTTTCTGGAATTTCGCTGTATTGATTTTGTAGCTCCCCAATCAACCCCCTTTGGGTCCCAAAACTCTCTACACCTCTTCTCCATGACCCAACTAATCTATTTATATCAAAAAGACCGATTAAATCTCTCCAGAATCTTCCAAAATCTCTTTTTTTCTCTTCACAGCGAAGTTGCGGCAATTTCTTGTTTTAGAATTTCTACGTGTTTCTGAGCTTCCCTTTTGATTCTAAACTCTTTCTTAGATAGATACAAATATTTGGGAAGGTTTATATCTCTTTAGTCTCTCTATAATATCCTAAAACAGGTCACACACGTGACTTTCATATTTTTCTGTTTAGATAAAAATCCGTCGATTAGCCCAGTTTAATCGAGTTCAACACACATATTAGATTCCTAGACCCATAAGGAGTCTATCTTATGAAAATCAGAGGTTTAGTCGACCTCAAACTCCTCCAAATCACGATCACCAAAACTGCCAGTAAAAGGGATATTTTTCCTGCCAATTTTTATTTCAAATCGTGATGATGGTGACCTCCCCTTATCCATTCTCGGTGTCCCTTTAGAACATGCCTAGAAATGGTTACCCTTTATCCCAAGCGAGAGTCCGAATAGCAAATGTCCTCCCTGGTGCCTTTATCGAGCCAATTTCGCTGCAAAAGCTTATTTCTCCAAAAACACCTACAAAGAGATAAAAGACCAAAATAAGTATAAAAA
The DNA here is from genome assembly GCF_003573695.1 of Papaver somniferum. Lineage (NCBI taxonomy): Eukaryota > Viridiplantae > Streptophyta > Magnoliopsida > Ranunculales > Papaveraceae > Papaver > Papaver somniferum. Next base: position 186,215 of record NW_020620714.1, on the reverse strand, counting down.
TGGGTACTAACAATATACACAATAGAGATGAAAATAGACACATAAATGAGTCTATCACATGGTATTAGCTTGAGTCTAAATTTCCTTTTGATTACTATTTGTGTTTAGTTACCATTTTATAACTAAATTAGTAAATTACGGTAAGTCATATTATAAGTTTAAAGTATTTTGAATGCCTGGAAATTCCAGGAACAGTACTTGAAATTTCAAATGAAATATTTGGGTACTTGGGTTTCCAGGAACTGAGCGAAACTTAAAGTTCCAGGGACAGGCTTTCTTCAACTAATGGATTTGGCCTGTGAAATTTGATGAATGGGTGCTCTATTTTTTTCAACTAAGATATGCATGAGATGCTTTGTGATTGTAGAATGTATGTGATTGTTTACAGGAAAGGTTTTGCGTTGTTTGTGACTCACCTGAGCCTCATTTTTTAACATCAATTTTATCTATACAACTCTTATAAAGGTTGTCATAAAGTTAATATAAAAAAGAACCACAAACTTGACATAATTGTGATAGTGTAATTATGGTTCATGGTGTGGATTTGCACGCAGGAGGCTTAGTATAAAATTCTAGTAACCCCATTTTCCAACATTCTATATTTTTACTTCAGCAACTCCTAAAGGTTGTAATACATTTTCATAAAAAGAAACACAAAAAACCCCAACTTGTGAAGTGTAAGGATAGTTGATACCAACTGTTTTCCTTAAATAGTTATCGTTTTTTTTCTTGTCTCAACCTTAGGTTTTAGGGTTGGGTAGTGATGACATTCTACCACTCTTCTTTTGAAAGAAGTTGGAAAACATGAGATGTTCTACGACTTTTAGAAACAAGTTGTAGAACTCCAGTTGCGGATGTATATTTTCCCGTAGTAATCGCAATGTTACGGTCACCAAACATCCTCTTTATACCCATTGATTAGTAAGCAGTTATATGTTCAACTTGGAAAACACATAAATTTCTTTTTATGAATACTAAAAATATATATATACCGATGATCATCAGGGTGGTGAAGAACAGCTTACAACAGGCAGCAAAAACAAAGACAACCAAAACACAAACGAAGACAATACAACCCACACGCAAACAAAGATAACTACAATATCCATGCCTCAACAAGGAGGCCAGGATATCCCATTTTGGGATCAAATAGGGAGTCATAATAAACCCACGAGAGCAGATTTGTATTAGGACCACAGTACAAATTCAAATGTAGGACTCATGGATTTCCGCCATTCTGCATCTGGTCCCGCGCCTTTTGCCTGTCAAGGGGTAAATAATTTAGTCATTTTGATGCAACCCATTAATTATCGGAATGAAAATCAAAATGATTCAACTGACTGAGAGAAATGTCGAAATTTCTTAAACTTGCTGTAAAACCCGGAGTCCATTTAGATATGACTTCTATAATCAATTTGAAATCACGTCTTAAAATAATTTCCACAAAAACAAATCTATAAATCTCTCCTTGTAGGTGTAAAAGTAGAAGGATTCAAGGAGAGAAAAAAGAAACAACTAGCTCGAGTTTAAGAAGGACATATTTGAAAAGAAAAGGTAGTGTTTGCCGTAAAATAGTAGTAGAATCACCCATTACTTACTTTCTTTTTCTTCTCTTGCGAAGAAGATCAACTATCGTTGCTATTGCCGCCAACCCGCCAAGAACTGGAATAATTATTGTAAACAGTGTCTTTTTCCAATTGAATTTTTCTTCTTCTTCCGGTTTCCTTGGTTCGACCCATGTAAGAAAAAGATCTTCAACAGTTAAAACATAATTATAGACCTTAGTAATAGCATCGAAGGGAATAGGTATAGTAATAGGAGAAACTTGCTGGCACCCTCCGTTAATCAATACTCTGGTAATATTGCCATCAAGTTGGCTGCCATCAGAAACCGAAACCAGTACAGTGGTTGTTGAGTTACTAAGGCAAGGAACAATTAAAATTGGTCCAACTGCATTGGCAACGGGATCACTTTGTATTGATGGTGGACAACTGAAGATGTTATATGTTTTATAATAAAAAGCCTTGAAAGGTGACAGATTGACGTTCAAATTTTGTTGTTGATAACGCCGTGGAAGGCAATTGTTTTGGTCGTAAAGCCTTATCTCCTTCTTATCATAATCGATTGATCGAACCAAGAATTCTCCCGACTGTGGTAATTTTAATACCGTCTTATCGAAAGTATTACATGTGATATTAAAACCCGGGTAACCACATCCTCCACCCTGCAGATCTTTAATCACGAACGGATAGAGTATTTCTGGTTCGTTTCCGATGTCGCTGCATTTAACCATAGAACAGTTTTCTTGACATGTAATGGTCTTTGGATAAAAGAGAAAGAAAAATATGTAAAAGAGAAACAGTTTCAGACAAAGCAACATCGTGTGCTGCTAAAGAATAATGTTTTGAACCAAGAGTATTGAGGTTGAGGAGTTTATATAGTGTTTATATACCAATCGTGCCAAGAGTGCAGGAGATATCAAATATAAAGCCGTGCCCTTGTGCCTGGTCAGATAAGGGATAATAATACATTGTTGCTGAGTTGGTCGCACATATGGCTAGCGCGTTTGTCTAATCATACCTACATTTCTGTAAGCATAAATAAAAATGGGATCAACCAATGATAAACATGAACCTCGTACCAGTGGGGTGTTGAAAGAGTTTCAGACATCTAATTAATCACCACTTACAAAGGTTGGGCACACGATGCGTATATATGATTGGTTTGTGCTGCGGAAAAAGGTCATACCTGGCTACCTAGTTAAGGTTATGTTGAAAATTACGAACCTAAAATTTAAAATACAAACAAGCAAATATAATATGAAGTTACACTTGTTAGGCGCTTATTGATGTTTGTATTAAGAGGTTTGAAGCTTCCAATCCCACTTGTTACAAAGAGAATATTTCTCCTGGCTCTTAGAACGAAAAATGAATAAAAATGACAGAAATATGATGATGCAACGTGTTTGCATGTTATATTCCGTTGAGATACCAATTTGAGGTTCTTCAATGGTAAATTTATATGTGGCATCATTTTTAAGACATTGTCCATGTATAAAATCCTAAGAATTAGGAAAAAGATAAATTCGTCTCCAACTTATATAAAGTTTAATATCTTTATTTTACTTACTTACAGGTATATAATTGGTTAAAAATATTTTTATCTTTATTTTTGATCGATTTTTAGTAATAAAGTGTGACGACATCATCTAAGTAAATTGTCTAAAACTAGAGGTTCACTTAGAGGATGTCTAACTTTTTTTTTTTTGCCACAACATATTTAAATTTAATGGGTTGGACATGATTTTTTATAAATATTGTTATGTATCCTATGTGGATTAAAATTTTTTTCTTCACACACTTCATTGAAGAAGCTCTTAGAAACCCAGTAACGAAGATTAGGGAGTTCATGTATATGGAATGAACCAAAAAGGTGTGCACATTAGCGGAAGTTCTCTTAACATCAGTCTAAAGCTATTAATAGGATACAAAAATTTCATGTAAAGACACTTGCAATTCTCTGCAAAGATACAAGTACAAAAAGTTTTTCTGACTCTAGTCACAGGATTACGAACCAGCCAATAACTCAGACCTTCGCAGCACCAAAATGGAGAGATCTGTCACAACAACAACTCAAACTCCTGGATTGATAAAATCATAAAGTATTTTACGGGCAAAATATCACACACTCTGGTGGAGTTGATATTCATTCATATGTATATAAGGAGGGTTTACTGGTTTCAGAGAATACAATTTTAATGTTTGGTATAATTTTTCATAGTAATAAAAGGAGGAAGTATTTTGGATAAGTACTAGGACTCTCCCTTGACACTTCCACTCAAGTTGAGCAAGAGTTTCTGAATGTTCAAACTGTCACGAATGTATTGAAACCTTGGTGAGGCCAAACCATTGGTAAACACATCAGCAAGTTGATCTTTGTAAGAGATGAACCTGACTTGAAGATCTTTGTTGCCTACTCTTTCACATATCAAATAATAGTCAATGTCGATATGGTTAGCAAGTTGATCAAATAATAGTCAATGTCGATATGTTTAGTCTGTGTATGAAACATCGGGTTGGATGTGAGATAGGTTTCACCAAAATATCACACCAACGTGTTGTTGATGTTGTTTCAACCCCTAATTATTTTAACAGAGATTGAATCCAAATGAACTCTAAAGTATCTATGGCTAAACTTTTTTAATCTGCTTCGGTACTCGACTTGGAAACTCTTTTTTATTTTCGAGCACCCCATGATATCAGATTACCTCCATAGCAGATAAAATAACTGAAAACCCGGGGATACCGAAATACACCACAAACTTTTTCTCAGGAAACCTGTATGGACTAAACTCTAATACAATTATGAGAGTTCAACTTAATGAATCTCAATCAAGGAATTATATGAATAGATTATATCTTTCTCTCTCACAATCAGAATGTTACAAGACTAGTCTATGAACTTTATTATACCGTGAGAGTACTTGGACGATCCCAATTATCAATATCCAAGAATTAATCAAGTTGTATCCAACAATTACAATGGACATATCTACTTGAATTGATGCTAACGTACAATCTGTGATATTTGAATCATAAGGATACACAATATAATGCGGAAAAGAAATAACAAAGACACCAAAAATTTTGTTAACGAGGAAATCACAAATGCATAAAAATCCCAAGACATAGTCCAGATTGAGCACCAAACTGTATTAAGCCGCTACAGACTCTAGCTTACAATCAAAACTTCGAATTAGAATTTAGTTGAGAACGAATTAAACTGTCACATCAATTCAGTCACATTCGCTCTCCTTACTCCTCTTGAACCCCAACAAGACTCTACGCAATTGATTCTCTTAGATGTCATCCTTTACATCCTAAGAGTTGCTTCAACTAAATTAAAGACTTTAAACCAATATTCTTCTTACGGATAATCCTATATGTGATTTCCATTATGATCAAAAATCAAGGTGAGGTTTGAAATCGATTGCAATATAAAGTATAACAAACCTTGAAATTCGGTCTTACGACTCTCGAAGAGCAGCTCAGATTATTATTCACCTCACAAGTATAAACTTGTGGAATCACAAATTATGAGACGAATGAACTTTGTGATTTCTATATATATTGTTTGTTGGAGCGATCTCAACAATCAAAACAAGATCAGGATAAACGAACTATCAAGATAAAGATAGTTGGACCTGGCTTCACGAATCCCTAGGTGAATTTTTTTTAGTCTCTAAACCCTATAATGGTTTTAAGGATATGATGACTCTAGTTTACAACTAAGACACACAAAAATAATGTCGGGGATTCAAATATCCAAGTTGTTTGAGGTTCTCCTTATATAGACTTTCAAGATCAAGGTTTCTTTGGATTTAAGCTAATTTCACTTTGGAATCAAGCAATCAATAATCACCGTTAGATGAAAAACTTGACTTGAGATTAACATAAAAAAATATACACTCTGTTAGGGACAAACTGTAACCGAACCGTGTATAATATCTAGTTGGTAAATGGTTAGCCAAAACTAGGTAATTGAACGATAAGCTTTACCATTTTCATGCTTTAAGACTTTTCTTGAGTCACAAATGTGATCAATCATGTCTAGATGTGTTTTTAGAGAGTTATTCAAATACATGTGAAAATATTCGACAGAGTACGTTCGTGTACCGGGTACGTGTATTATACCTTTTCGTGAATATTTTTGTCATAGTACGTGTACCAGGTATGTTGGTGTGACAAGCAAAGACACACAGAAAAAGCTTGCAAGTATACAAGGCCAAGTTATGATATAGAAGGTAAGCAGGGGAAAGTCCACAGGGAGTGGGAGCAAACTAGAGAGTTTCCTAAGCTAGCAATGGAGACAGGGCACTATGGAAGTAAGCAAAGCAAGGTAATGTGGCAGATTCAAAGAACTAAAACAGTTACACAACAAAGCAGCACAGCAGAATAACAATAGCAGGGAACCAAGGCTATAAGCCAAGGGCAAGGTGAGGATTGTGCACTGATTTCAGTGCACAACAGCTACAAATTGCAGGAATTTAAACAAGAAAAAAAAAGGCAAGGAGAATAACTGATCAGGAAGCAAAAAAGAACTGAATAGAGGTGACTGCAAAGGGATTGGTGGTTAAGCCAAGGCTTAGGATACACCTTGTGTCCTAATCAAATGACATGTTTCTAGGTTGAGTTTGACCCTATGCATACATCTAGAAATAGAAGAATACTAAATTGCTCAATAGTTTGCCCCTAGCATTGGCTGTCTTTTGACAGCACAGCCAATCACAGGCACTATGAGCATTGGTATCTCCCATTTGCTCAAGCAAAACAGGGCACAGAAGAACTATCCTAGCAACCTGTCAATTGACAGTACACAAGGCTTCAACTGAGCCTTAGCTTAGTGCTACTTAGCTCATGCTCAACATGTTACAAACACAAGCATTCATCATACAGAAATAATTCAAACATAACATAACAATCAACTGTTAATTGCATAAGAAGACTGAAATTGGAATTGCATAAAATTTTGTGGCAAATTCTCTACTGGCTAGTCCAGAGAGATACACCGTCTTTCACACACACCACATAATACCAATTTATACCCCCCCAATTATCAGTTTAGGGTTCACAGCCCCTTTTCCCCAAAAACAGAAAATCAGGTAAATTTGGTTTACCTAATTTTGATGAGATACTCGCTCCATCTCGTCGACCCACTCTCCAATTACTTCTTCTCGTTCATCTCCTGCTCCAATTGCTGCTCTAACATCAACTTATATCTTCAATTTCTCACCTAGGGTTTCAGTGATGAGAGATGAGAAATTGAGGAGATTAGTTGATGAAAAAGAGGTAAAACGTGATAGTGATGATGGGTTTTTGGTTATAGGTAGAGTAGAGTGATTTGGTGGCGTAGATGGTGGAGTGATTTGGGGAGAAGATGGTGGTGATGGAGACGGACATGGTGGTACTGTTGCAGAGAGGGGGGGGGGGAAGATGGTGTCGATGGGGTTTGAGGAAGGGTGTGTTTGGCAATGGGTATAGGTATTAGGTACTAGGGTGTTGAGCAGGTGTAGAGGATTTTGATGTTTCGCGAAGCTGGACCGATGGATGGGAAGATGGTAGGTGGATCTGACGGCGATGCGGAAGGCGATGAGCGACCGTCGGATGAAGAGATACAACGAAACGAACGGTACTTGATGGAGTTAGGTACTGTAGTGTAAGGCGGAGATATCAAACTTCGATGCACAGCAAGGGAGCGACCGTCGGATGCTTCTGAGAACTGATCTGACGGCTGAAGACGCAAGCGGGTATGGATTTGGGTTTTAGGCTTTTGGGTATAGAATATGGGTTTGGGAAATGAGTTTGGGCTTGGAAAACCTTGAGCCCACTTCTTCTTTAAGAACAACTTTCTTCTTCTTGAGCCCATTTCCAGCTTTTTGGACGTGCGCTCCATTCTTTGCGGCTTCCTTGCGTAATTTCTCCCGGCTTTTCACCACTTTTCTGCTCTTTTTGCTCCGCAATCATCCAACTTTATTTATTACCTAAAAATGCAAAATTAAGTAAGAAAAATATTTATTCTTGAAAACAATGAAAATACAGAATATGGGATAAAATGTAGAATTAATGCACAAAAGATGAGTTAAATGCCAACAAAAAGGGATAAATATTACATATTTGGCACTCATCAAATACCCCCAAACCTGAATTTTACTTGTCCTCAAGTAAAACAAAACTAAGGAAATCCTAACTATACCACTGTCGCTGGTCTCTCGAATGCATTTAGCGTATGCACTAAGCCTTTTAAACCACTAAGTGTCCCTAGTGGACGAGTTGAAGTCTCGTGAAGGTTTGCTTAGAACGTACCTACAAAGTTCTAGGTCAAAATATAAGCTCAGATTCCATCAAATGTGACATGTGCAAAACAGTTTAAGCTCACAGCAAAATGGAGATGTCAATCTAGCTATCGAAGGCACAATCCTAGCACTGATAACAAAAAAGACATGTGATAAGAGTGTAAAGTGTATCTACACATGTGTAAAGAAAGATCTGAAGTTATGACTACTAATCACCAAGAGATAGTTTCTCAGGCTAAGAAGAGGTCGAAATCTAGCTAGCTGTCCGGACTTTACGAGAATTGTGAATGAGTTGGAGGTATTTCACAATTACTCGCGTTGTACATCAATGGCATACACCCTCCTTGCTTATTACAAAAAACAACAAAATGACTTTTACATGACTCTTATTTACATTGACTATTCTCTTTTATTTTTGGAACAAGAGGATGGAATTGATAAATACTTGATTTTTTTGTATTTTCTTATATTTTTTTTTTTTTTTTTTTTTTTTTTTTTACAGGAAACACTTTTGATACATATACAAAAGGAAACAAAAAATTACATGACACTTTGCAAGAGGTAGCCCTTTTTGATGCACCCAGTTAAATTCGATGGTTGTCTTTCTTAATGTAACCTCCACCTTCTATCCCAACCAACCAAAGAACAAGCTAGTCAAGTTTCGTTCAGTATTCTAAAGTGATTGGCAATCGTAACTTCCTATCAAACACCTTGAAGATCGAGGCCATACATGTATTGGTAGATCGTGCGCGTGCAAATTTCTTATCACTATGTGAATTGTGCTAGAATCAGGGTGCCTAAATATCTAGACTAAGACTCCTAATAAAATACATATTTGCACAAGAGTCAACATTTCAAGGTAAATGAGCTCCATTTTTATGTTTTTCATTTTTTAATTTTTTTTTTGATTTTTAATTTTTTTTTTTGGAATTTTTCAATTTTTTCAAAAAGAAGGAGTTCGTTTTCAATTATGGAAATTATCATGGTATCTACTCTATACCCCCAAACCTAAACTAAACATTGTCCTCAATGTTTCAAAATATGGAAAGAATTATAAAACAATATATGAAGAGGAACATGCTGAGTAGAGTAAAAGGAGAGAGAATACCCGATTGTACGGTGGCAGCTCGATTAAAACTCCGTTATTCAAGGCAAAAATCCATCATTTAGGAGTCACAATGGATGAGCACAAATATACACAAAGGAAATTTAACTAACACATTATCTACAAGAAAATTTGGTTTTTAATGGGATTGGACTTTTTGGAAAAATTTGGTTTTGTTGGGAAACATTTGGTTTTGATGGGAAAACGAAAAATTTTGGTTTTTAGGGAAAGATTTGGAAAACTTTTTGGTTATTTAGGGAAAGAGTGGACCAGTTTAGTCCACATAGACTGGGTCCTCCAGGTTGGTTGTTTCAATGTCGGGTGGAAATGGCTCAAGGAATGGCTTTAATCTCTGCCCGTTGACTTTGAAAACGTTCTTGTTGGAGACATCCTCCAGCTCTACAGCTCCATGAGGAAAAACTGTGCGTACTAGGTACGGACCCTTCCATCTGGAACGCAGTTTTCCTGGAAAAAGATGTAATCGGGAGTCATACAAAGACTTTCTGACCAGGAGTGAAGGATTTGCGCAGAATACGCTTGTCATGAAACATCTTCATCTTCTGCTTGTACAGCTTGGCACTGTCATAAGCCTCATTTCTCAATTCTTCCAACTCGTTGAGTTGAAGTTTCCTTTGAATTCCAGCTTCGTCCAGAGAGAAGTTCAGCTCTTTGATTGCCCAGTAGGCACGATGTTCTAATTCCACAGGTAGATGGCACGGCTTTCCATACACTAGACGATAGGGGGACATGCCAATTGGTGTCTTATAAGCTGTTCTATAGGCCCACAAAGCATCATTCAATCTCAATGACCACCTCTTTCCTGGACGGGTTGACCGTCTTCTCCAGAATGTGCTTAATTTCCCTATTAGACACTTCCACTTGTCCACTAGTCTGAGGGTGGTACGGAGTAGCAACCTTGTGAGTTATGCCATACTTGCGTACTAAAGACTCAAAGTACTTGTTACGAAAATGTGAACCGCCGTCACTGATGATAGCTCTAGGGGTACCAAAACGTGCAAATATGTTTCCTTTAGAAATGAAAGTACCACCTTGTGGTCATTTGTTCTGGTTGCTATGGCTTCTACCCACTTAGAAACGTAATCAACTGCGACTAGGATGTACAACTTGCTGTCAGACATGGGAAATGGACCCATGAAGTCTATCCCCCAAACATCAAAAATCTCCACAATCAAAATGGGGTTCAATGGCATCATGTTTCTCCTCGAAATGCTTCCTAGCTTTTGACAGCGTTCACAAGCAACACAATAATCATGGCAATCCTTGAACAATGATGGCCAATAGAATCCACACTGCAAGATCTTTGCAGCGGTTTTCTTGGCACTGAAATGGCCTCCACATGCTTGGTCATGACAGAAAGATATCACATCTTTCTGTTCAGTGTTGGGGACACATCTCCTAATGATTTGGTCTGGACAGTACTTAAACAAATATGGGTCATCCCAAAGGAAATGTTTGACTTCAGCCAGGAATTTAGAGCGGTCTTGTCTCGACCAACGTGAGGGCATCCTACCTGTAGCGAGGTAGTTAACAATATCAGCAAACCAAGGAAGGTCTGAGATAGACATCAGCTGTTCATCTGGGAATGATTCTCTAATCAGCTCACATTCATCAATAGACTCTAAAGTTAATCTAGACAAATGATCAGCAACCACATTCTCACAACCTTTCTTATCACGGATTTCGAGATCGAATTCCTGTAATAAGAGTATCCATCGAATAAGGCGAGCTTTAGCATCCTTCTTGGAAAGAAGATACTTCAAAGCCGCATGGTCTGTGTATATGATGATCTTAGACCCTATCAGATAAGATCTAAACTTGTCTAATGCGAAAACGACGGCAAGCAATTCCTTCTCGGTAGTTGAATAATTGAGTTGGGCATCATTAAGGGTTTTGCTAGCATAGTATATCACATATGGTAGTCTATCAACTCGCTGTCCTAAAACAGCACCAACAGCATAATCAGAGGCATCACACATAAGTTCGAACGGAAGCTTCCAATCGGGTGGTCGGACTATAGGAGCGGTGGTGAGAAGGGTTTTTAATTCCTCCGCCTTCACACAAGCAGCATCGAAATTGAAGGCAACATCTTTGGAGAGAAGACTGCACAGAGGTCTGGAGATTTTGCTGAAATCTTTGATGAATCGCCGGTAAAAACCAGCATGACCTAGAAATGATCTGATCTCCTTCACAGAGCAAGGTTGTGGTAGATGTTGAATGAGGTCAACTTTAGCTTTATCCACTTCAATTCCTTTTCTGAGATGATGTGTCCTAGAACTATTCCTGAATTCACCATAAAATGGCATTTTTCCCAATTTAGAACAAGGTTCTTTTCTTTACATCTGGATATCACGAGGGCAAGATGCTTCAAACATTCGTCAAACGAGGAACCAAAAACAGAGAAATCATCCATAAAGATCTCGAGAAAACTATCTATCATGTCAGAAAAAATGCTCATCATGCAACGCTGAAAAGTAGCAGGTGCATTACACAACCCGAAGGGCATACGTCTATAAGCAAACGTCCCAAATGGACACGTGAATGTAGTTTTTTCCTGATCTTCCGGAGCAATGTGAATTTGGTTATAACCGGAAAAGCCATCTAGAAAACAGTAGTGACTGTGTCCAGACACACGTTCTAGCATTTGGTCAATGAAAGGGAGCGGGAAGTGATCCTTCCTTGTTACTGTGTTCAACTTCCTGTAGTCGATGCATACTCGCCATCCTGTGGTTGTACGAGTAGGGACTAATTCATTCTTGTCGTTCTGAACTACAGTAATGCCTGACTTCTTAGGCACAACTTGAATGGGACTAACCCATTTGCTATCGGGAATTGGGTATATGATACCCGCATCAAGTAGTTTCAGGATCTCTCCTTTGACTACATCTCTCATGTTAGGATTAAGTCTCCTTTGCATTTCCCTCGATGGTTTGGCATTCTCTTCAAGGTTAATGTGGTGCATGCAAATGGTGGGACTAATTCCTTTGAGATCTGAGATGGTCCATCCTAAGGCCTCTTTGTGTTCCTTAAGTACTTCTAAAAGCTTACTTTCCTGTTCCGTGTCTAAACATGATGAAATAATGACAGGTAAAGTATCAGAAGAACCTAGGAATGCGTACTTCAACGTACTAGGCAATGTTTTCAATTCAAGCTTGGGTGGCTCAACAATGGATGGAATAAGCTTGGAATCAGAGAGTAAGGGTGGTTCCACTTCATATTTCCTTTCAGTGACGTCCATTTGAGGTACAGATTCGAGCAGAGATAGGACGTCACTACAGTATGCATCATCATAGGAATCAGGGTTAAAGTTCTCCATACATGCTTGAAAGGGGTCGACGGATAGAATGTTAGTCAACGAATCTTGCATTAATCCTTCAATCATATTAACTTCATGCACATCATCATCATCAAGATTCACAGGTTGTTGACTAATATCGAACACATTCAATTCTACCGTCATGTTACCAAAAGACAGTTTTAACACTCCATTCCGACAGTTGATGATCGCGTTGGACGTAGCCAAGAAAGGACGTCCTAAGATGACAGGAATGTGACAGTCTGGGTTTTGTACAGGTTGAGTGTCTAAGACAATGAAGTCTACGGGAAAATAGAATTTGTCAACCTTGATCAAAACGTCTTCGACCACCACTCCACGAGGAATCTTGACAGATCGGTCTGCCAGTTGTAGAGTGATAGATGTTGGTTTCAACTCCCCAAGACCTAACTGCTCATAAACAGAATATGGCAGTAGGTTAACACTTGCACCTAGGTCTAATAACGCTTTATTGACCGTGTGTTCTCCTATAGTGCAAGAAATTGTTGGACATCCTGGATCCCTAAACTTGGGTGGAGTTTTGTTCAGAATGATGGAACTCACCTGCTCAGCTAAGAAAGCACGTTTTTGCACATTGAGCTTGCGCTTTTGAGTACACAAGTCTTTGAGGAATTTGGCATAAGCAGGGATTTGCTTGATTGCTTCAAGAAAAGGAATGTTGATGTTGACTCTCTTGAACAGATCTAACATCTCATTGTAATGGGTACTTTTCTGTTGATAGATCAATCTTTGAGGAAATGGGGCAACAGGAAATGAGTTGGCAAAGGGACATTCACAGCAGTAGAATTGTCAGATTTTCCAACTTGCTCAGATTCTTTGGTTTTCTGGGGTTGTGGAGACAGCGTGGAATTTGTATCAGATTCATTAGGTTCGCCCACGTTGTTCTCGATGACTTTACCACTTCGGAGGGTGGTAATGGCATGGATTGATCGGTGAGGTTTCAGTGCAGGATGTTGTGCCTGTTTGAAATATCCTCTTTGGATTTTGTTGGGGTTGGCTCGGAAGTTTACCCTTTTCTCTCTCACATATTTGATCCATCTTTTGATCTAGATTTTTCTGACTTTGCATCAAACTCTGGAACATTTCCTCTAGGGTGGATAATCTCTTGTCGGTATTGTGTTGAGGATATGATTGTTGTTGAGAGTTTGATTGTTGTTGAGGGTTTCTCGGGTGTTGATAACCTTGATTGTTCTGATATCCCTGATTGTTTTGATAGCTCTGATTGGGTTGAGATGGTCCTCCTTGAGTGGGTCCTTTTGACCATGAAAAGTTAGGGTGGTTTCTCCATCCTGGATTGTAGGTCTGTGAATAAGGGTTATGCTCTGGTTTTTGAAACATGGCATGTGCCTGTTCAAGCCTAGATCCTGGACTGCAAGCAAATCGGGACAATTTTGGAATTGATGGTTGGGGTCGTTACAAGCAGCACAAACAGACGAAGCGACATGTTCTCGAAGTAGTGGTGGAAGGTTTTGAATTTTTATGTAGTTCTAACTCTTCTAATCTCCTAACTATTGATGCCATGTTTGCTCTCCCCTCAAAATCCGCTTCAATCCTAAAATCCTTTGCTTCGGATGTAGTCTTTCTGGTTTCACGGATGGATTCCCACTGTTGCGTCTTTTCAGCTACTTCAATCAAGAAGTCCCAAGACGCGTCAGCAGTTTTATCTACGAATAGACCATTACACATCGACTCAACCGTTGTTCGGGTGGACACATCTAGACCTTCATACAAAATTTGCACAAGTCTCCATTTTTCAAAACCATGATGGGGACATTGGAGCAATAATTCATTGAATCTCTCCAGGTATCTAGCTAAGGTTCACCCTCTAATTGCACAAAGCTATTCAGACTTTGACGAATTGTCGCAGTCTTGTGGTTCGGGAAAAACTTTTTGAAAAACTCCTTTATGAGGTCATCCCATGTCATGATGGATTGAGGCTGTAAAGCATAGAGCCAGGCCTTTGCCTTATCTTTCAGGGAGAAAGGAAAAAGCCTTAACTTCAGGGTTTCGTCGGTCATTTGAGTGAAACGCAGAGTTCCACAAATTTCCTCGAATTCTCTCACGTGGTGGTACGGGTTTTCATTCTCAACACCTCTAAAAATAGGAAGCATCTGTATTATGCTTGATTTCAGCTCATAATGGCCATTAGCCTCGGGCAGCAAAATACAAGAAGGTTGACTGGCTCTAGTTGGGTACATATAATCCTTGAGGGTACGGGGTTCTCCCATTGTTTCTGGTTGATCTGGACTGTCTCCCTCAGAACTTAGAATTTCGATAGGTTCGTCTGGGTTAATTCTAACAAGTCTGTTTGTATGGTCTCTGTAGGTCACAATCATGTCCTAGTAGGTACCTTAACTAACATGTTGGTCAGACAGAGCAATCGGAAACAATTTGGCCCACAAGGGTTACGAAGATTTGGTTTTGAATGGGTGTTGGACTAACAAGGGATTTTTTTTTTTTTTTTTTGGTTTAAAATTGGGCTTTGGAAAAAAAAATTTTGAACTAAACCTAGCATAAATTAGCACAACTCATAAAAGAAAATAAAAACAATAATAATAATTAAGACAAGCCCATAAAAAAAAAAAAAAAAAAATTACAGTCCCAAATATAAAAAAAAAAAAAGAAAAAGAAAATAAATAAAAAAATTATTACAATCCCAAATAAATAATTAAATTAATTATTACAAGCCCGAATTTGAATTTAAATGAGGCCCAAGTGGGTTAACTCATGGGTTAGGCTTACTTGTTTTTTTGGAGGGAAGCCCAAAAATAGGCTTTTAGTCCCCTTTTAGTTGCAAAGCCCAGTTGGGCTTTATGATCGTCCTAAGCAGCTCACGTTCAAGCCCAGCAGAATCTGCAGCGAAGCCCAGCAGCAAAGGAAAGCCCAGAGAAATTGAGGTTACTAAGCCCAGCTGAGTTGGTTCAAGCCCAGCAGCAAAGGTTGGATCAGAGCCCAGCAGCAGAGGGTGCACAAGCCCAGTTGACAGCTTCAGTTGGCAGCCCAGTTGGCTTGGCAGCAGGCTTGGCAGCAGGCTTGGCAGCAACAACAGCAGCAACAGCAACTTGGCAGAGAAAGCACCAACAGCAGCAGCAACAGCAGCAACAACAGCTCAGGTAACAGCAAATGGCAGCACCACTCCCCGGCAGCGGCGCCAAAAACTTGGTGTGACAAGCAAAGACACACAGAAAAAGCTTGCAAGTATACAAGGCCAAGTTATGATATAGAAGGTAAGCAGGGGAAAGTCCACAGGGAGTGGGAGCAAACTAGAGAGTTTCCTAAGCTAGCAATGGAGACAGGGCACTATGGCAGTGAGCAAAGCAAGGTAATGTGGCAGATTCAAAGAACTAAAACAGTTACACAACAAAGCAGCACATCAGAATAACAATAGCAGGGAACCAAGGCTATAAGCCAAGGGCAAGGTGAGGATTGTGCACTGATTTCAGTGCACAACAGCTACAAATTGCAGGAATTTAAACAAGAAAAAAAAAAGGCAAGGAGAATAACTGATCAGGAAGAAAAAAAGAACTGAATAGAGGTGACTGCAAAGGGATTGGTGGTTAAGCCAAGGCTTAGGATCCACCTTGTGTCCTAATCAAATGACATGTTTCTAGGTTGAGTTTGATCCTATGCATACATCTAGAAATAGAAGAATACTAAATTGCTCAATAGTTTGCCCCTAGCATTGGCTGTCTTTTGACAGCACAGCCAATCACAGGCACTATGAGCATTGGTATCTCCCATTTGCTCAAGCAAAACAGGGCACAGAAGAACTATCCTAGCAACCTGTCAATTGACAGTACACAAGGCTTCAACTGAGCCTTAGCTTAGTGCTACTTAGCTCATGCTTAACATGTTACAAACACAAGCATTCATCATACAGAAATAATTCAAACATAACATAACAATCAACTGTTAATTGCATAAGAAGACTGAAATTGGACTTGCATAAAATTTTGTGGCAAATTCTCTACTGGCTAGTCCAGAGAGATACACCGTCTTTCACACACACCACATAATACCAATTTATACCCCCCCCAATTATCAGTTTAGGGTTCACAGCCCCTTTTCCCCAAAAACAGAAAATCAGGTAAATTTGGTTTACCTAATTTTGATGAGATACTCGCTCCATCTCGTCGACCCACTCTCCAATTACTTCTTCTCGTTCATCTCCTGCTCCAATTGCTGCTCTAACATCAACTTATATCTTCAATTTCTCACCTAGGGTTTCAGTGATGAGAGATGAGAAATTGAGGAGATTAGTTGATGAAAAAGAGGTAAAACGTGATAGTGATGATGGGTTTTTGGTTATAGGTAGAGTAGAGTGATTTGGTGGCGTAGATGGTGGAGTGATTTGGGGAGAAGATGGTGGTGATGGAGACGGACATGGTGGTACTGTTGCAGAGAGGGGGGGGGGGAAGATGGTGTCGATGGGGTTTGAGGAAGGGTGTGTTTGGCGATGGGTATAGGTATTAGGTACTAGGGTGTTGAGCAGGTGTATAGGATTTTGATGTTTCGCAAAGCTGGACCGATGGATGGGAAGATGGTAGGTGGATCTGACGGCGATGCGGAGGCAGGCGATGAGCGACCGTCGGATGAAGAGATACAACGAAACGAACGGTACTTGATGGAGTTAGGTACTGTAGTGTAAGGCGGAGATATCAAACTTCGATGCACAACAAGGGAGCGACCGTCGGATGCTTCTGAGAACTGATCTGACGGCTGAAGACGCAAGCGGGTATGGATTTGGGTTTTAGGCTTTTGGGTATAGAATATGGGTTTGGGAAATGAGTTTTGGCTTGGAAAACCTTGAGCCCACTTCTTCTTTAAGAACAACTTTCTTCTTCTTGAGCCCATTTCCAGCTTTTTGGACGTGCGCTCCATTCTTTGCGGCTTCCTTGCGTAATTTCTCCCGGCTTTTCACCACTTTTCTGCTCTTTTCCGCTCCGCAATTCATCCAGACTTTATTTATTACCTAAAAATGCAAAATTAAGTAAGAAAAATATTTATTCTTGAAAACAATGAAAATACAGAATATGGGATAAAATGTAGAATTAATGCACGAAAGATGAGTTAAATGCCAACAAAAAGGGATAAATATATACATTATTTTGCACTCATCATATGTGGACCCTTAAGACAAAAAAAAATTCAGGAACTCACATATTTATGACATGAATACTAGGTATGCATATCTTTTTCGATTTTGAAACCAACAGATCTTTTTTGGTTTTCATATGAGGTATGCATACCTTCCTGGTTCACGAGTCAACATAATTTTTATGGTATGGATACCGGGTATGCATTCCAAAAGGTCATTGCTGAACTATATCTTCATCGGTACGTGTACTTGGTACATATACTGCGGCTTCGGACTTATGACAGTTCTCCTAGTATGTGAATTGGTATGCATACTGTCTTTTATGCAAATTTGAAGTAGTTCTATATTATCTAATAATCAATTTGAAACTTTCCCGAATAACATCAATGACACATATCAATGTTTCAGGCTATTTTTAAATGATTAAATCTTGAATCATGATTAGGTTATTCACAATAAATTTTTCTTAACCAAATTCATCAAGTATGAACAAATGTGCTTAAGCTTATAATATTTCGAGAACGATGTTCAAGATAAACTTGAATCGAAATTTATGTTATGTATTTACTATTTAGTTTAGTCATGTGACAATGTATCATAGATAGAAATGTGAAAACTTGAGAAATAGTTGGTCCAGTCTTCACTTACCTTTTATTGAAGAAGTTCTCCTGAGGTCCTGTTAATCTTCGCATTCAGATGATAGAACGCAGTGATATCCGATTCTCAACTTCACACATCTTTCCTAATCCGAGACTTGACTAAATGTAGATGAGAAATCAAGATACAATTTTGAAAACTAAATCTGACAACAATCTTGAGATAGCAACACTTGTGAGTTCGACCGAGCGATGCTCTAATAATCTTCCCCTTTGTAAATTTTAATGACAAAACTCTCAATACATATGGATTAAAAATTAAATCTTCAAAACTCCAGAATCCATCATGCTTGATTTCCTTGGTTTCTTCGACTCCTTGAATTCTTCGTTACTTAAGGTTGCAATGATTTTGAATGTGTTAAACTCAGCATCGTTAATGTTGAAGATCCATAGTGATAAAAACGTTCCCCCCTCCTCCGAATCAATACTTATTTCTTTTGCAAAATAAGTGAAACCTATAAATGTTGATTCATTCCCCTTACATAATGATCCGTAAACCATATGTATGTAGTGCGAACTACTGATTAATTATCCCCCCTTTTGTAAATTAAAATTGGAAAAGGTACGAAAACTATGGGATTGTAATGAATTCAACAAAAAAAATGTTTCGAGACTTAAAGGAAACACATATCAACTTTTATTTTAGATGATATCACATAGTATAAAATACTTAGCGCTCATCTAGGAGAGTTAATATACAAGCATCACATGTAAACTCCACAGCCACACACTCCACAAAGATATAGCAATTAGCACAAGTTCACTTAAGAACTCTCCCATATTTGATGTCATTCCCAATAAAACAACATGAGTGGACTTACATCATAAAAAAGAAGTATTTTAATAAGATGTCAACAATTCCTTACCTGGAACTCAAGTTTTATTTCCCAAAAGATATGAATTAATTCAGGGGGAATGCTTTGAACTTGATTTAATGAACCAAAACAACATCAATAGACTGCCGAAGGTGTTGAAATGTTGCGGTGTCTATAGGCTTGGTGAGAATATCAGCCAATATTATTTTTATGATGGCACAAACTCTGTTTTGACAAATACCATTTTCAAATAGAGCTTTTATAAAGTGGTATCTAATGTCAATGTGCTTTCTTCTTGAGTGCTCAATGGGATTCTTACTAATTCGAATCGCACAAGAGTTATCATAAACGACTTTTATTTTTCCAGTATCGATTCCATAGTCAGTAAGAATTTGTTTCATCCATAAAAGTTGACAACACGAACCTGCAGCAATGTATTCGGCTTTGCATGCCAATAGAGATTGTGTTGTTTTTTTTGTTCCATGCGACAAGATTTAGTCCAACATAGTATAATCATCCTGCTGTACTTTTATATCTTGTACACAACCTTCCCAATATTCATCAGAATACGTTGTAAGATCAGTGTTAGTATGAAAAGTATATGAGAGACCATAACCGATAGTATGTTGTACATATCTTATGATCCATTTAGCAGTTGCAAAATGAGATTATTTTTGTTTTACTTGAAATCTAGCAAAACAATCAACTCTAAAGGCGATATATGGTCTTGTTGCAGTTAGATATAGAAGACTCGCAATGATGGATATATACTATTTCTGATCAACATCAGTACCTTTATCATCTCTATGTAGCTTCCCAGTAATGGGCATGAGAGTTAGCTTAGGAGTACTTTTCTCAAAGCCGAATCTTTTAGCAAGACCCTTTGCATACTTTTCTTTAGAAATATTAATTCCATCCTTATGTTGTTGAATTTTAGACCTAAAAATAACCTTAATTCTCCATTGCTCATCTCGAATTCCTTACCAAGAGAGGTTTGAAATTCTCTGGCGAGTTTCTCGGATGTAGAACCATATATTACATCTTCCACATAGATTTGAGCAATACGAACCTTCTTTTCACTCCATTTAGTAAAGAAAGTCTTATGTGTTCCACCTCTTGAGAACCATTTTCTAAGAAGCGAAGTAGTAGGTCTTTCATACCATGCTCGAGGTGCTTGTTTTAATCAATATAATGCCTTTTTGAGATAAAGATATGATCGGGATATTATAGACTTTAAAAACTTTAGGTTGAGCAATGTAGACCTCTTCCTTTAGGAATTCATTTAAGAATTTGAATTATACTTCCATTTGAAATAGCTTAATCTTGAGAAAACAAGCATGAGTTAATGAAAATCGTATGGACTCAAGGCGTGCAACAGGAGCAAAGGTTTCTTCAAAGTTGATACCTTCAATATGTGAATATCCTTGGGAGACAAGTCTTGCTTTATTTCGGCCGTTATACCGAATTCATCTGACTTGTTCTTAAATATCCATTTTGTACCAACAATGTTGATATTAGAGGGACAAGGTATGAGTTCCCATATGTCTTGTCTTTTAACCTAATTTATATCTCCATGCATAGCATTCACCCGGAATGGATCACTAAGAGCTCCATCAACGTTTTTGGGTTCCACTAGCGAGAGATAATTCGAAGTTTATTTCTCGTCTTAGCAGTGCACTCCGTTCCTCCAATAATATTTTTAGCATCATGATTCTTTGAACCCATGAATATCATAAAGTGGGACGTTCAACATGAATACCTTAAATATGGATTTTATCCTCGTCACCAGAAACATCAGGATCAGTAACCATTGGTACAACTTCCACCGATTCTAGAACTTCTTTGAATTTATCATTTGTCTCAAAAGTAGGCAACTCAATAGGAGAGTAATCATGACGAAGCTCTTTCAAATCATCAATGATAACATTTTCTGATTCCATCATAACATGAGTTACGAGATTGTAGAACTTACTGCAAAACACACGGAGATAGTTAGGTTTCTTAGCATTTCATAGCTCATTTGAAGTATTCAGGGTTCGTGAGCGTAAATACACATGATTGATCAAGTAGCGGGCTCTGAAGACATCTACACCCCAAAAATTTAGATGTAAGTTTTTGTTGTGAAGAATAATTACCCTAGCCATCATGTATACTTTTATTTTTCCTTTCTTCAACTCCATTAGCTTGTGGAGTTATAGGTGGTGAATATTGTTGAATAATACCCAGTTAGTCATAAAACTCGAACACTTTACTATCCTTGAATTCAGTTCCCGATCGCTCCTAATTTTCTTAGTCCGTGGCCTTGTTCATTCTGGATTCTATTAACAATAATCTTGAACTCACTTAGGGTCTCATTCTTATGTGCCAAAAACGCCACCCAAGTAAATTTGGTGTAATCATAAACCATTACCAAAGCATATTTCTTCCCTCTAACAGTAGGTTCTTGAATGGGTCCAAAGGGATCCATATGAATTAAATCAAGTGGATCCTTTATGGTAATTTTTATAGAGGATTTATGTGGAACTCTCGCTTGTTTACCTTTTTGACAAGCTCCACAAACACTATCGATCTTAACATTGATTTTGGGAACACCTACGATAAGTTCTTTATTAATGATCTTTCCAAAAAAGATAAAATTGATGTGACCAAAAAACTCATGCCAAAGATGCGTATCTTCCACCTTTGTCAGATTTCTACAAATATTAGACCGAGTATCCAAAAGATAACTTTGCCACATATTACCTAAAAAATTAATTTTTCAGACTGAAGATAAATTTATGGCCTTTATCACAAATTTGATTAACATAAATAAGATTTGAAGTCATACCTTTGACGTAAAATAAATCATGAATTTCAGGTACGCAAGGAACTTTAATTATTCCCTTTTTTCTAATACAACAACAACTCCCGTCTCCGAATTTTACCGGTCTTCCATTAAAGTCGCTTGTATTCACGAACCAAGAAAATTCATCTGTCATATGCCGGCTACATCCACTGCCAAGATGCCATTGAAAGGGTGACGTTGACTTTAAAGAAAAAGATCACAAACTAACATTACATTTCCTAAAGGAATGTCTTGTTATGTTTCTAAGACTTGTAAGATTAGAAAAAAGTTTTCTAGCTTTATTGTTGAGAGTACTACAAATCTTTTTTTTCTTTCTGAAAAGCTTAAATATATATTGATATTGAAGAGACAAAAAATATAGAAGAGCCAAAGTTTTTTGAAGTAACATCACTAGACTCTTTCGGACAAACCCGAGTCGCAACTATTTTAATAAAACCTAGACCTCGTTTATCTCCAGACTGTTAATAATGCTTTAGACAAGTTTTAAGAGAACTACTCAGATACTTGGTAAAATTGGAATATTCAACAGTGTTTGAAATCCCAAGAGTTTCAGCAAAAGCAGATTTTAAATCAGCTAACTTTGCAATTATCTCTTTATTAATTTGAATCTGATCATCCAATTTTAACTAGAGATTTTTCCCTTTCAGATCCTTATAGAAGATCATATTCTTTGATATACACTTCATAGTAAAGTCTATCGACTTTCCTTATCAATTATTGTTTCTCATGAAAAAAAATCGATCATGTTCTTCAGACTACTACCAAAATAATCATCGAACACACTCAGGATCTGATAATACATTATCAGAGATAACACATTCGTCCATAGAGTCATATTGCTTCAAACACATACTTATTAGGTTTTTCACGTGTTTGCATGCTCTGATACCAACTGAAATGCGGGGGGTACCAAAATACACCACCATGTTTCTTAGAAAATATGTATGCGGACTAAAATCTAAACAATTCCGATAGTTCAACTTAATAAATCTTAATCAAGGAATTATATAAAGAGTTTATATCTCTTTCTCTCATAATCAGAATTATACAGATTAGTCTGTGAACCTGATCTGCAAAAGATTCCTTAATCCATCCCTGGTATGTTGGTGATCACATCGAATACAGAATGTATACGTTCCAGTTTAACTTTATGACGTCGCCATTTCTCCCATGCCCAGACAATATACACAATAAGTGTGACCCAAAATTGGAATAAAAAGGTAGTTCAAGCACGAAATTCCTAACATTACCTTTATAAATTCGGCTTTGTTTTTAAGCTTTCATTCAATCCTCTTTTTGATAGCTCCAGTCGCATTCGTGGCATTTTAAAGACAAGGAAATCAAGGTAACTAATCATGTGTTAGGAACCATACTCATTTACTTTCTGGGGATGGTCAACATAAACTTGAAATTGGAGATACTCAACATGAGGAAATTGATAAGCTCATCGAATAAAATTTAGTCAAACCATTTTGTGAGACAAACTTGAACATCAAATTAGTGGAGAAATGAGGAATATACATACTAAATCACGAATAATTTAGTCGCATATTGATCTGTCATGTTATAACTAAAAACAATCACAAAAATCTAGCTTCCAAAGCCTGTGCCTTTAGGTCATCCTTCTTGGATTCGCAACTTCATGACAAGAAATTGATATTAGACACAAGAATTATAGTCCTCATACAAAATAAACCAGAACTTGCTGCATATAAATGAACAAGACAGAATATTTCACAATCAAAACCTAGTGGATACATAACTATGAATATATCTCAGAACTAAACAAAGTTGAGCAAATATATAGAACTTAAAAAGTTCTTGTTTCAAATATCAACTTCGTACAAATCTAACACCACTACCACACAAATAGAATTGTTTAACAAAACTAAATCATGTCAGCAGCTAAAAATCCTCAAAGAAAAACATGCATATATACCCGTACCTTCTTGATGACTCAACTCAGAACTCAACTCATCAGTAAGAATTTTTTCTCAGCGAACTTGTTAACTCTCAATGGAGTTGGTCCAATGCTTTCAAAATTTAAAGGCATATTAAAAAGAAATACTTACCAAGATATCAAGCCTCCCAAATTGGGTTTGGACATATTTAGCTAAGGAATCAGCACTGGATTGATCTTGAACATCAAGCTGGTAGAAAAAGACATTCTCCAACCCAGATTTGACAAGCAATGCTACTGTATTTGATCCTATCTTTTCATCTCTAGCTGTTAGCACAACAGTCACACATTCAAGAGACAATATCCGAATAATCTCATGCCAAATTCCTTTCTATGTACCAGTAACAACTGCAAACATCTTACAACAAAATAGGAAACTATTAAATACGAAAATGAAAGCATAGAGGAACACATTTACAACTTAAGTATATCGTAAACCCAATACCCAAATCAACATCCAAACTAACAAACTATCAAAAACCCTGAAATTTGATAAAATTACCTTTAGATCCAGGAGCCATTGTTAGGCACTTTAACTTCTTACAAACTAAAATTGAAAACAAAAAATCAATATAAATGAACAACAAAAAGAGAACCTAATTTGAAGAAACCCTAAGAGAGAGGACGAACCAAAACGCATAAAACAAAACAGATCTTCTCTATTATTTTCTTCGGATCTTCAATAATAGCTTTGAATCTTCACATAACAACGACGACAACAACGATATCCTTCGTTCAAAACAGATTCAAAAAGGAGAAAAAATTAAGTTAAGTAAAAAAAAAACTAAATAGATAGAAAAACACTGAAATATGGATGTTAAATACCTAAGTTATGTGTTGTTTTTCTTTGTTTCTCACTTTAATCTTCATGAACAGTTGGTTCACAGCGAGAAAGATAGACAAGAGACCCTATAACCTAAACGAAGAGAAGAGGAGAGACTATGTTGCATCTGTAACAATAAAACACTCAAAGAAAAAATGTTAGAAGAGAAATTTCTGGAAGGTAAATAAACACTCAAATGGACAACACACAGAGAACAGAGTCACGTGTTTAACACGCTATCCTTAACATGATAGTTGATTGGTACACCTCAAGAATGAGTGATGCCTATACCCTGTGGTCAAGTCTTATCCAGGATAAAACTGTCCGTTTCAAGCACTGTTAGCACTACAGTACTTGGCCACTCTTACGAACCCAACAACAATTGCGCAGGGAATGAAATAAAGGACCACACAGGGGGAGAAGACGAAAAGAAGAGGATAGTAACTCTTCTGGACACAAAATCGAATGAAGAACTCGAGGGGGTTTTTATAGCAGAGAAGAGAGAGAGGTGTCATTAACGTGCATTAATGAGAGAATCAATTAAGATTAATTTCAATTAATCTAGAATTTTTTCAAACGGTTTAAAACGTTCATGCATCTCATAATGTCGAAATAAAAAACGAAAAGAAACATAATGTCGACATTTGCCGGGTCAGACCCCCCCCCCTCCCCCACAATTAAGAGAAAATTATTTTTGTTTAAAAATCTTTTAGGTAATAAGTTCAAAAGAAGTTTTGCCAAAAAGATAAGCCTTGGTTGACCCACAGCCACACTCGAGTCCGGCCCGCCCGGACGGACGGCGTGCGTGCTTCAGTGCGAAGCACCGCGCGGGTGTGAAATGTGTGTTTGCACTAACTAGCTCATTGCCTAAGTCCTCTCTCTTGCACAAAAAATAATGACCCAAGGGCCACTCTAATATCAAAAAATTCAATACTGATGGAGAGGTGTCATCTTTAGTTTTCCCTATCTGGGACTAAAGGTTCATTCATAAATAGTGAAAATGAGCTAGTGTCATTAGTGACCAATAGATCCTAAATTATAATCCCACCAAGACCAAAAACAAACTATTGTATAAACTCATTTTCTCTAACAGGCTATACTCCAGAACCCCAGGTTACGCGATTCGGTTCTAAATGTGGGGAAATATTTAGGTCTGTTGGAACATGAGTGAGATCCACAGAAATACATATGGCAAGTATGCCGGTAGCTAACCTTTTTCATATTTACCAAAACATGGCACTGTAGTTGGCTAGCCATTTCGGGCCACGCGATAGAAGACCAGTGGTGGGCGTATTAGAACTCAAAATATTTGTCGGAATTATCCCATGATTTTGTGACCTATCACTAAATCATACACCTATTAAATTATCACTTTTGAGAATGAAAATTTGTTGGAGTTAAACTATGGGCCCACCTATTTTCATATCATATAACAGGATTTGTTTGTTAAATTCTAATCACACATTTAATTTGTTATTTAAAAGCGTGATTAATAGCTTTTTTTAGACTAGTAAGTTTTCACTTACCTTTTGTTAAAGAAGTTATCCCGAGTTCCTGTTTATCTTTTCTTCAAACGGTAGAACACAGTGATCGATATCTGATTCTCAACTATCATAATTTGAGACTTGACTAAATGTGTACTAGAAATCACGATATAGTTTTGAAAACTAAATTTGGCAACAAGTTTGAAATAGCAACACTTGTGAGTTCGACCGAGCAATGCTCTAACAGTAACCACTTATATACCTTCGATCATCCAAGTTACCTATCCAATCTTCATCTGAGTAATCATGAATAGAATTATCAGAGCTAGGCCTCAGAAATAAACCATAATCTATTGTATGCTTTAGTTAACGCATAAATTCTTTTAACGTATTCCCAATGCTCAACATACAGATCATGCATATATTGACAAGCTTTGTTGACAGCTACAAATATGTCATATCTAGTGATATGTAAGTACCGAAGAGCTCCTACGACCCTTCCATGGAGTCTCGGTTTTGGAATTTTGACAATTCCTTGCTTCTGCAGTCGCGCATGTGGAACAAGTAGTTTAAAAAATGGCTTTACTCTATCCAGTTGTGTTCGTTGCAAAAAGCCAAAAATGTATTTTCTTTGAGTGAGTACTAGGTGTTGTCACTGATAGATGACTTCAACCCCTAATTCCTTCCCCAAGTGTGTTATCGGTTGTTCAACTAATGCTGGACTAGAAACATTTACAATGGTATCGTCTACATAGATTAGCACATACGTGACTGTATTTGTCGTCAGTTGAACAAAGAGCGAGCTGTCTTCCATTGACCTCAGGAAACCCAGTTGAGTAAGATATGCACTTTGACTAGAAAACCAAGTGCTTGGAGCTTGTTTATGGCCGTAAAGGGATTTATGTATCTTGCATATATAATTAGGAAAATTTGGATCTAACATAACCTGTCGTTTGCTTCATATAGACCTCTTCATCCAAGACACCATGTAGAAAGGCATTTTTTACATCTAATTGACGAAGTTTCCAGTTGTTTATAATTGCAATGGATAGAAGTAACCAAATTGTGCATGGTTTAAATACCGGGTTGAAAGTATCTCCGTAGTCTACCCCTTTTCGCTGGTAACTTTCAACACTGCAATCTGGTTTCTGTTTGATACGAAACACCCATTTTGATCCCACAACATTCGTACCATCTTCATATTTGACAAGAGTTCAAGTTCCATTATTAATCAAAGCACTGGCAAAGACGCATGTGCGATGCACTTGCCGAATTGTCATTACGTTAAAAAAGCTATAAAACATAGGAGTAACAAATTACAATACTTATCGAAAGCAACAAAATGCATATACCTATTCCCTAAAAGACCACTGACCTTCGTATAAATGTATCTTTATTTCTGCACTCCGAAATCAACGGGTGAATCTGATTTGATCCAATCCTTATCGATATCATTAGCTATTTCCTTCATTACCCACCACACTTATTTTGCTAAAACCATCTTCAGTAAAGAATCAAGAACTCTTTCCTGCAATCCAATAAACACCAATCTCTACACAGCAAAATAATTTTTTTTATTAAATAACATACCACATCCAATTGTAAAAAGTAAAAGTAATTATAACATTCTTCACAACTTAATTACACAGCCAAACCACCGAAAACTAAATGCAGAAGATATCTGGGAGTTGCTTGTTTTGAAGTGTTCTCAGAATATCTAACACTTAGCTGAATAACATGACCCACTTTACCGAGTCATTTTATCCAATACTCAACACTTAGCTGGTTTAATAACCTTTCTTCATAAGCTCTCCAAGAAAACAAAACCCATGATTCACTTTGGCCTAGTTGACAGAAATAATCAATCAAAATGTTTCATATGTATAGAGAACATTTATTTATGAGAACCTAAATATGTGCCACCTTAACCACTACCGATAATGGAATATATGAGAATCAAAATACTTCAAATGTATAAAAACAGGTATCTATGAGAACCTAGTGAAATCACACGCGCCTTGTGCCTGCCGTTCCGCTGCTGATAAGCCTATAAAGTATATCATTCACTGATTATCTCTTGAATTCAAACTTGTTCTGTAATTATAGGATTTCCATTGAGCTTTGGTGCTCTATTGTATTCCATTGATGTTTCTATAAACTCTCGATATTTCTCTATGACTCTAGGTGTACGATAGAGAATGAATACTTCATTGTCTTCAATTGCTAGAAAGACTTATATCCTCGTGCCGGTTCAAGACTTCATTGTCTTCAATTGCTGCAAAGGATTTTGTGTTCCTGACGCTTTTTAATAGTGATTTGACAGTCAAAAAAGGTCCTGCAACACTAATGTACTTAACACCTATAAATCCCAGTAGGAAATACACATTAGTTTTTTTAAGAACCAAAGCAAAAACTGACATTCATACCCAACGTATCCTTTCCAAATCTCTAGCTCAATTATTAAATGTCTATCTAGGACAGAGTTATATGAGAGGCGAGACATCAACTAATGAACTTTTGTTTGCCATCTTTTTTTCACTTTTTCCATAGACCTGTGTTCTCATTATAGGGCTTAACATCAAACTTATGTATTGTTTTACTTTTTGGTGAGAATCATTCATAACTTTGCTGAGAATGTTAAAACTCGAATCAGTTTCTACTGAAATTTAGTCATCTTAATCAAAGTTACTCGAGAAGAATCAATTTGTCTGTCACACTATTCATAAAAAGAGCCGTGGTTAAACCTCAGTAATAATGGCTTGTTACTAAACTCACCTGTTACCAATCTGATGAGATCCGCTTCTCAGGGTTCTATCTCTCCAGTTTTGGTATTTGGTTGTAGATAGTTCAACCACATCTACCTACAAACTTTTCCTGCAACGCCAAATGAACCAAAACGTGTGTTTGGGATTAAAAAAGAATAAGAGAATCAGGTGGTACGAACTGAAATTAACAATTGACACTGATAGTTTCATTGCAAACCTAAAAAAGAAAAATTAAAATCTCGAATTTGATACTGTTAATTGAAACATCAATCCGATTCTCATAAAGCTGGTGTTCATCCAAATACTTGTATAGTTGAAGCAGTTTAATTCCGCAATCCAAATTTGTTCAGTTCAGTCTCTGTTGTTTAAATTACTCATTTTACACCCCAATTTCCGTAGGAAAACCCTTGGAAACGAAAAGGTTAATAATTTAACTGGCGTTCTTTAATTTGATAATAACATTAACTGGCGTCTCAGGCCAACCTAGGGCAAAGGATTTACCAACAGAAAATAATCTTGTTCTCATCCAGGAAAAATATCAAGCATAATGAAGGTGAAAACTAAAAACAAAAATATGCAAGTCCTCAAAACAAAAAGAAGTTTAAGCAATACCGGTCGAAATTGAACATAATTACATACCTCTGCAAGTTTAATTGGAGGAGAAAAAAGAGGTAAGAATTCGATGGAGATTGGAATTGGGGGTTTGATTCAAATGCACAAATGTTTGGAATGGAATTACCAGTTTTTTGTTAGGCTGGAAATCAGAGTCTGAAACGGGGTTGATTCTGAGTTTGAAATAGAGATCAGGTTGGTGTTAGGGTTCGGGGGAGAAAGAAGAAGGAAGAAACAGAAATTATTCAGGTAAAGAAAAATTAAAAATGTTTGGCGCCATATTCGAACCCAAACCAAATCAGTCGCTGTTTTATTTATCTACCCATCTAAGCTTAGTTTCATTACTTCCTATAGTACCGAAAATTGATAGCAGTAAGAGGATAGTTTTGTCATTTTGGGGGGGTTCCCCCTTTTCTTTATTATAGTTTGATTTATCTGGACATCCATGGATGTTCTCCATTTACGATTAGTACAACCCTTTTCCCTTATGATCATGGAGTGTTGTTGAGGTTGTGGTGGTTAGGATGCACTTGAGATGCTGTCAGTTTGGACCTGTTTACGTGGGCTTGCGCTACTGCCTGTAGTATCCTCTTGTACCGGTGCTGGTATGGGTTACTGACGTCTGGACTGCTGGGAGGTGTGTGTGCAGATGATTTTGGAGCTACATATTGTGATCCTGAATTAAATCTAGTAGGCATAAAAAGAAGATTCTAGAAACTTAGTTCCAGGTAAATGAGCTTTGAGTTGCACCTCAGGTTTAACAAAAACTCTTAAAAAGGAGTAGTCTGGAGTTTTATTGAAAAGTAGCTCTAAAGGGGTTTTAGACTCAGTTTTTGAAGCTGGTACCCTGTTGATTAAGTATAAGGTAGAGGTGAAAGCCTCATACCAGAATAAATTTGGCATCGAAGCATGAAATAAGAGTGCTAGACCAGACTTAGTGGCATGCTCAATACGTCGTTCAGCTAGTCCATTTTGGGGAGATGTGGACATGAGAATCTTCGAAATACACCTGAATCTGTAAGAAATTGGGTGAACTCTTGGAATTATCCACAATTATCAGATTGAAAACCCTTATGTTAATTGTCCACGTGTTAGACCCAACAAGGCTACATGTGATGGGGTGTGTTGATATTTATGTTGTTGTTGGGTTTGGGTGGTTTATAGGATCGACTGGCGTGATACAAAATCAGAAACTATTTTACAGGTAAAATCTCACATACAATGGTGGAGTTGACATTCACTCATATATATATATATAAGTAAGGTTTATAGGTTTCTAGAGAATACAATTTCAATATTTGGTATAACTTTCCGTAATAATAAAAGGAGGGAGAATAGGAAGTTAGAGAAATACTAGGACTTTGTTTTTAGATTAATTCTTGGTCTTTCAGCACACATACTCTTGACAGATAAGTGTACTAGTACATGAATAATACTAATGCTTGATACAGGTACACTTATCCAAGATATATCTATGACCTCCTCTACAACCAGTCCTGAAGAAGCAAAGGCTCTAAATTTGTAAGTGGAAACAGGAAATAAACATTGACAAATTCTGGATAGAGGGAGATGGTAGATATATAATTGAGTTTGCACAAGAAAAATCAAATATAGTTCAATGGAGGAAACAATTTATCATCATAGAAGCCATGGAAATGTTAATTACATGAGAAACACTCATAAACAAGGAATGGTATAGCAAACAAATTGGTCAAGAATGCAAAATGTATGGACCAGGTTTGGTTTGACAAACAAAAAAAAAAACTAGCAACATTAAGTCCGCCATCTTCCTAGACGAACCTAAGATAAAACAAATTACAAAAGGATCGAATAGGAAACAAAATGTTCCACTAGGAATTGGAAGCTTCGTCTAGGAATTCTTTTCCTCCAAATAGTCGGATATACTAGAATCTGGATCTAAAACAATTATGAAAATGGAAGAGGGAAGAAGAGCAGAAGAGAGGAGTTTGAAAATAAAACTGGTTAGGAGAATAAAATAATAATTAAAGTTTTGTGTTTATGAATTAGAATTTTAACTAGGTTGTTAGGGAATTAGGTTTAGGTCAACTTAAGTAAGGATAACCTGGCTAATAAAATCTCCTCGCCAGTGTTGCCAAAAACAAAAAGATAAACGGGCCATTTAGTACTAGTAAGTAAAAATTACCAATTTGTCTTAGAGATTATATATTACAGTGAGTTTGGTTCAGTTGATTAGGTCAACTGTCTGTTTGGTCCTTTTTAAAAATATGTATCATTGTTTGGTCCTAGAGTGACATCATGGATGATGTAATTTTCATTTTCTAGTGGCAGAAATACCCTTTTGGGTCCACATATATACAAAAATCAGTAGAAAATATCTCATTCTCATATTTACTTTCTGTCTCCTCTCTATTTTCAGGTCTAATTTCTCTCTTCTCTCCATTATTTTTATTTTTATTTCTGCCACTGTTTGATTTTTGCAGATGATGAACATGATGATAAAGATGAAGATTTGTTGCTTCTGGTGTTGTTGAAGATGGTGGAGACAATTAAGATGAAGAACATGATAATGAATGATGAATATTTGTCCGTTTTTCTTCTTTTTTGTTGTTTTTGATGCTATTGAAGATGGTGGAGATGATGAAGACGAAGAAGATTTTTTATGAAGATTTTGGTTAGAATGAACTTTTGTTGCTGCTGTTGTTTGAAGATTACGAAGACTATGATGATGATGAAGTTCATTGAACATAGTGAACTCTGTTTTTCTCTGTTGTTAAAGAAGATGAAGATGATGAAGATTCAATTAGGTTTCTCTACCGATGTTTTGATTGTGTTGTCTCTATTGAAGATGAACTCGTGTTGAAGATGCAGATGAACTCGTGTTGATGAGATGAACTTGTATTGAAGATGAACTCGTGTTGATGAAGATGAAGTCTGATTTTTATGGATTTTTATGTGTGTTCATTTTAAAGAATGAACTCTGTTTTTAGATCTTGAATTATTAGGTGTTCATATTAAAGAATGGACTCAATTCTAGGTTTGAATTAGTTAGTTTTTGATAGGTGTTCATTTTGACGAATGAATTCTGATTTTTGTTAAAAGAACGAACTCTAATTTTTGTGCATAATAATGAACTTTGATTGGTTGTTCATTAGGAAGAATGAACTCTATTTTCTTATAGGTTTTATCATGTGTTCATTTGAAAGAATGAACTGTGTTTTCATGTAGGTTTTATCAGGCGTTCATTTGAAAGAATGAACTCTTGTTTTTATTCATAATAGTAGAGTTTTTGTTGTGTGTTCATTTGAAAAAATGAAAAATGATATTTTTTTGTTAATAACGATTTTTTTGTAGAATTTAATAAAGTGTAATGAATTTTCCTTCCCGAATAATATTTTATTTCTCATCTTAGCAGTCCATAATCATTTAAGGAATAAAAAGTTCTAAAAATACGAATAATTTGATATTTGTATTCATGCTCGTTGGATTGGTCTTTCAAAAACCTTTATAAATATATAAAAATTTGTCAAATTTCTACGTATGGTTTGTGAGATATGTTATATTGAGGTTGGTTTGTCGATTATACCCTTAAAGAATAGAGTTTATGTCAAATTTTAACATCATTTAACATATTTTAACATCATATGACAATCCTTCTCTTTTAGGGGTCATTTCATATGACCCTCCTTCTTTTTTAAGTGACCATAAGAATAAGAAAGAATGGGGAGAGGACCAAACACTTAATTCCCACAAAAAAAAAAAAATATTTCTGCAATATCGGGCAGTGAAAATCTCCCAATTAAAAACCAAACAAATACCAAAAAGATCTGGTTTTTCTATTTTGTCTCATTTGATTCATTCTTATCTAAAAAAAAATACCACAAAATAAAAAAAAATTCACAAACCCACTCAAAAATCATCAGTCAGTCATGGCATTAGCAGGTGCAAGTAGATAACTGCACCATTCCCAACCCCAAAATCCCCATTCAAAAAGCTTCAAAACAAGCCAAGAATCTTCCCAATTCACACACTTGAGAAATCAAAATCTTCATCATTAGTCCCAGCTTATAATGATAGAAAGGAACTTGAAGATGTATTAAAACAACTTGAGAGATTCCCACCATTAGTATTTGCAGGTGAAGCAAGGAAATTAGAAGAGAGATTAGCTGATGCTGCTGTTGGTAAAGCTTTTTTACTTCAAGGTGGTGATTCTGCCGAGGGTTTTAAAGAGTTTGGTGCTAGTAATATTATGAGAGTTAAAGAGTTTTTTACTTGACTGGTCAATTTGATTTATTATCAATCCGCGCCAATCTGGAAGAGTTGATTTGCAGCTGTGCTCATCTGAGAGGGATGTGCTGATGTTTGGATGGCATAAACAAGAATGGGGAAACATATATATTGTGTTGAAAATCAATCATGCAGTTATCATAATATTACAAGATCTTAGCCTTAATTAGAACAAGGTAAAACACACAAAGATAAAATAAATGAAATGATCTATAGAGCACTTGATCGAACAAGTACTAGAAACGGTCACAATTGAACATGTGCTTAGTATTGCTTGATCAGCTCAATCATCTTATTGTTGAAGCAAAACAAAGATCCACAAGAAAATTAACGGACAAAACAAATTGTTTGTTTCCAGACAGCACCACCACTAAAAAATCATGCAGAACTAAGCACCACTGAATTAACAGGCCTCTTGATTACAGTCGATACAAATCCCGGACCAGTAACTACTGCATTGAACGTGACCACTACAGCATCCAATGAACTCCCATATTCCACAAGGCTCGCCAACATCAGCTCCGGGGGTTATACATCTTGCATTAACCGAAGCTAAAAAGACCATAAAAATCATAGCCGATACAAAGAACAAACTCATGATACTTTTGTTCTTCATTTCTTACTCTGTGATGAAACTTGTTGTCTGATTATTTATTTATTTTGTTGCAAATGATCTGAGTATATTGTTTGCGAGATTGTTCTTTCTTATTTATAGAGTTTCGCAACACCACAGCTGTCTGGGAAGTCAACTATACTGCATAGCTCAATTATTACGATCAGTTTCTTGATAATTTATGATGGATGCGTGAACTTGAACCAAATGTTTAGTTAATTATTATCTCATCCAATAATCATAGATCAATTGAGTTTTATTAACACGTCATTTCACCTTAAATAGTGGACTTTGGCTCTAATTATCACCTAATAAGTATACTTAATCCCTTGGCTCTCATTATTCTTAGAATGTTGTATTTTTTTTTCTAATTTAAGAGAGTGGACTTTAGGTTTCATTATCACCTCGTATACTTGATACAGTATTAGCATTATTTTATTTGCTAATTTAAATATTTTTTATTATTGGATAAAAAGTATTACATTAATTATTTTTATTTTAATTTAAATATTTTAATTTTATTTTTTGTAATTTGGGATAGGTCCAACCTGCCTCCGCCTCTGACAGCAGAAGCTACTGAGCCTACTCTCCTGAGTAGATCCGGCCCATTCCCCAGAGAAAGTTTTCACTACAAGAAAATCTAGTTTAAGCGACCAAAATCTTAGCAAGATACCAAAATTTGAGTCGCTTTAACAGTCGAGCAACTAACTTTCCGACTACCTAAAAAGTTTGTTGCTTTTTACATGTACCCATTAATTCTCAGCAAGTACCAAAAGTATCTGGTCGCTCGATATTTAAATCAAGTAAACAAGAGCAATTACATAAGTACTCGTGTTGGTATTTACTTTGAGGGGTAAGGACTACCAACTAAAAAATCATTCATTAGTAAAACCTCTATGAGCCACCAAATTGTAGCCACCATGCACCCCTTCAAAAGAAAGGTCAGTATTTGACGTTTCCATATGAGATTTCAGTTTTGATCTCGAGACTTCAAAAGAATTTATCTTACGGTTTGCATAAATCACTCCCCATGTGAGCTATGATGAAGGAGAAACAAAGTGGTGTATGTAATCCTTGCACCAGCTTAATTTGTTGTGATTAGGTACTGTGTAATCTTGTTCAAGTTGAATTTAACTCCAAAACCTCAAGATAAAATTGTTGGTGTCAGATTTCAAGTCATAATAATCAGCATCGGATATGCCATTCATCATCACTGAATTACAAGTTTACATATTTCTATTGAAATGACTAAAGCTTAATAGATGATACTTGACCCTCTACGACAATATCACCAATTAGTTACTAAGTTTTATGCATAGTAAACACAAAAATTATATATGCCTGATCAAAATTTCAACTAAACACGGTGAAATTAAAATTCTAACACAAACCCAATATCAGTACTAGAGATAAGAACAAAAATACAAGCACAAACCAGAAATCAAAAACGTATATACAGCATATCAATGGTACTGTGTTTCCTATTTGATCCAAATGGTACTCATGTTTTCAATAAATTCATTTACTATACCATCCAAAATCCAATTGAACTAACTATTTAACCCATAGAAGAACTGAAAAATATATAAACCATCCACTTTTCACTGAACAATTCATGCTAACTTAACGCAAAAATTGCTCTTTTAAGGTCAGATTGTTCAAATTAATTACCAAACCTCTCGATTTTTCCCATTAAAAGCGGACTCAGTATGTTGAAAACCCCCAAAATTAAAACAAAACTTAGAAAAATGACAGCAAGAGTTGATCAATTCTATGATCATCTCACTTCATATTTTGAATCGACAGATTAAGAGTTTTCTTGTATGATCATCTCGCTTCATATATTGAATCAACAGATTAGGAGTTTTCTTGGATGATCATCTCGCTTCATATGTTTTTGTCTGTATTTCATTTGTTTGTGTGCTGGGGTTTAGAAGATAATCAAAAGATAAGATAGGAAAAGAAACAAGGAATTCTAGATCGCAAGAGGGATTTTTATAATAGCTGAATTTGACATCAAATTATTTTGGGGGCAATGAAAATTTGAAACCATCCAATAAAGTTGGCGCCAAAAATGTCTGCCAATTCTTTTTTTTTGCCGCTCAACTAGAAACTGCAGTTGTGGTCGTCCGATTGAGTGGTAATCCGCATGAAGTCTTATATTAACATACCAATCGTCGGATTCAAGACTTAAGTATTCTATTGGTTGGGTATCCATCTCAAGGATCGTACTTGGTATCTTTTGCCATGAGTTCATATTTTTTTCTCTTTTTTTCCTTTTGGTGAGTTCACATTGTTTTCTTCTACATGACAAGTCAAATCTACTTGTTAATAGTATATTTCTGGAATAATGATTATCTACAGAATAATTCTACAATGGCCGTGAGAATGTACTGGGGTTCTTTCGCGTCTCACACAAATAAGGAAGCCCGGGGATCCACCGCCAGGAATACAGGGGGACAAGTTTTGGTGTGAGATATGGGAGAATCCAAGATACATTCTCTCAGTAGACAAATAAGTTTTGTTATTTACATGTAATTTTCTTTATTTATCGGGCAAAAAGAAAATTTTCAATATTAGTTCTTTTCAATTACATCATTCGGTAACATTTTGTCGAATTCATCCATATTGTTGAAATTTGACAATTTTGTATAGTTTATCCCGATCTCTATCAACAAATTATCTAATTTCTTCCCGTGCTTCAAAAAGAAAAAGGGAAAAAATCTAACTCCTTCCCCTATAGGAATCATCCACATTTCATCGATTTCATACTTCGTTTATATACATTTTGGATAAAGCTTGTTTATTTCGTTTCCATTTGATTTTGTATAGTTCACCATTCACTAATCAATTTTCATCGAAATTATAAATCTATTGGTTGGAACCGAAATAAATTTCATCAATGACACTATAATTAAAAATCTATAATGGAACCCTAAACTAGCAATATTGAATCCAGATCCATCATAACGTCTACATATATGGCCCAAAATCTACACCTAAACACTAAATGCACAAATGTGTAAGAAAAAAATTGTTTATGTGGATGTGGTATTCGATTAAAAGTAAAAAAGAAGAAGTCATTTTTAAGATCCGCTTGGAAGACTCGAGTCAATCAAGCAAGCTCAATGCTAGGGAGCGGGTAGAATTAACAGGTAACTATATAAACCATGGAATCCAGAAAAATCTGAGTGAGGTTGAGCGATATTGGATAAGATTGATAAATAACGGGTGAAATTGACTAAAATCAATGGACGTTTAGTTAAAATGATGGATAACTAGAAGAAAAAAGAAACGATGAAATCTGACTGAAACTAATTGAGGCGGCCGAACTTGGTAAGATTGATGGATAACTTACAAAATTAAGTGAAGTGGACGGAAACTTGATTTGAATTAACAGGTAAAATGGAGAGGTAAAATATCATAATTTATGGTTCCTCGGTGGAATTAGCTATCAAGTACACAAACTCAGGCTACCAGGTTGATAGAGATAAAATCTCTTATGTTTTTGATGTGGTCAGAGATACATAATTCTCGATGCGATTTTACGAACTTAACCGTCGTCAAAAATCCACCATCAACAATATGCATGCCGGGTATTAAGGGTGCACAGGAACCAATCTGGACCGACGGTCCGAACCGGAACCGATGGAACCGTACCTGGTTTTGGACCGAACCGAGGTACAAGGTATAGGTACCGGTCCAAAAAATAGGAACCGAGGTCTGGGGGTACAGGTACACGGTCCAATACAAGTACCGTGTCGTACCGGACTGAAAGTCCCGAATAATAAAAACCGTTAGATTTAGGGGATAAGGGATCAGTATTAGCCGTTATATTAAAGGGGGTATATAAACTAACATAATAGGGTTAGGGTTTCAGTTCCCATTCTTTCTTTTTTTTCTCGTCTCCTCTCTCTGAGAAGGAGAAGAACTTCTTCTTTGTTAACCCATTCTCTACCAAAGTTAAGTAAAAAAAAACCCTCAAATCTTTGTTTCTTCATCAAACTGAGTTCGTATCTCTTTGTATTACAATTTTTGCCTGTGTTTCTATTTTCGATGTTAAGAAAATAAGAAGAACAATTTTAGAATCTTAATCACGGGGTAAGTAATCTTTACTGAAAATTCCTTATTTCTTTCTTTCTTAATCACCTGATTTGTTTCATCTTTTTTGTTCAATTTGTTTTTAATTTTTGTATGCCTGTGATTGAGATTGACGGGTTTTTGTTTTTCATTTTTTTTTTAATTTTTTTTCCAAAATACTGGGTGTAGAGTTTCAAGAACTGATCTAGTTGAGGAGTATGTGTTCTTCTTTGTTTATTGCTTAGATTTGATTTTGGGAAACTTGATTGTTTCTGTTAGGTTCAATAGAATGATTTAATTATGTCTCAAAGTTTGTGCAAGTTTGTATCAGATTTGGAAATTGCTTTGGCTCTGGTATTTATCAACTTGTTGATTAAGGTTGTTGCTTTATATTAGGTGATTGCTGGATTGTGGGTTCTATCCATTGTGGGAGCTTGGTGCAATTTCTTGACCTTGTTTTACATAGGTAAGAGAGAGTAGTTGCATTACTTTGCAAGTTTCTTGGTCACATGTATTATGTCTTATTCGTGTGAGTTAGGTCTAACTACTTGTGTTCATAGATAAGCTAACTTAGGTCTAACTACCTATGATTAGGTCACAAATTCGGGCTCAAGGGGTATGTGTATCACGACCATCTTGCGAAAGTCAGACCCAAGGGGTATGCTTACCTTCCCTTATTATCGAACTCAAACCCAAGGGGTATGCATACCGTACTTTCCTTTATTGACTAATTTTTCATCGAACTTACTCGTATTGACTCGATATTCCCCTATGACATTCGATTTCGCTCAACATTCTCCGATTTTACTCGGAATGACTCATTATTAACCAGTGGATTTAGCTAACTGATGAACTGGAGAGGTAAAATAACAGAACTAATGGTTCCTCTGTGGAATTAGCTACCAAGTACACAAACTCAGGCGCCAGGTTGCTACCGGGTATGCATAACTATGATTATTTCATGAATTCAGGATCAAGGGTATGCGTATCACTGCCAGCTCGTGAAAGTCAGATCCAATGGGTATGCATACCTTCCCCTATTCCCGAACTTAAACCTAAGGGGTATGCATACCGTACTTTCCCTTATTTACTCAATATTTACCGAACTTACTCGTATTGACTCAACATTCGTTGGTGTCATTCGATTTTGCTCAACATTCGATGGTTTTACTCGGAATGACTCGATATTCACTAGTGGATTTAGCTATCTGATGAACTGGAGAGGTAAAATATCAAAATTTATGAATCCTCGTTGGAATTAGTTATCAAGTACACAAACTCAGCTATCAAGTTGCTAGAGATAAAATCTCTTATGTTTTTGATGTGGTCAGAGATACATAATTATAGATGCTACGAACTTGACCGTCGTAAAAAATCCACCATCAATAGTATGCATACCTCTGATTAGTTCATGGATTCAAGATCGAGGGGTATGCGTATCACTACCATCTCGTGAAAGTCAGATCCAAGGGTATGCATACCTTCCTTATATAAGAGGACTTTGGTCCAAAAAAAATAATTTTAATCCACCCCACAAGTAATGATTTTATTTGAATTAGATTAGCAGTTACAGTATCATCTTTTTTTTTTCCTTTTTTTTTTCCTTTTAGTTTGGAGATACAATTCTTTAAAAATACAATCAGTATAAAAGATTCTTATCGGACAAGAGACTTGTCGGTAGCCGAGCAACAAGATGGACTATAATCTCTTTTCACTAAAATTGAATTATCACGAATTACATATGAAAAAAATTATTTAATCACTACATAAACGAAATTATCACGGATTATTTAGATGTACGAGAAAAAACACAATTATACTTAAATGATTTTTTTTCTTTTTCTTTTTGAAGCATGTATACTTAAATAATGAAAATCACAATCTATATGACTTTAGTCCAACCAATAGAAAACTAGGACATATAATCCAACCGACACTAACTCAAAAGAAATACTCATACGGATTCACATATTTTCCTTTTTAGAAAAAATAAAACAAAAAAAAATTGAAAAATGACGCGTGGGCTTATGTCCCGTGGTACATGTGCAGCAAGAACCTACTAGAGATATTCCGTGACGTGGCAATGAGATAAACCCCATCCACCTACGGTCTGTATTTGGCCTCTCTATAGAAATCGTATAGAAACCCTAATCCTTTCCTATCCACTCATTTTAGCCTCTTATCTTTCCTCCTTCTCTCTCTCAAAACAAGTTGAACCATGCGCCTCCCTCTCACAATCTTTTCATATTCTTCTTCAACTTTACTTTGTGGTAGTAGTTCTCGTGCTAAATGATGAAGGTTGTTAATTGATGCTCATTGAGTTGTTGTATTGATAAATGATGTTCATTTCTTAGTAAAGGAATTTAGATCTTGAATGTTGGTTTGGTTTATCAAATTTTAGGTATTGTTGATACGATGTTTCTTTGATTACAACTTCCGTTTCTTCTTCCTCTATACTAATCTGCATCTGTATGCATCTCTCTTCATACTCATGTTTTCCATAAAGATTTGTTTAATCAAGACTTCATGCTTCCTGTTGGCTTAGGATTCTTTGATTTTTTTCAATGGTGATTTTTTTTTTGTCTACACTGTTAATTTCTGTTAGCCGCTATATGAATATGGTTGTCTTAGGATCCTTTTAATTTTTTTCAATGTGTCTGATTTTTGGTGTTTTTGGTTTGGAATGAACAAATCATGTTAGATTTTCTCCTCTCAGCTAGCTTTATTGAAGAAGGTACAAAATATCATTGATTGGTTTCTTGATTTAGTTCTTCATCCTATTTTTGTTTAAGTTTCATTACGTTATTATAGTTAGTTCTTCTTTTGATTTGCTTGTTTGTATATATGCAGGAACAAAGTTTATCACTTTTTTTTGGAGGAAGAAACTAGATCTGGAATGGGTACTCTAAATCAGAGCTAAAAGAACAGTTTGAATGATATTTCAGTGTTTTCAAGCTCTTCCAGTGATTAAAAGAACTTCGATGGGTGCTTCAAAGTCGAAGTAGTTGTATTAACGCTGTTCCTTACCATGATGAAATTCTAATTTATTTTTTCAAAGATATAAGATTGTATTTTATCTAATTTTGGTTTTTGTAAAACATGAGACTGTAATTTTTCTGAATAATAACAGATGTTGTCAATTGAATTTAGTGATAATAAATCAAATTGATTTTGCATTAAACTTTTCTTCTTCGAAAAAAAAAATTGATTTTGCATCTAATTTGGTTCATATTTATTTTCTGTATTAATTTTAATTTATTTAATTTGAGTCAAATTGGCCGGAAGTCTTTTAACGAACCGCGAACCAGGACATTCTCTGTTTGATGAGTAATTAGACCAACTAAATTCAGATGAGTTCAAAGTTTACACCGACTAAAATCTGGTACTTCAAACAACCTTGAGCAACTGATTATTGGTCAGTTAAGTTGCTTAAGGCGTATGTCAACTTAACATATTACTCGCTTGGATGGTTGGAATAACTGTAAAGCAATGATATTACTTGGCTGCTGATGATAGTTGAAGCATATTTTGAGCGACTCACTTGTGGATGATTGGAGTAAGTTTAAAGCAATAATGTTAGCTAGTCACTGATGTAGTTGAAGCATATTTAGAGCGACCCAATTTAGAATAATTGGAATAAACTTAAACCAATGATATAAGTTAATCACGGATGGTAGTTGAAACATATTTAGAGTGAGTGCCTAGCTGCTCTAGATCTATACAAATCCCACTTCTTGCAACTCGAGAGCGAGTGCCATTTTTAGTGGTTATAATGGCTAGAGCGACTCAAAATGGGCTTTTGCAACTAAAAATGCATGGTTGCTTAATCCAAGTTTTCTTGTAGTGTTTGTTAATGGCGATTTTGGATAGGGGCATGGGGCTCAAAAAGAAACTGTCGTTCGTGATTTTCAACTAACTGATTTTAGCTAATTATCTTTCCAAGCAAGGGCATTTTAGGAATTTGACACTAACAAATCAATGGTCATGGTCAGTTTCTTGATAATTTATGACGGATATGCATGAACTCGAACCTAATGTTTAATCATTATCTAATCCCACAACCATAGATCAATTAAGTTACAATAACACGCGCGTTATTTCACGTCAAAAAGTGGACTTTGGCTCTAATTATCACCTAGTTAGTATACTTAATGCCTTGGTTATTCTGATTATTCTTACAATTTTGGGTTTTTTCTGTTAAAGAGAGTGGACAATAAATTTCATTATCACCGCGTTCAACTGTAAAATTAATTACTTAATCATTGTGAATAGAATGTAAGTGGAGGGATTAAGACAAGGGTTGGCAACTGTTTAATATTTGTTTTCAAATACTAACTATAAAAGCAGTTCCTAAACTATCAGTTGTGTCTCTCCGGATGGGGTTTGAGTCTGTTAAAGGACCAAAAGTGGTGCCTCTTGGGAACAGACTCTTGTCCCTATTTTCAGTCACCTCTTCTCTTATAACCCTTTTCCAATATCAGAGTTTTACTTTGGTTTGTTGTTTGCGTTTTCAGTGTTGAAAAACGATTACGTAAAAGCCCAATTTAATTTGATTTTTCTTGATTCATTGAAGTGTTGGATCGTTAAGAAGGAAATTGTTGTGTCCTGGGAGACGTTCATCAATTAACCTTATGGCATCATTGTGGGGGAAATTACCGTTTTAAGGATATAGAGAATTCCCTAGCCTCAATCCATTATTTGATATTTCTCTCTCTGTCCTTATCTTTCTCTTTTACTTTACTAAATGAATGTATGGCGCAATTGATGTAACCCTTGGTGAGATTAAAAAGTTGGGTATTGGTGGAATATGTCCAAACTTGCAGGTGGTGTATACAATTGAGGTTGAAGAGTATCAACATCATTGTACAATTCTGCTGCAAGCCAAGTGTTTATGTTAATGTCCCAATGGGTTTTAGTAGAAATTTAAGTCACCGACTTATACAAATTTGGTGTTTCTACATTACCAGTGAACCCAACTTATGGTACTCCAAATGATGGAGGGGCCACCTTGTTTGGTTACAAACACTCATGGACTGCGAAGATCTATGCGACAAAGATATTCTTTAAGTTCATTCTTAACTATTAAAACTTTTTTTTGGGACATGTTTAGTACAGTATTAATAGTGTTATGTTATTTTTGTAGGATCATAATGATGCAATTCGTCTTATTCTTCGTCAAAAAGCTTCCAAATGGGATCTTTCTTTGGAGTGTGACGAGTTTCAAGCAAAGGTTAAAGAGTGTGTGAGTTATGGAGAGCTATTGAGTACGCACATGAGGATTTTGACGTTGTTTTCGTATCCGCATTTGTCAAGAGGTATTTTCCCAAGACATATACAATGCATCTTCCATTTGGCGAGATGGGAATTACTCCCGATGATTGCTCGAGAATCACCGACTTACTATTATAAGGTAAATGTCTTAGAGAAGGATACAACCCCTCGATGCATT
Source organism: Papaver somniferum (assembly GCF_003573695.1). Taxonomy (NCBI): domain Eukaryota; kingdom Viridiplantae; phylum Streptophyta; class Magnoliopsida; order Ranunculales; family Papaveraceae; genus Papaver; species Papaver somniferum. The sequence goes on along the minus strand of NW_020620714.1, from coordinate 142,440 downwards.
ATGAAGCTATTGAAGAATTGGCTCTAAAATGTCTAGGATGGGAGGCAACAAAGGATCAATGTGAGTTTAGATGTTATGTGAGGGAGCCTAAACGTGGCGATGAGTATAATCCATGAGAGACAAATGGAGCCTTTAAGAAGATGTTGAAGAAATTCAAGTTGGTAAAGTTGAAGGAAGAATTTGGAGGTACAAGAAAGAATGTGGAGAAAAGAAAGTTGGTGATGGACCAGGAGACCCTTAGGCATCATGTCACCGCTTATTGGTTATATCATCTAGGAACCATCATTTTCCCCGACACTTCTGGAAATTCTGGAAATAGGGTGGATGCACATTATCAACAGCTTTTGGAGAATCTCAATGAGATTAACAAATACTCTTGGGCCACTGGGGTGCTTGCTTTAGTTCTAGGAGAGATGAGCAAAGGGTCCAGGATTAAGACAAATCAAATTGGAGGTTACTTAACTCTTATTCAAGTGACCTTTTACATTGTCAGTTAGCAAATTATTCGCCTAAATTTTATGCTTCTAATTCATTTTTCATGTATGTGGTTAATATTTTCCTATTTTCGCATAGGTTTAGATTTATGACAAATTCCCTTCATTGTAGTGGCTAGGGAAAAGACATCTTATCTCTATGACGAACCTACAGAAGGAAAATGTTTGTTTTTGGACGAACAAAAGAAGTCTAAAGAAGAGCAATTGACTTCGTTGAGGGAGAAATTGGATAAACTTACGGTGAACGATGTGGTATTTCACCCATACGCCATACTCGATGATGTCTCTGTAGATGAAGAAAATCTGGATGGTTTGTCTACCGTCTCGGCTTATTATGGACCAATTTGGTATCCTAATGGCTACGCAATATATAATCCAATGAGAATACTAAGACAACTTTGTTGTGTCCAAATGGATCCCGACGTGGAGAATGAAAATTTCAATTTCGTGGTTCAAGGAACAAAGAACACCGAGAAATATTTTGTTCCAAATCATGAACCAACTCCTACGGTAGGACATTGGCATGCACTTCGTAACTACTACCTACTTTTAGGTGATTGTGTACCTTGTGATGGAGATGTAATTGCATGTGATGAAGATTATATGGTGTTTTATCAAGAAATTAGTCATCCTTTTGTGATAAATAGTGAACAACAACTAAGACTGATAAGGCGAAGGGGAAGGAAAAGGAGAGGGAGGCTAAGATAGCGCAAGAGGAGATGCCTATTTGTGGAGAAGAAGCTAAAATGTTATGGGATAATGTGGTAAGAAAATGTCTTCTCTTATACTTCCTTTGTGTTTGAAATTATTGGAAATATATTTACTTATGCTTTAAATTGGAATCAGGTGAAGAAGGGTATAAAATTGTTGAAGAAATCGATGTCTAAATCCGCAGTGGAGAGTCGATGTCGGCTAAGGAATAAACCTACTACTACAACGAGTGGGAGGGTTTTATAACTAGAAGAATGATGGAACCAAGTCGGTATAAGAAGTTGAAGAGTGATCGACACCAAGGAGAATGTTCAAGTCGCGTCGTGGAGGAAACTGGTCGAGTATGTGAAACCCCAAATAATGAGGAAGTTCAACCTAAAACTCGTGGTAAACAAGGAAGTGGTAAAATGGTTCGTCGTGGTGATCGTTAGTGATTTCGTATGGTTTTAGTTTCAAAAAACATCTTAGTTATGGATTTCGTATGTTTGTGTATTTTAAACAATTAGTTTGGTATTATACCGAATTTTATATTTGTTTTAGATCCTTATTTTTGTTTTTTATTTTAATTGAGTTTGTGTTTTAAATTTTATATGGATGAAATTTTGAATACATGATGTTTTTCAGCAACCTGAAATTTTATCACAGCTAGCCGAACTTAAAGATCGGTAACCTGTGACTAATTAATGGTAACCGAACTTTTTTTTTCGCCGAACAGCTAAATCCTACTAGGTTTCCGAAGACAGAGTTCGGTTAGATCGCAACATTTACTGGTTACCGAACTCTTCTCTGAAGACTCAAATAAAACCGATAAATCCTACCAGTTTGTGACTGAGACTTCAGGTAAAAAGTTCAGTAACCTGTAACTAACTAATGGTAACCGAATTTTTTTTTCGACGAACAGCTGAATCCTACTAGGTTGCCGAATACAGAGTTCGGTTACATCGCAACATTTTCACTGGTTACCAAACTCTTCTTTGAAGAGTCAAATAAAACAGATAAATGAGTCCAGTTTGTGCCTGAGACTTCAGGTAAATATTTCGGTAACCTTTGACTAACTAATGGTAACCGAATTTTTTTTCGGCGAACAGCTTAATCTTACTAGGTTGCCGAAGACAGAGTTCGGTTACATCGCAACATTTTTACTGGTTGCCGATCTCTTCTCTGAAGACTCAAATAAAACAGATAAATCCTACCAGTTTGTGACTGAGACTTGAGGTAAAAAATTCGGTAACCTGTGACTAACTAATGGTAACCGATTTTCGGTGAATAGCTAAATCCTACTAGGTTTCCGAAGACAGAGTTCGGTTACGTCGCAACATTTTCACTGGTTACCAAACTCTTCTCTGAAGACTCAAATAAAACAGATAAATCTTACCAGTTTGTGCCTGAGACTTCAGGTAAAAATTTCGGTAACCTTTGACTAATTAATGTTAACCGAACTTTTTTTCGGCGAACAGCTGAATCCTACTAGGTTGTCGAAGACACAGTTCGGTTACACTGCAACATTTTCACTGGTTGCCGAACTCTTCTCTGAAGACTAAAATAAAACAGATAAATCCTACCAGTTTGTGACTGAAACTTCAGGTAAAATGTTCGGTAACCTTTGACTAATTAATGGTAATTGAACATTTTTTTCGGCGAACAGCTAAATCCTACTAGGTTTCCGAAGACAGAGTTCGGTTACATCGCAACATTATCACTGGTTGCCGAACTCTTCTCTGAAGACTCAAATAAAACAGATAAATCCTACCAGTTTGTGACTGAGACTTCAGGTAAAAAGTTCGGTAACCTGTGACTAATTAATGGTAACCGAACTTTTTTTTCGGCGAACAGCTGAATCCTACCAGGTTGCCTAAGACATATTTTGGCAACCTGAAATATTTGCACAGGCAACCGAACTTAAGTTCGGCAATATCAATACACAGATGTGCTTACCGAACTATTATCTGTCAACTCAATAAAATACTAACATTAACTCGATAATGAATACCACACTTCAAAACATATTGTTACATTGATAAGCATACTTAGTTCCATTACATGTGTCATTTAATCATCCTCAAGTGAAATTTGACCTTCATGTACAATTTCGTCTGATTTCGACAAAGCTTTCCACATCTCCATGTTATGCTCATACATAATACACCAACCCAACATTATATCAGAGTTAAATGCAGGACAATAAGAGTTTCTGGATATTAGAGGCAGTGGACAATCCGGTTTTAAACGAAGGCCTATAAAGTGGTTGTTGTTAGTCAATGCCATCACACATCTCCTTCGTTTGAGTTGCTCGACACATACGGTTGTTTTCGTGGTGAAGGTGAAACTAGCATACTTTGAGAAATAATGAACCACACAATTAAATACCTCGGAAATTAAGTGTCCACATATCGGTATGCTCATCCAATAATCCCAGGAAGACGACATTGATACTTAATAAATTGCTCAATGAGACTACCCAACCCATCGCATAACGTTGTATGAGTGATTGCACAACCATTATTTAGCTTGGTACCTTCGATGAAAGGCCCAAGTTGTTGATTGACAACTTGAAAACCACAATTACCATCCGGAGGAACTTCGTCGGCGGATATACCTTATTCTCTAATGTATAGAGGTAGCAAATTCAAATAGTCTTTATTTGGACCCTCAAGCTTACCATCGAAGATGGTTGGATAGGACAAATTGGAGACTTAAGCTTCACATCACCAAAAGATGGTTGGCTTGGTTGTGATGGACACATCGTACCTTTTTGCTTCAAATCTCGCTCACTTGTTTCGTCTTTCTCCTCAATACTCATACTCCGTTTCTTGGTTTGCTCCAAGTACATTGATGCGGGATACTCATGGGCCGAAGGATCTATAGTAAATGGGGTTTCCTCACTTTTCTTCTTACGTAACACCTTTGCATATTCTCGTAGTTGTTTTCTAGTTTCTTTTTGGCTTGGCCTACCTTTGCGTTTTCCTTTCGACGATTCATAAACATTCTCCGAAGTTTGTGGATATATGATTTTCCTCATGTCATCCCAAAATATTTGTTTTTGGAGCTTGTTCATGCCACGATACATCTCTAGTACGGTTCTACCCATTTCGTTATCACCAAACTCCTCTCCAGCTTCTTCTCCCTTTGGAGGAGGGATGAAACTTAGATGCTTCCAATATGGATCAATGTCTCTTAAAGGGATTACGCCATTCTCATAGTTGATTATCATATGGCGACAAGGGAGTCCCATAGACTTCTTCATGATACATACACACACATCATCCCTCTTGGTTTCCCACTTATCAATCAACTCGACTTCTATAATCAACAACTTCATACATTGTCGAGATACATTGTAATGGATTCCATTGAACAATGGGTGGTCGGCATATTTTCCGGTCATTTTGAATATACGATTTTTGTGGAACTTCTCTTTAATTCTATCAATGTCGCGCTTGAAGCAATTTTCCCTAGCATTCCACACGGTTACGAAATTATCAACACATCCAAAGAGATTCTTCTTCAACCGATGGTGAGCCGACTCTAAAACTTTTCGCTTGATTTGTCAAGTGTTTATATTGGTTGGTATAGGCATTAAAAAACCTATCTTTGTGTGGTTCCAACCATTGGCGAAGAACATACGATACAAAACCGGGAAAATCGGGAGTATCCCAATGGGAGATAAACTCCGCAAGATTTAGATGATACTCTTCCTCGGTAAGAGACCAACACAATGATTCTCATTCACCGTTGAAAGCAACCCATTTAGCGTAATTTAGATGGTATTGTTTTTCAACTTCCTCTTTTGCATCCGCTCGTTCATGTTCCGGTAGAATCTTAATCTCTTCATATCCTTTCTTCTTGGGTGGACAAATTATTGGCTTGCACCTATTTATCAAATTACACCATATATGGAACGTACAAAGCATATTGTGTGCTAATGGAAACACTAACTCTATTGCATTCATCAATGCGACTTCATTATCGGTACTATAACCCCGGGAATATCATCACCTCGGAAGGTTGCCTTAACTTGTTGTAGTGCCCAAATGTAACTAGGTTCTTGCTCGTCCCTTAAAAAACAAAACGCCACGGTAAACGGTGACTGCGTCGAAGTACACCAAACAATATTCAACAATGGCATCTCGTACTTGTTCATCTTATAAGTACAATTCATTATGAGAACTTCATGAAAGCATTGATTCAATTGAACACTCGTTGGATGCGCAATGAAGAGTTGTGTTATCTCTCCGTCTGAATCCACATCCTTTTGAACCGCGTAGTCTTTCTCTTTGGCCAAAAAAAATAATAGTTGCATCACTTGTCTATCTCTCCATTCCTCCTTTCTAATTGACACTATTGCATTATAAATGGTGGACGAAGATGAGTGGTTATCCTTGTTATCCTCCTTTAGTATTTGGACCATTTGAATCGGTGAAAGACCCATTTTCCTCATTTTAGCTACCTTGTCCATCTCTTCAGGAGTTAGCTTGGCCGCGATGAAATGTCCTTCAAGATGCTCCGGACGAGGGTGGTTATGACAACCTTCCATAACCTTGTAGAGAAACCATCCACCCCATTCTCAGTTGTAATTAAATGCAAGCTTGAATGGGAATTTAATATTCTTTGAGAAATTTTTGTTCTTCCTATTTGTCTTTCCTTTATAAACATAACCCTTCCTCTTGTATCTTTTATCGGGATCACCACTTTTCTCACAAACCATTTCAAAACGGATGTTGCTTTCTCTCCCATTCAATACTAATAAGCACATGTATTTTAGTGCATGTTGTCTAGCCCAACTCTTAGCCTCTAAAGGACTTTTGAATACCAAGTCATTCATGTAGTGATGAGACGCGTCATCGTACAAAATATCAACAGGGGTAGGTTGATTTTCCATTGGTTCTATTGGATCAGATGCAACCTACGAGTAATAGCACAACGTCAGTACCAACTAAAAATAAGAAATACTTAAATTTTCTGCAATGTAAACATAATATACGATCCTGTCGAACAAAAAGTTTGGTTATGAAAAAGAAATTGCGATCTTGCCGAACTTGTTCTTTGGAAATTTCAATAGTATAGTTCGGCAACATAATTAATACAATCGACTAAACTGAACTATAGAGTTCGGTTATCTATTCAATGAAGGTGATTTGCGATCTTTTCGAACATAAAGTTCGGTAACAAAAGGAATAAACTCGACTAAACCGAACCATTAATTGTATACTCTATAAAATTAGTTCGGCAACGTTTTCTGGAAAAAGATAACCGAACTCTCAAAAACCTCAATTAAAACAAAGTTCGATTACATGCGTATGCTGAAATGAGTAACCGAACTGCACATATAGGAGAGTTCAGCTACCTGTTTTGCAAAATTTCTAACCGAACTAGTGTCACCTAACCGAAATTTTATCCTGAATTTCGATTAGGCCAATTTTTTGCACAATTCAAGCTACATTAACTAAATTTGAGACATACCTGAGTACGCATAGCTTCATCTTCTGGTTGTGGCTGATAAAATTCATAATTTGGGTCGTTAGGTTGAGTTTGGGGTAAATAGCTTTCATAATCTAACAAATAACTCATATCCGGATCATTAGAAATATTCACAAATATTTTAGGAGATGAATGAGGTTTTGATTCTGAGGAGGAGCTTTCATCACATGAATCACTCATATCGTATTTACTAAAATCAAAATAAGTTTTCTGGGTTCTTTCCTCTTTCTCTTCATCTTTTCTTCTTCTTCTTCTCGTTCTAACAAAACTATCCTATTAATAACTCACTGATCATTAATTAATCATTACACTAACACAAACTAATCAATAAACTAACCAAAGATAAATTTGGTATTAAAATCTTTTTTAGATAAGAGGTGACCCAAAACTACTTCAAATGTCCAAACAAAAATGAAAGACTACTCCCCCACCCCTATTTTGAGTAGTCACCAAAACATGCGTTCTAAATCTTAATCCACGTTTTGGATACGGTTGGCCTCTAAGCCCATTAACAAAAACCCATTACTCAAAGAAGATTTTTTTACCATACAATTAGGGGTGTGCAACGGACGGACGGTTGCGGATTAGGGGTCACCCGCAACCAAACCGTCAAAGTTGCGGATTTGAAAAATCAAACCGTGACCGGCCCAATCACCCGTGGATTTTACATCCGCGGATCCGCGGATTGTACGGGCCGGTTGCGGATTAACCTCGGATTTGTTAGGCCAAGCCCACTAATTTTAGAGCAGAAAATGTTCCATTTCGGCCAAGCCCACTAACAGCTCTAGTATAAATGGGCTTTGAGAACCGCAACGGTGCGGAGGAACTATATGTTATACATCTCAAATATCAATTCAAATAGCAGCAAACAGTAGAAGTGAGAATTTAATCTAGTTACATTAGTACATATACTAAGTAAATCCCGAGAATTCACTCTGCATAAAGATCAAATTATATCATCTTTACTCCTGAAGTCATATAGCAAGAAAGTTAAAAACAAGGACCTCAGATGTAGTGCTGGATCATTACCTTCCCTTATGAAACTATGTTTGCATGTGGCATCTCTGGCCTGGGTACTGCAAGGCCATTTATACTGCGAGTTTTTGATTGTTCCCAACGGTGCGGGTAATCCGCGGTTTTTAAAAGACAACCGCAACCGCAACCGCACCGCGTGCGGATTTGAGAACTCCATCCGTGTCCGGCCCATACATCTTGCAGTCTGGGTGAAATCCGCAATTTTGCGGACGGATACGGGTCAAATCCGCGGTTACGCTTTTTATGCTCACCCCTACATACAATCCCCTAATTCCCCGCCATCAGATTCCGCACCCTCAGGGTAAAAAAAATAATGAACTCCCGGAATATCCGGTTAGTAAAAATCTCTGAGTTAAAAAAAACAAAAATATCTGGTATTTCTATTTTGTCTCATTTGATTCCTTCTTATCTACAAAAACACCACAAAATCAAAATTTTCCACAAACCCTAGAGAAAGTCCCAAATCTCAACAAAAAAATTCCCAGATTTCACCAAAAATCATCAGTCAGTCATGGCATTAGCAGGTGCAAGTAATCTAACTGCACCATTCCCAACCCCAAAATCCTCATTCAAAAAGCTCCAAAACAAACCCAGAATCTTTGCAATTCACTCACTAGAGAAATCAAACTCATCAAATCCATTAAAACATTCATCAAATTGGAGTTTAGACAGTTGGAAAACTAAGAAAGCATTACAAATCCCAGCTTATAATGATAAACAGGAACTTGAAGATGTATTAAACCAGCTTGAAAGATTCCCACCATTAGTATTTGCAGGTGAAGCAAGGAAATTAGAGGAAAGATTAGCTGATGCTGCTGTTGGTAAAGCTTTTTTACTTCAAGGTGGTGATTGTGCTGAGAGTTTCAAAGAGTTTGGTGCTAATAATATTAGGGATACATTCAGGGTTTTGTTGCAGATGGGTGTTGTTCTAACTTTTGGTGCTCAAATGCCTATTATCAAGGTTTGCTTGATTTTTATGCCACTTTTGTTCTTCAATTTTACATTTTCTTGTTGCATATTGTCTCTATTTAGTCATTGTGGTTGTCCTGTGATTGTCAAAAATGGGGTGTTGCATTTTTAGATATTGGATTGGATTGTTCTTTTGATGCATTGAAAAGGAATTTGTGAAAATTTGTTGCTGTTTAAGGTGGGAAGAATGGCGGGGCAATTTGCGAAACCAAGATCTGATCCATTTGAGACAAAAGATGGGGTGAAACTACCTAGTTATCAAGGAGATAATATCAATAGTGATGCATTTGATGAGAAATCTCGCAGACCGGATCCGCAGAGGCTTTTGACAGCTTATGCACAATCTGCGTCCACACTAAATCTTCTTAGAGCTTTTGCTGTTGGAGGTTATGCAGCTATTCAGAGAGTTACTAAGTGGAATTTGGATTTTGTGGAGAACAGTGAGCAAGGTGATAAGTATAAGGAGCTTGCGCAGAGAGTGGATGAAGCTCTTGGGTTTATGGCGGCAGCTGGACTTACTGTGGATCATCCTATAATGACTACCACTGAGTTTTATACGTCTCATGAATGTCTTCACCTTCCGTATGAGCAAGCGCTGACAAGAGAAGATTCCACTATGGATGGTGGTCTCTTCTATGATTGTTCTGCTCACATGCTTTGGGTTGGCGAGAGGACCCGTCAGTTGGATGGTGCACATGTTGAATTTCTCCGTGGTGTAGCATAAAGGTCTGTGCTCTTGCGTTCAAAGCTAGTGTGTCTGAAATGAACCTTTTGGTTTGTCTGTTTCATTTTACCTTACGATTTGCTAAATTTGCAAGCTTATATGGTAGTCTGTGCTGTTTCGTGTATGTGTAGGTAAGTGACAAGATGGATCCAGCAGAGCTTGTGAAATTGTGTGAAATTCTTAACCCTCACAATAGACCTGGAAGATTGACAATAATCGTCAGGATGGGAGCTGACAAAATGCGAGTGAAACTCCCACATTTGGTTAGAGCTGTACGTCAAGCAGGGCTAATTGTCACATGGGTGAGTGACCCCATGCACGGCAACACCATCAAAGCTCCATGTGGCCTCAAGACCCGCTCATTTGATGCCATCAGAGTAAGTAAAAAGCTCAGAAATAGTACTTCCCCGTGGTGAATTGGCATCCTAGAAAGTAAATCTTCTTGACACACCGTCAATTTAAACAATTTCAGGCGGAACTGAGAGCATTTTTTGACGTTCATGATCAAGAAGGAAGTTACCCAGGAGGAGTTCATTTGGAGATGACAGGACAGAATGTCACAGAATGCGTTGGAGGATCAAAGAATGTGACTTTCGATGACTTGGGATCAAGATACCACACTCACTGTGATCCCCGGCTCAATGCTTCACAATCTCTAGAGCTTGCTTTTGCTATTTCAGAGAGACTAAGAAAGAAAAGACTTCGAAGATCAGCAAACCAAACCGTTCTCCAAAGTCTGAACTAAGGAACGTTTTGATTATTCTGCCTGCTTATAGCGAAATCTTCACATCTAATCCAATAATCTTTTTTTTTCTTCAATCCGTACAATGTATGTAGCTTGGGCAAGTTTTCTTGACAGATGCTTGATCTTTTTCTCACTGAATCGCTCGTTTGTAAGTGTAGGAACGAGAAGAATCTGTGATGTTATCTTTTTTCGCAATGTTGACGGCCAATTTACCTGAATAAATGTTTATTATATTACAGTAGAAGCTTGTTTCTCCAGTAACTTCATCTTAAAGGCATCACCATGTTACTAATGCCCCTTTGGAGGCGTTTAAGATGCATTCATGAATTCCTTCAAACAAACGCCAAGTTATTACTGATACCAAATCTTTTGCTGACTTCAGCGTCGACGCATAACTTCATAAAGGTGCGATAAACTGGAGACATTGACATTTCTTCTTGCAGTATATCCTAATTCTTCCTCTTTGGATTTCTTTTATCGATCACCGTACCATCGATTTCTACGAATCTTCTTGCGGATTTCTTCGAGAATGTTGTGCTCAAGCTTCTCTAAGTTAACGGCTAATTGCATTCTTCAGGAAAACAGTTATGGAATGAGTAATTCCAGTCATATTCATCACCAACTTATACGTTAAAATCCATTCTACTCATACTTGCATAGCCTGCGCTTCAAGTCCTGAACCATAAAAATGCACTGGCCTTTCATTTCTATAAAAGGCATCCACCAGCGGCCAAATATCTCATCTCATTTCCATTCTTTTCATCTCTCTCATTCTCTTAGCCATGGCAGAATTCAGAAACAGCAACTATATTCTCCTTTCAGCGACAATTTTCTTCACGATCTTCTTTCTGACGCTACTGACAAATGCAGATGCAATCATTCATAATGTTGCCAGTTTTGGCGCAAAGGCAGACGGAAAGACCGATGCAAGTCCAGCATTTCTCAAAGCATGGACTGCTGCTTGTAGTTCTTCCAAACCATCTATGATATATGTTCCTCTTAAGAAGTATCTTATCGGTCCAACCGAATTCGTAGGACCATGTAAAAATTCGAATATTACTTTTCGAATTGATGGGATGCTCATTGCTCCAGATTATAAAAAGATGAAGTTCTCTGCTCAGCACTGGCTAACTTTTAACTATGTAAATGGAATGTCTATACTTGGAGGATTTCTTGATGGCCGAGGCTCTAGTTTATATGCGTGTAAGCTTGCTAGAAAAGATTGCCCGGCAGGTTCAACGGTTTGTATACACTGCTAACCAACTCCGTATCAGTTATTTCAACTCTGCATATACCTTTTTCTTTTGTGCGAAGTTTTTAACACTTTTTGTGTTATTTTCATGTGCAGTCGTTTTCCATCTATAATTCGCATAACATTAGAGTTGAAAATCTGAAATCCCTTAACGCGAAGCTATACCATATCGTTGTTTATGGATGCAAGGATGTCGTATTAGACGGAATCCAGATCCGTGCTCCAGATGAAAGCCTCAATACAGATGGTATACACATTCAAAAAGCCTCCAATGTCCGTGTCTACAACTGCGGTATAAAGACTGGTGACGACTGTATCTCCATTGGTGCTGGTACAAGAGATTTATTGATTCAACGCGTCGCTTGTGGACCTGGACATGGTATAAGGTAAGGCCATAGATATCAGAATGACCTTCTCTCAAAGCATGCATATGAGACTCGAACCGGAATGGAAACTAACATGTGTTATTGTAACAGCATTGGGAGTTTGGGGCATCAACTAGAGGAAGACGGTGTGCAGAATGTGACCGTAAAAAGTGTTGTGTTCACCGGAACGCAAAGTGGAATGAGGATCAAATCTTGGGCAAGACCCAGTAAAGGATTTGTTAAAGGAGTTTTATTTAAGAATGCTATAATGAACAACGTTCTATTTCCAATTGTTATCGACCAAAATTACTGTCCTGGTATCCAAGGTTGTCCTACCTCGGTACGTTTACGTTTCACAATAATCCTTCAAAACAATTATAAGCTTGTGGTTTCGTTGTTTAACAGGTTCTTGAATTATTATTTTTTGCAGAATTCAGGGATACAAATTAGTCAAGTTACGTACTCGAATATCAAAGGAACATCAGCTACTCAAGTTGCTATGAAATTCGATTGCAGTAAATCCCACCCATGCAAAGATATCCGTGTTGAAGATATCAAACTTGTTTATCGTCAAGAACATCAAGAAAGAGAAGGCAAACCACAACAACCAGCTACGTCTTTCTGTCGAAACGTCCACGGGATAACTCGTGGTTCAGTCTTTCCACCAAGTTGTGTATAAGGAATGTCAATGTTTATAAAAATTTGTAAACATTTCATTTATCTGTAAATATAATTGATGAATAAAACTGCTGACATTTAAACACGATAAACGTAATCGAAAACTAAAAACATTTGATATCTCAAACCCAAAGGGAAATTAGAAGTGATCATGTTTTTGGCCTCAGAATTTGTTGCACAGCCAACCTGCATTCTTTTTAGCCAAAGCTGCTCACATACACACAACGGTAGGTCTACAGTGGATTTCTATTCACATCCTTGTACAGTAAATATCGTGATCGAGTTTTTCCTAGTGCAGCATACCTGAGGGGGAAAACAGAAGTAAAATTAGGTGTGGAAGTCGAGGATACTCCTACCAACGGTTGGATGAGTAGTACTTACCATTGTGGTACAAATGGTGCCATCCAAATTGCATCTCCCGGTTGAACTGGGTACCTGTATCAAGCAACATAGTACAAGGACGAACTATTTAGTGAAAGTAAGTAAACCAAAGAAGGCACACCAAAAAGAGATGAATCTAGAAAGTAAAACGGTCACCAAAGACCACTAGTTTCATGGGATTCTACAATTAATGTATATGCCAGTATTCAGTTCCTGCATCTTGGTAGGGGTCAGATACAGATTTTTCTGCAGTGTTCAATACGTCAGAAAATTTCCCCATACTCTACTAAGATGCACCGCTAATGGAAGATAAATGATATTCTAACCGCTACACTAAATCTTACCAATTTTCTCCTAGTCGATAGATTCCTTGACCATCTAAAAGCAACAATCCGTGCTGATTATAATGGACTTCCTGCAATTGCAAAAAAGTACACATATTACAGCTCTACCTTTCAAATTTTTATGTTAACCTGGGAGCATCATTATGTAAGTTCATATGCTGACCTTTTCAAAAGAAATAAGCAACTCAAGATTCAAAGTGATAAGTAAAATGAGTGTGCGATAACTGAGGATTTGACAAGGCAACTTTTAGCAAACTTCTTCAACCGAGTGAAGAAAGAAAAAATTACCTTCACATTAAGAAACTCCCCAGGTTGAAAATCCACGATCTGCATTTTTTACAAGATATTACATTAGATTTGGCAATCAAAGAGAAAACAACAGTACCCGATAAACCAATGGGTTATGACGGCCAGACATTCCAAAACAATATTGAATGACTCACATGGACGTTGAAGTCATAAGGAGCTGACATAGGCAAAAGCTTCCGTAGCTCAAAAACCTGAAAGCATACAAAATGGTGACAAGATGAAGAATCTTATGTTAGTAGTAGTAACAAAATAATCCAAGTAAAACAATTGTTTCAAAATATCAATATGGCTGGATATTACTTGATTATTAAAATGTATGATGAATTTTGACTATTTGGAATGACAACTTTACCTCGCCTGGAGTTTCAAGAAGTGGCTGCTTATCCCTTGAGCCAACAATCTGCTCAGGAATATGATTTGGTAGACTGGCGTACCTATATGAGAAAGAAAATACATCACAGATACTGAGTATGGTCTTGTTTGGCAACTTGCATTCTTGCAATAGATTTAACACAAAGCAATACACAAATTTAAGAACAGTATCCAACCTTCGTTCAAAAACAACAAGAGTAGCCGGTGCATCACAGGTCACTGAGTGCTCAAGATTAGAAGGTAGATATGCATAAGAATCAACCTGAATTCCGGACAATAGGATCTCATATCTGTTGCGGAAATAACAAAATATACTCCTCAAACTATCACATCAAAAATGTGCCTAAAACTACTAAGAACTGAAAACAAAAGAGATACAACTACAATAACTCCCAAATAACTACTCTGAAGCACTTTACAGCTTCTCATTGCTTTATCTGGGGAATAGCGAGCACCAAAATTTCCCCTACCCGGATACTGTTGCTAGACCCTACAGGTATATCCAGAGAAACTTACAACTAGACAGAAATTAGCAGTAATTTGTGAGTGCTTCCAGACACATTTGTCAGTGTAACAATTCCTTCCACCACGAAAATGAACCTAGAAGCATAACCGAAAGAGGGGCACAAGAAAATCAGATTACCATCCAAACTTGTTTTCTCAAACAAGACTTCAAGAATTCAAAAGAACATACCTTTCAACATCTTTCGGGGGTGGTGCGGAACTTGAAAGCACTGCAACCACAAAATTGAAAAATCAATCTCCTGCAAAACAAAAACATGAAAAATTTCAACAAAAATTATCATACCTTCCATCTTAGCCAGGTACATTATGAAATGTGCCCCCATTGCTGGCGTAACTAAATATGCTCCCAATGTATTTTTCCTGCCAAATTATAAATAAAAACGGCACCAATTAACAGCCAATTTTTGATTCAGATCGTTAGTGAATCCCAAAAATAAAAAAAACTTTACCATTCAGGAAGAGGGCTAAATACATGACTTTCTGGTGTAATAAGAGCATGATCTCTTTTATACACACTGCGAGTAAAACCTGGTAAATCTGCCCACCATAGAAAATCAAAATTGTCCAATTAGATATCATTCTACTGTTGAATTAAATTTATGGGGGCAAAACTGAATGATTTGGGGAAATCAAATTTGAAGTTTTTCATCATAGGGCAACACAAAAACCCAGTTTTTTTCAGAGAACCAATTCAAAACAAGAAGTAATAGAGGGTAGGTAGAGATTAAACCTTGAAGATGTAGAGGAGAAAGAGTTGGATTAGTGACTTTCCAATACTGTGATTTAATGGAGTTCGAGTCTTCTTCCTCAGAAGGAGGAGCTGAACAAAATCTTTGGTCATTACCCACTGCAAATCTTAGCAAAACTGAAAAAACAAATTCGTTTTACAGAAACTGAGGAATGGGTACTTACAAAAATTCGATATTTTACAAAGATAGATAGAGGAAGAGAGCACTATCAAGTGAAGTGAAGAAGAAGAGAGGTAGTAGTGATAATGATTTCAGCATGATGGGGTTTTTCTTCTGTGTTTTTTTCAGCTCCTGCAATTAATGAGCGATCTCTGTTAAAAACATTTGATAATTGTGATGGGTAAATCTAGAATTATCTAGATAGCTAACTATAACTCCCATGGGCTTATCACAATGCATAGGCCCAGTCTAGAGATATCTAGACTCTTCTAAGATAAAAAGAGTGCAAGCCCATTCTAGAGTCTTCTAAGACATTTTCCATCATGTGTATCTAGAGAATTCTTTCTCTAGAATGATCTAGGTCAATTAGCTCTAGAGATTTCCAAGTCTAGAGTATTCTTAGTAGTTGGTCATGAAGTAGTATAAATAGAAGCAAATGTTGGCCTTTGTGGTCATCCACAACTCAAGTGAGTGAGTAAGTAGTAAGAGTGAGAGCTAGAGTTTAAAGTAAGAGCCAAAGTGCCTCTTTATAAACAGCTAGTGTAAGCCAAAGTTGCTACACAAGCCTCTTGTAATATTTTCATTTTCATATTAATATAAGCCTCACCTTTCAATTAACCAACCTCTCTTCCTAAATTCATTTCCATAAACCCATCACATTTCCGCATTGCGCCAACAAATTTGGTATCAGAGCATCAAAATATTTCAATTTCTAACATGGTATCAGAGCGGGTTCAATCCAAATGGGCGCTAAAGTTTCCGCTACAAGCTGAAGGTGATAATTCCGCACACTAGAAGACGCAAGGTACGTCTCAACTTTCCAAGTTCACTACTTATTTTACAACCCCCAATAGAATCTAGTTATCACCCAATTCTAAGTTTAGAAAAATATGAAAAGAACATAGCAGCTCGTGAAGTTGAAGTAGTTCCTAGAAATGATAAGTCTCCATATAACATAAAATACAAGTAAGAAATGTATAAGTTTCACCTCCATCCATTAAAGAAAAATAAATAACAAAAATAAGAAGAGAAGTTTCCAACCTGGCAGGAGATGCACCAAAGAGTGCATTTCTAAAGAAAATTTGAGGGAAGAGCATCAAAGAAATTCCTCCTCAAATAATAGAGATGGCAAAAATGAGAGTCATCCTGTAAAAATATTCTACTCATAAAGTTGAGTGGGCGGAACCTCTGAACCTACGATGGTCAAGTTTCGTGAAAGGCGAGGAATATCAACAGAAGGCAAAGCCTCTGAATTTAAGACTGTCAAGTTCGGTCTAAACCGTGAAGGAGAAGGAGATGATTGTCACAAGACAGAGGCTCTGAATCTACAAGGAACAGGCTGCGAAAATGCCAGGTCAACAAAGAAGATCTAAAACAGGATATGAAGATACTACGAAGGCGAGCTGGTTTCAATGTGACGACAAGTCCGAAATGAATACACTACGAGCATGGGCAGGCAGCGACGAGAATAAGCAGCTAAAAGCGAGCCAAGATTGGGTGAGATCAAAATCAAAGACCATTACAAATCAAGAGGGGGTGTTGGAACATGTAATTTGTAATGCTGAGAAGATTCTAGAATTCTGCAGATAAGTCTAGCAAAGTCTTGTAGTGTCAACTACCAAGAGCTAGTCAATGGTAATTTGTAATACAAGAAACATCTAGAAACTAAAATGCCTAAGGATGTACGGCCGGTAGAGAAGACTCTAGAGAGTCGGTTAGTGCAAACAAAGTTTGCTACTGTTTGAAGTCTAGATAAAGCTAGAAAAGTGTGTCGGTTGCAATAGGATATTACCTAGTGAATATTCTAGAGAAATGTAGAGCTTGTAATGAAGGTTTATGTAAGACTATAAATAGGCATGGGCATCCTCATTTGTAAGTAAGCAAGATTCAATTCAATAGAAGATAAAGTTCAAATTTACAAAGTCCTTGCTTTCACCTTCACCACTAGAGCTCCTGGAGCTCTATACGAGCAACACCACTATGCTCGTATATCTCCGAATATAGTTCAACGTCAAAATTATAAAAATTTCTAACATGGTATCAGAGCATCAAAATATTTCAATTTCTAACAATCTCCTCTATGCTGATAGGTTTTTGTTTGGTTTAGGTTAGTGAGTGTAGTCAGTGGTGGAAGTTGATGTGGCTATTGCTGAAGTAGATAGAGTGGTGGTGGTGACACAGACAGACGGTGACAAAAAAGGGTTCATAACCCAAAAATGCATCCGCATCTTTAGCTTGGGGACTGCAACGTAATTAACATAAAAATGACTCCAGTCCAGCGCAAACAAGCTAACCATAGCAACAGGCCTACAGGTTTCACTGGTGCAAGAATGGTTTCTCCTTTACCTTCTTCCCTTTAGAATCTTGACTTAATGAATTACAAATCCAAACATTGCAGAATCAGAGATCTAAAATTTAAAACTGCTCTTCAACAAAATTGTTTCAACAGTAGGTAAAAGTAAAATAAAAGCTCCAAGAATTACAAGTACAAAGAAAAATACTAAATAATCTGCCAACCAGATGTGTAGAATAAACACAAGAGCAAGCTCTGCTTCTCTTACAACCTTTATCGAAGCTCTATACATGGAATCTGTCACACCACCAAGTAAACATCTCAGAAACTCAAACAGCAGACGATTATGAGCTTTCTTCTCTGCGATGTGGAAACAGATCCATGTTACTCTTTAAAACTAAACATGGGTTTTCTTCAGACAGGTTCGCAAAGTGTAAGCAGCAGATTATTAACCACAAGGGATTGTACAGTAACAACTAACAATTCTAGAACAAGACTAAGAAGGGTAGCAAAAGGCATGGAAGTGTTAACTCACTGTAACAGACTACAAGGTAAAACCTGGTCCCAGCAAATCAAAAAATACTATTTCAAATGTCCCTTGCACCATTGCTTCTCATCCCTCTCCCTCTTACAACTTGATGAGTCAGGGTTTCAGACTAAAAAGGCCATGGGATTTCTTTCATCCCTCCTTCATCTCTTGCGGCGTTTTCTCTTCTCCCTGTCACTCTCTGAATTGCGCCGTTTTCTCTTCTCCCTTTCACTCTCTGAACTTGACGATTCAGATTCTGATTCAGAACTCGAATTATCGCCACTAGTAGAACTTGAACTCCAAGATTCTCCTTCCGATTCTGAAACTTCTTTCTGTTGCTGCATAATGAGCCTTGGCATGTTCTTCAAGTATTCACGCAAGTTCTCTGTGATTCCACCAAGCCCTATTGACGTAAAGAAGTTAATGGAAAATCTAGTGTTTTTGGGATTATCCCTAGGGAAGATCGATTCAAATGAGTCCTGCATAGCAGGATCAATAAGCCGCTCATTCAGCAACCTGATACCAAGGTGCTCAGACAATTCCTGCCAATACAAAATTATAATTTCATAAGGTTCAATATCAAAACAAAAGAAGGCGAAGTTTTAATACATGTCTTTCTCATACTACATATAACCGCAGCATCATAAAAAAAAATGAAAATACATACCTGAAACAGAATTTTTATGAAGATACGTGAAGATGAAGTAGTATCCTCCTCTGTCAAGCGAATATAAGCTAACACATGCCAAGGTAGAGCATCTGTACCAAGTAAATGTGCAAAGAATTTGGCGACGTTACGGAGCTTATTGGTTTCGAGCCTATGAATCATAGAATACTGCTGGACAAAACACTTCTCAAAATTTTCCTGATGGATTCTGTTGATCATGCAAAAACGCTGCCCTAAGAGACCATAATACCGAAGATAGGTTCTCTCCTGACTACAACACTCCAACAGCATTATGCACAGTTCCATCTATAATACCCAATATGAAGAAAAAAAGGTCAAGCATTAGGTTCCAAGGAAATCATCAAATATTTCAATTAATATTTGTAGAACTGGGGAAACAAAAAACAGTTTGTCGAAAGCAGATCGGGGAGAGGCGCAAATCATATAAAACAGAAACCACATCCATCACTTACCTCTTGACCTGGCTCAAGCTTAATCTTTAGTAGTTTGTGTCCAGCTTCCTCAAAGTCCACACTCGACATAATAGTGAGGTAGATTGTCCTCCTTAGATTCACAAAATTCGTCTCGGTTTCATCCTGTATCTTCATTTGCTCCTCGTCCTCATCTTCCTCGTCAGAGTCATCATCATCCTCACCATCCGAGGGTGCATCAGAGCCTTCTTCTTCAGATGACTGATCATCACCAAGTATGTTGCGCTTCAGATCTTCATAGCGCTTCTCATGCTCCAGAAATTCTGGATCCACCTTGAAAATATCTGAATAATTACAAACAACATGTTATATAAACGAAAGAGCAACCATAACGGTGTATCAGAGAAGACTATCTCAGGGAAGCTTTTTTACAAAATACATTACCTAGAGAAGTCTCTGGATCCATCGTATCCTCGAGGGATAATTCATGAGTAAGCTGGTCTTCTTGTTCCACAAGATCTAACTCAGGCCTGACCGCAGGGTGTCCCTGCATATATTCACAACTATTTAGTATTTTTTCCTTTTACATGGTCTCAGCTATTAAAAAAATTCTGATACCAAACTGAAATGAAACTCCAAAGCATAACAGGAGGGGAAGTATGGGCATTACCTGAAATTTGGCTTTTCTGATGGCAAAGAGGCCTTCAATTAGAAACTGGACCCTTTTGTCTATCTCTCCTTCATGAAGTATTCCACGAAACCGCTCAAAGATACCTTAGAACATGAAGTGCCACAAATAAGAGTTAATATTGACAGCACAAAAGAAAAAGAAGAACTCGATAATATATAAAGATAGTGAATCAGTGCCCAGTACAATACTCTCATTTGATAATCCATGTTAAACCTAATCTGCAATGTTATAACCGTGCACAGGATTACAAGAACAACGTTCAACACAACCACAACATAACGTACCATGTTTCGCAAAGCAATTACACTCCCTGCAACTGACCAGACCACATGTCAATCTCATTAACTACCGGAAAGTCACCAACCCAGATATATACCAATCTTACTCATTATCTTCCCACCAACTCTTAATAAATGATTCAGTCACTTTGAGCTAAAAAAATAAAAATACCATGTTTGGAGGCAGAAGAAACTACATAAGAATCAGTAGTTGTTTCTTAAAAAAATTAAAATAATGATTAGTTACCACAAATCTTGAGATAATGATTAGTTACCACAAATCTGTATTTCTAGAATCAATCAACCAACAATGCATACTAGAGCATGAAGAAATGAGGCAAGGCAAGAAAGTCAGATTAGAAAAAATGTAGAGGAAAATAAATAGGTACCCTAGCGATCTACAACATAATGACCCCAGATAATTCTAACAGCACCAATGGGTAAATAAACCACAAAATTGTGGATTCTTTACCCGGTGGTGTTGTAGGAATCTTCAGAATTTTCACCTTCATAGCGTTCTTCCACTCAACATAGCTTTAAAATTTTGTTGGGTGGATACACAGCTTGCTACTACAACATATATACAGTTCGATCGAAAGAGAGTGGTGAGAGAGAGTCTTAGATGAGAAAGAAATACAAGAAAAGAGAAATTGTTTCTTGAGTAGTTGGGTTTTTAGCTAGTTAGACCACTAGTATGGCATGCATTTTTGAGCTAGTTAGCTAGACCACTAATATGGCATGCATTCACAGCAAGTGTCACATCAGATTTTGGAGAAATCATTACGTTTTTTTTTCCTTCTTCTTTGGAACCCCTTTTTCCCACGCTTTTGGGTTTGCAAACCAATTTTGCAATGCCGTAGTTTAATATGACAAGCTATAACCTTCTAGTCTCTTATAGTGTACCAATGAAAAAAGAACAAAATGGAAAAATGAAAACAGAAAAGGTTGCAGTGAATGGAGTGTGATAAAGCTAAGGTATGCATGCTTAAACCTGAGAAAACTGACAAGTTGAGTTTCTCATGTGCTCATAAGGATGCCAAGCCTGTTATCTATAGACAGAATCCATTTAACAAAGCATTGCCCAAATACTATACATGCTTGGTCATTTAAGAAACAGATCTTAATTGTCGACACTCGAAACAAATTTTAGGTAGAAGACTATTAACCAACCGACTACTGCATCTGACAAGTTAACTGTCTCATATGCTTATCACGATAGTTATTCAATCTTATGTTGCAATATTAATCAGTAATAGGTATCAAGAAATCTATTAGTTTTCATGCTCGCCAATTTAGAATTTTTGATAGCCCCAAAAACCAGATATGTTTGTCTGTTACACCTTTAGCTAAGGACACTGACAATGAGAAGTTAACTAAGATATCAAGCGAAACCAAATAAATCTATATGAAAGGAAAAGAAAAACAATGGTTTCCCTAGACATAACCAGTAATTTGTGTACCAGACCTAGTAATTTGTGTACCATGTTACCTAACAAACTTGAAGGTAGAAAAGTTTAAGAGCTTACATACATGTCTATTGATAACCAAAAACTTATATAAAGAATAAAAAAACTCACCATGGAGACCCTTGGGTGTAAGATCCTGAAGAAGTGAACCGCACTCTGTAACAAAACCGACCGCAACCTCAACACTGTCATCTGTGGGATTCTCTAGCAATACCGTCAGAAGCTCCAAAGCAATAATCTCATGAGCAACTTGCTGGTTAACAAGATGTGCTATAAACTTGGTGGCAGCAAGTAACTGCGGCTTATCATTCCTCTTATAAGCTCTTTTCAATTGTAACACAATCCTCTTCAAAAGCAATTCACCCACTTTCGTATTGACCACAGCAGACAATGCTGCGAAAACATCAGCAAAACCCGGAGAAGCCATTTGAGACTTCATACATGATCTACAGAACAAACCTCTTCCTCTTATAAGATTCTCAGCAAACAATTCAGGTATAATGTTCTTAATATTCATTGCATTCACTTTATTCACAAGCCCATTGATTGATTTACGCAACGCATCCCATGTCAATCTCTGGTATTCAGGACTACTCTTATCTTCCACATCTCTCATCATTCTAGCTAACCTAAACGGTGGAACGTATATTCCTCCACTCTTGCCCACTTTTCCTATATCAGAATAATCCACAATTTTCCTTGCTTCAGTCGCTTCTTCTTCCGATTTCTTGACATCTTCTCCCACATCATTATCAGCACCACCTCTTCCTCCTCAATCCTTGTCTCTTCTTCTACTACTTCTATCTTCATCTCTATCTCTATCACCTCTCCTCCTGCTACTTCTATCCTTATCATCATCATCATCCTTATCCCTTCGCCGACTACTTTTCCGATGTCTATCCTCATCCTCGTCACGGTCATGTTTTCTGTTTGAAGATCTCCTTCTATCATCATCCCTTACTTTAGAAACCCTCCCTTCCTCGTCGTCGCTGGAACCATGTTTTCTGTGAGATCTTCTCCTATCTCTATCATCATCCTTAATTTAGAAACCCTACCCTCCTCATCGTCATCACTGGAATCATGTTTTCTGTGAGATTTCCTCCTCCTATCATCATCATCATCCCTACTAGTCCTCTTATTATCATCATACCTTACTTTAGAAACCCTAATTTGACCTTCCTCGCCATCACTGCTATCATGTTTTCTGTGAGATCTCCTCTTCCTATCATCATCATCATCGTCCCTATTCCTCTTATCTCTGACTTTAGAAACCCTAACTTCACCTTCTTCTTCTCTATCATACTTAGAACTCCCCATTACCAAGCCCTAATATCTGATTTTTTTTTTCAGATTTTGAATACTATTAGACCTAATTTTCTTAATCAGATTTTGAAAACTGAGACTATAAAGAAGATGATGAGAATCAGATTACAGTAATGACTGACCTGGTTGATTGAATCGATGTATTGGATTTTGCGTTAAGAATCGGAGTTGTGATGGAATCGGGATTTGGAAAAGATATTTGATCTCAAATCTGGATTAGATTGTAATTTCTCATTTTCCGTTTTTATCCTTCTCTGGGGCTTACATGGTAACAAAGTTAAATTTGAAGGATTTACGATGGTGGTAAAAGTGATACCCCTGTACATAAAATGAATGGAGAAAATATAAAAGCAAGGTTATGGCCAATGGGAAATTCAATATGAATATATTTGATCATATTATTATTGGATGAGAATGCTTACCAGTTTGACCAAACTCTTTCGATCGAATGAGAGTCCGGATTAAGAGGCTGATTTTGGACCGTTTGTGAAAAAACTCATTCAACGACAGATGCTAAGTAAAAATAAAAATAAAATTTTTTTGTTTTGGGGATCCTATATTTTTTTATCATTAAAAGCATAAAATATAAACCTAAAAGGCACGTGTTCAGATGCTTAGTCTCGCAACTTGCTTTCCTACGGTCATAAATTCAGTCTTCAAGCTAGTCACTCACTCAATTTGGCTGTGAACGGTCGTAAATTCACTCTTCAAGCTAGTTAATCACTCAATTTGGATGTGAATGAGTGTTAAAAACACTCACTCGATATCTCCTGTTGCTCTAAGTGAATATGGATATCGGAGGAATATGGATATTTAGATATATTCTTCTAAATTTTCAATCAAGAAATCACTAAATTTGTAATCTCATAGGATTACAAATTCCTCTGAATTGAGATTTTCTGCAAACAAACCTACTATATATTTATGTCTAATTTAACATTTGAATATTTTTTTTCGAACAAAAATATTGAAAAATAATTTGGTTTTAGTTATTTTTCTGAAGTGTCACGAATAATTTTTAAAGATTTGTACACCATTGGAGATGCTCTTAGATCTCTGGATATATTGGCTCTGAACATTGTTTGATCGATCATGTCCTACTACACCGTTGTTGAAACCCTAGTTAATTGAGGATGCCAGAAGAGATTTT
This sequence comes from Papaver somniferum, assembly GCF_003573695.1. Lineage (NCBI taxonomy): Eukaryota > Viridiplantae > Streptophyta > Magnoliopsida > Ranunculales > Papaveraceae > Papaver > Papaver somniferum. The sequence goes on along the minus strand of NW_020620714.1, from coordinate 118,322 downwards.
CAGGTAGATGTCCTTTTAAGTTTATCTATGAAATTTATTTTAAGTTATAGGTGTATATGCAAACTTTTAGGAAGACTACTTTATAATGCAAATTTATTAAATATCACCTTAACCATATAAACAACCACAAAAAAAATGTTTACATCTCTCGTAGCGTGCAAGAATCTTATTTATCGTTCAATAGATTATATTTCAATATTATCAGCATCATCAGCAGCACTAGCGTCGTCATTTCCTACAAGTATGGTTACATGTGATGGATCGTTATTCAGATGAACAATTACTTTTCCAACAATTACTTTTCCAACCACTTGATAAACTTGTCATGTGTATAGGTTGACTACTCACACGTACAGGTTCTTGTACTATAGCTAAGTCTTCCTAATTTATGTTGTAACAACTATCAGTTGCCCTGTTATATAGCTTATTAGTTTTTAGTGTTTCGGTTCTTTAGCTGCACCTTTTATTTAGTTATTTCTGTTATGTATTCTTATCTCAGCACCAATGTAATGTGTATAAATATCTCTTAATGAAATTCATCTCTACACAGTTGTGAGAGAAAACAACTCTGTCACCCATATTTCTTTATGGTATACTAGACCTAGGTTAGATTTTTTTTCTGCAACCTAATCATCATGACTATCGAAGGCGATCAATCAAACCCAAACCCTTTCATCGTCAATCAATCAAATTAAACCCAAACCCTTTCATTGTCAATTTTGAAAAGGACACACCAGTCCTTATTATGTGCACCCGTCGGATAATCCTACATCTATCATCTATACTTCTCTTCTCACCAGTGAAAACTGAAAATACGGGGGTCTAACAACCACACCCAAAAATTTGTTTGTCAATATGAGAGGATTTACTCCAATACACTTTCTAGAGAATCAACTAGACAGTCAGACTCAACCTAGAATAAAGTATATACTAGACAGTCAGACTCAACCTAGAATAAAGTATATCAAACAGTTTAATATCTCTAAGGCTCTAACTCTTAATTCAATCCGCAATCAACAAATAGAAATCTACGAGCACGACTGAATATCAGAGGAGTTACTTGAACAGTACCAAATACCAATATTCAAGTGTCAATCAATGTAAATCAACAACCAAAGGTTGGATATTCTAATTGATTGATTTTAACGCACAAACTGTGATAGTTTAATTATATAAAAAAAATATAATGCGGAAAAGAAATAACACAAACACCAAATTTTTTTAACAAGGAACTGCAAATGCACAAAAACCCCGGGACCTAGTCCAGTTTGAACACCATACTGTATTAATCCGCTACAGACACTAGCCTACTACCAATTAACTTCGGACTGGACTGTAGTTGAATCCTAATAAATTTCACACTAATTCAAGGTACAGTTGCGTCTGGCTTGAAGTAAGATCAAGCTTACGTTTGGCTTTATACAAGGTACCAGTTTCAATTACACTCAACACGATAGAAACAACAAGATCAGATCATGCAATTATAAAGATAATATTTAGGTCTGGCTTCACAATCCCAATGAAGTCTTCAAGTCGTTAACTTACACGGTCTCGAGAAGAAGCCTAAAGTTAAAGGAGAATCGACTCTAGTTATGCAACTAGTAACACACAGAAGGTGTGGGGATTAGTCTTCCTATTTACTAGAGTTCTCCTTTATATAGTTTTCAAATCTCTAAGTTACCTTGGTAACAAAGAATTCAATAATCATCATTAGATGAAAAACCTGATTCAACCAAGCTAATATCTTTCAACTATTAGATCGAACTTAGCTTGTTACACACAAATGAAATGTACCCTCATTTAGGTTTATATAACCGTACCTAAACGTGTACACCATGTTGGTTCACAAATAGTTAACCAAGGTTAGCCATATGATTACTCTCATATCAACCTTATTCATCTTAACGATAACTAGTTCAAATTACTCAAATAAAACTAGTTAAAGAGTTGTTCAATTATTTAGAAAACACAATTGAAATCAAATCAGTTTGATTCACTTGAATCAATCATGGACATTATAGCCACGGTTTGCAAAGATTTCATTCCTTATGATTTAAATGTTTAAGTCCATGAAATGACCGACTTGAAAAAGTAACCATCTTAAGTATGTGTACGGGTATGCGGACTTAAGCAACCGATTTTGAGTTTGTTAAGTTTCCAAACTCAACAAAAATTCTCGGTTCGAAAACTTCCACCAGTATGCGTACGGTACGCATACTTAAGGTGACTAATTAAGAGTTTTGCTAAAACCAAACTCAGCAGAAATTTTCGGTTCGAGAACTTCTGCCAGTATGCGTACCCGTACACATACTTAACCTGTCTCCTTCACCAATTTCGTATACACACATATGCATACTTTTGGCTCCCGGTTTATAGACTTATACGCTAATGTGCGAACACACTATATATGATTATATCCAAAGATGGTTACATCATCAAGTCTTTATTTTAATCATTAAAACATTCTTCTATAACGACAATAGCCGTTTTCACACACTATTAGCATCAAAGCAATTTTCAAGATATTGAAATAATCATTGTCGAAACATTCCAAGCCTACATCGAATGATTGTATCACACAAACCATGTAAGATGTTACTCGAAAATTTTCTCATGATATAAGATGAACTTGGTCGAAGCGAAAGCTTACCAACACATATTTCAAGAAATATGTAAGCGAGATATACTCAGCTCGAAATCTCAAATGTGTATAGAGAAAACTATATCGTAACACGACTTATGTCTCAATATATGAAATAGACTTTCCAAGTGATAGATAAGTTCAAGTCTCCACATACCTTTTCTTCGAAGAAGTTCCACAAGCTCCCTTTAGTAGTTCTTCGTCTTCAAGAGATGAACGTCGTGAGATCTAAGCTCAACTACACTATCTATGTCCTAGTCCGAGATATCATCAAATAGGCTATAAATCAAGACTTATAGTTTTGATCACTAACATTGACAAACATGCTTGAGATAGCAACACATGCGAGTTCGACCGAGCAATGCTCTAACAAAAACTATTGCACCTGGGCAAAGAAATGACAAAAGCTCTCAGTGCGAAAGGGAAAACGGGTTATATCGATGGAACTGAGGTAAAACCTACCAACCTATCAGACTTACCTTATTGGACGCGCTTCGAACGATATTGTTGGTAGTTGGGTCTCCAACTCTGTTGATCCTGAAATCCGTTCAAGGACTATGAATTTTTCATCCGTACGGGATAATGGCTGGAGATCAAGTCTAGGTTTCCCTATCATAATGCATCCAAGCTGTATACATTAAAATAATCAATTGCAAATCTGAAGCAGGAAAATCTGAGTGTTGCGATGTATTACACTCATCTAAAATCTCGTTGGGATTAGTTGGATGTGTTTAGGCCAATTGAACCATGTATTTGTGGAGCAAGCTAGAATTATGTGCAAAATCATCACCGTGACAGATCCATGGAGTTTATGCAAGGGTTACATAAACGATTCTCACCATTGCACAGTCAGATTTTCCTCATGGAGCCTATGCCCTCACCTGCAATGATATACAATCATGTCCGACAGGAGGAGCAACAAGGTATACACTCTTCTTCTGTTCCATCCATTGAACCGGCTACTTTGAATGTTTCTCGTGGTGAATATAAAAATCCAAGGAATTTTGCATCTCCGGGAAATGGCAATGCTCATATCCCAAGAAATAACAAACGCAAAAGGTCATTTTGTGACCATTGTAACAAGCATGTCCACATAAGAGCTACCTCTGGAAACTAAATGGTTAACTAAAATGGGCAGATGGGGTTGGGGTTTAAAAAGATGCTGAATTGTTGAAGATTTCTCATATTCTCACATGGCACTTTAAGTCTCCGGTTACTACTACTGCTAAAATCTCTTGATGCAGGTAACACCAGCGTCAATCAAAACGAAACTTCCTCTGAATTCATTGATTGTCTCTCCATTCTTTTTTAATAGGCCAGCTTTATTTTTAGCGAAATTTAAGGAAATTAAGAGAACTAATCATTGAAAGTGATCCTCATGACACTTGTCAATAAAAGAAGTGAAATGAAATGGTTCCATGACACTTGTTAGCAAAAGAAGTAAAGTGGTCCACATGACACTTGTCATCAAAAGAAGTTAAAGTGGTCCCAAAAAACTAAAATAACATTTGACTTTTCCAATTAGAAAACTGGCCTATTTTTTGAAACTTTTATTTATAGAAACTGACCTATTAAAAATGAACGGAGGGAGTATTTTGTATTTTTAAATTAGATGACGGCAATAAACTAGTTGAGATTTAATAATGGCAATTATAAGGTCCAACAAAACGAAACTTCCTCTAACAATAGACTAGTTGAGATTTAATAATGGCAACTATATGGTCCAGGACCACTGAACTATGCCCACGTAATTCTTATTGGACGACTAATTGCATATTATTGGCAATTAAATAGTTAAGACAGAGTGTGTGGGGTACACCCATTATTGGCAATTGAATAGTTGACTAATTGTATTATCGACTAACGATTTCTACGCATCATTATTGGACGACTAATTAAACCAAACCCACACAATTCATGTAGATTAGATTTTCAATCCAATCCTTTCCAGAGATAAAACCATTCTAGAGTACACCCTTTTAGTCTTATACATCATTTCAACATATCATACTTTTATTCAAGTAAGTTTCTTCATTTCTTGATCTTCTTTTCATTATCAAGTACTTTCAATTGAATACCAATTACTCACCATGGCGTTTGAAGGGATTGTTGCTAACGGCGTAACAGAAATATTGAAGAAATTGGTTCCGGTTGTTGCTCGAGAAATTAGTCTGGTGAGGGGTGTCGAAGATGATCTGAAAAAGCTTCAAGACACTTTAGAGATGATTCTACTTGTAATAGCTGATGCTGAGAGGAAACAGATCAATGATGCAGCTGTACGTCTTTGGTTAAGAAGGCTTAAAGATGTTGCCTATGATGCGGAAGATGTGATGCATGAGTTTTCCTATGAAACCATGCGGAGGTGTGAAAGGGGGAACCGCTTGAGGATCAAGGCTCGTGATTTCTTTTCATCCACCAACCCACTTGCTTTTCGTTTCGAGATGGCTAGGAAAATCAAACATATAAACCAGAGGTTAGCTGAAACCACCGAAGATATGAGTAAGTTTCATTTGCAAACTACACCTGCTAGCAATACTGTTACTCTTCCTGGTGAAAACAGTGAGCACCGGAGCCGAGAAACCGCACCCTGTATTCATGAATCAAACATTATAGGGAGGGAGGATGAAAAGGAGAAAATAGTAAACATGTTAACCAAAGTGATACCATCATCAGCAACACCATCTGGTTGTGATAGAAATACGGAAAAGGTCTCTGTGGTTTCCATAGTTGGTATGGGAGGTCTAGGCAAGACAACTCTAGCTCAGCTCGTCTATAATGATGAGATGGTAAATAAACTTTTTGAGTTAAAATTGTGGGTCCATGTCTCTCAAGAATTTGATGTGGAAAAGCTCTTAATAAAAATTATGGAGTCCTCCACGAAGAAAAAGTTTGATTCTCCGTCAAACTTTGCTGTACTGGTAAGTAAAGTTCAGGAACAACTAAATGGGAAGAGATATTTGCTAGTATTTGACGATTTATGGAACGAGGATGCTGGGCAATGGGAGAGACTCTGCAGTGCGTTGCTTGATGGGGCTCAAGGGAGTAAAATATTAATCACTACTCGCAAAACTCAAGTTGCAGATATGGTTAAGGGGAGTATTCCTCCTTACAAATTGGGGAAGTTACAGGATGATGAATGTTGGTCTATCATGGAGAAGAGAGCATTTTCTCCCGGTGGAGCAGTAAAGACTCCAACCATGACAAGCATTGGAAAAGGAATAGCAAAAAAATGTAGTGGCGTACCGCTTGCAGCAAAAATCTTGGGAGGTCTCATGCGCTTAAAAAATAATGAAGGCGATTGGTTGTCAATTCAAGAACTTGATGTTTTGAATACAAGAGAAGGTCAAAGCGAAATCATACCCATACTAAAGTTGAGCTATGACAATTAGTCGTCTGAGTTGAAACAATGTTTCTCCTTCTGCTCTATATTTCCCAAAGGTTGGGAGATAAATAGAGTAACACTGATTCAGCTGTGGATAGCAGAAGGATTTCTCGACACTTGTAATGTGGGAAGCAGAAGATCAATTGAAGACATCGCGGATGAATACTTTGAGAGTTTGGTATCGAGTTCATTTCTGGATCGTGAGGATTGGAGCTTCTTGGGTGACATAAAGACGTGCAAGATGCATGATCTCGTGCATGATCTTGCAAAAGCTGTTGCCGGGGATCAGGAATTGGCGTCTCTCAAGGTGAGTGAGTTGAATAATACTTCTGAAATACGTCGGTTACAGTTAATATTGGATGTGGATTTATCATCAACAGAATTTCTGAAAAGCTTAAGTAACGCGAAGAAGTTGCGGACACTTTTTATCCCTGAAGGTTCAAACCTGGTAGATCCTTTTATATTCTCAGAAAACAATCAGTACTTGCGTGTGTTACATGTGGGTAGTTCACCCAATAAAATTAGTATTGCTCGTCCAAAGTGGCGTTCTTTGAGTTTGCTAAAACACTTAAGGTACCTCCGCCTTTCCTGTCTTGATCTTAGGGATGGAGAGAATGACCAGTCCATCAGTAAGCTTTATAATCTGGAGACATTGGTATTGAATCTCGTAACCGGTGTTAAAATTCAAAATCTTCTTACATTACGGAGGGTCCATATAAGCTAAAACATCTAATTGTATACTTTGTCACCCACCATGTTATTGGTGACTGAATAAAACGTGCCCACGTCACAATGTAGAGAGACCAAATAGAGAAGCACCATTTGTCTATAAATTACAGGACCCTTATTAACATTTTAGGATAACTACCCTGTCAAATCACATGCGACCTTAACTATGCCAGTTACATAATTTTTTGTGTAGTCATTATAGAGAAAGAGATTACTCATTAGTTATTCACTTCTGACCAGTGAGAGCTTAGAATTTGATCTAAAGCCAAAAAGTGCTGCTTGTTTTTAAATGTAGTCTAGGAGCCACAATTATGACCAATCTGCGGTCTGAGTAACTAATCGTGTGTTTCCTCAGCTAAATCCAAACTTGCCCCACAATGTCACCCTCCGTAACTAATCGTGTGTTTCCTCAGCTAAATCCAATCTGCGGTCTGAGTAACTTGACCCTCCGTAAGCTTTATAATCTGGAGACATTGGTATTCAATCATTAAAAAAGCTCAGATATCTTGAAGTCTCATGGACGGATATGGTAGAACTACCTGATTCTGTCACAAGTCTTTCTAATTTGCAGACGTTGGATCTCAATAACTGCGAATTAAAAGTCATTCCTGACTCTATTTCTGGTCTGAAATCTCTTAGAATTTTAAATCTGTCAGACAACCCTTTTGAAGAATTACCTGTTTCTGTCACCACCCTCTCCAATCTGGAAACATTAGATGTCAATACCTGTACAAATCTAAAAGCCTTACCAGAGTATGTGGCATGTCTTTCTAAATTGAGATTATTTGATTTCAAAAAGTGTCCATTGCTTAGAGAATTACCCAATGATTTTGGAGCTTTGACTCAGTTAAGATCTCTTGCCCTAAATGATACTAAGATCGAAGTACTACCAGAGTCTTGTGTTAACCTCCACAACCTTGAGTATGTGAACCTTTTCTATTGTGAGGTTCCCAAAGATGTAAAGAATTGGAAACTAATACTTGGTTTAGGGAAACTAATTTTCCTTGAAGAGTTGGTTTACGTGGTACCAGAAAAACTAAACACAGAAGCAGAAGGTAACGAAGGTCTTGAAGAGTTAGGGAATCTAAACTTTCTTGAGTTGCTGTTTATCACGAATCTTGAGAATGTGAAAGACCCGGTAGATGCTGAGAGGGCGAATCTGAAAGGAAAACAGAATCTTCGTAGATTGTGTCTGCGTTGGGGAGTGGCCATGATGATGATGCGGGACGAGAATTCGTGTAATTTTCAAGTATTTGAAGCTCTCCAACCTCCCTCTGGTTTGAAACTATTGGGTATTCATAACTTCATGGGGTCGGACCTTCCCATGTGGATGTGTGGATCTGGTATTCCAGATTTGGTAAAGTTGGAACTCGTACACTGCGTTGGAATAAAACAACTACCATCATCTATTGGGCAGCTCCGAAGTCTTCGATTTCTTGTTCTTGCAGGATTGTCTTTGAAGAGTTTTGATATTGGCGAATTTCCTTCGTTACTGACTCTCGAACTTTCTGATATGGTCCTTCTAGAGGAACTCAGTAATTCATATCCTTCTTGTCTTCAAAAACTGATTATCGACGGCTGCAAGAGTTTAACAGAAATCCCTTCATTTCCTTCTGTGACGGAATTGAAATTAGTGAAGGTCGACAGCAAGTTAGTATGCTCAGTTGGGAGAAGCCAGACATTTCTTGCAAATCTAGTTTTGGAGAATATTGAGGAGCTTATATACTTCCCAATAAGAATACTCCAAAACAATTGCAACATTCAATCGCTGTACATTGATGGTTGTAATCAGTTGGAAGGCTTTGGTGTAATTGATGATGAGAAGAAGAACATGGTTCCTCTGTATGGCCATGGACTCTACACCGGGTCTCTTCAGAAATTGTATCTCATCGACTGCCCAATTTTTAAGTTTCTTCCAGATTTACGAGGATGGACTTCTCTAGGGGGATTAATCATCTTCAACTGCCCACAAGTGAAGGAGTCTTTAACCTATGATCTCAGAGACCTCTCTTTTCTTAAAGAACTGCGGGTTGATTTTATTCAAAGAGACGAGAAGCGAGGGGATCCAACTACTACTACGGAATTGATTAATTTGATGAACAAGTAGCAGGTATTGTCCCTCTCCCATTCAAAATCGTTTTCTTTTAGGCTGTTCTTTTGTCAGAGGTATCGTTAATTATAGCGTGCCATGAATTGTGCTCTGTCTGCAGGAACGTGCAATTGGAACCGTATCTGAGATCCATTTCCTCTCTTAAATGATGATAAAGCAGAGCCCACTATTTTGTCAGAATCCGACTTAGCTCATATGCAGGACTTACCAAGTGAATCCAAACAGGGATGTTAAATAACCAAATCAGAAAGCCCCTTAACCAAATATTTTTTAAAGACAAATATGCCCTTTATGTGTTAGTGTGAATAATCTGGATGAATGATTAAAAATTTTGTTTAGTGATTAAGATAATTTTCAGAATTATAAGGTTGTTTAGATGAAAAAATTTGGGTGGTGGGGGGGGGGGGGGGGAATCAAAGTTTTGGTTAAGAAAGAGAGAAAGAGAAGGAGAAAGTGAGAAAATTTTAATTTTTGATTCAATGGAGTAGGAGGGTCATAATTCATATAAAAAACCTAGGAAAATACATATCAACTACAACAATGATTCCCAAATGGCTGATTTCTTAGATTATGAGAATGATTTTACACAAACTCAAACTCAAACTCAAGAACAAACTCAAGTTGGTAATTTTTATGAGCCAAATCCATATGATGAAGACATTGATGAGGAACTCAATGATTCTAGTACACAGGTACACTTCTATACTATGCTTAATCTCACTTTTATAGCTCGAAATTATCAAAAGTTTGGATTTTTGCTTCATGGTTCGGCGAAACAGGTTGAGGTTCGGCTCACATATATGAGCCGAATCTACCAATTGATGAACAGTTCGGCTCACTGAATCTGTTTACTGCATGCGCCGAACCTATAATTTTCAATTCCAACCCTTTTGCTAAACACTAGTTCGGTTTATATGAAAGTTTCACAGTAAGCCGAACAAAATCCTGAATAACCCGGAAAAAAAATAATTACTAGTTCGGCTTATATTTAAAAAATCGTATGAGCCGAACCCCTATGCATTTCTATTTGTGACTAGGTTCGACTTGAAATTTCATGAAATGTCATGCCGAACCGTTCATATACACTTACAGGAAGCTTTTGTGAAGAATAGTTCGGCTTATTTAATGAAAATCGTATGAGCTGAACATACCTTTAAAAATCGTTTGGTACAAAATTTGTTGATTGTTCGGCACATATTTAGAATATCGTATAAGCCGAACCTATTCCTGAGAGTTCTAGAATAAAAAATGTTAATGGTTCGGCATATATTATGATTATCAAATGCGTCGAACCCCTATGCATCTCTATCTGTGAATAGGTTCGGCTTGAAATGTCATGAAATTTCATGCCGAACTGTTCATATACACTTACAGGAAGCTTTTCTGACGAACAGTTCGGCTAAAAACGCGACTCAATTTTGAGCCGAACCAACACCGTAAAGGTCATTAATCGATGAAAAACAGCAAATAGGAGATTGGATTTGTAAAACTTACTTTCTTATCCTCATTTCCGGAGTTGGAGATGCAGTTGGTTCAATTTCTGGTTCAATTGATGGTTGATTTTCAGTTTCTACACCTTCATCTTCAATTGGTTCTTCTTCTTCAATTGATTAGTTAGAAGACGATTTGGTTTGCCTAGTCCCTGCTTTTATTTGTACGAGTCATTATGTAGTTGAATTTAATCGACGATCAAATTTTTGCGAATCGATAATTAATCACGGTGATGATTTTTTTTTTTTGCGGGAGGGGAAGAGTTCGGCTAGAGTTGGAAGAAGAAGAGATGTATATGATAGGAAACTGATTTTGATTTTATTGATTTTGATTTTAGTTATTTTTTTGAGGATAAGGATATATTAGTAATTTAAATTGTTTGAGAGTATATAAGTAAATGCACTACCATTAGTTGCCCCTTATCAAGTCATCCTAGATGGAAAAATAATTTGGTATGCCTAGAAAGAAATGGGTATGCCTAAAAACAGCCCTTTAGTGAGTACTGAGTAGGCGTGTACCTCAACAAGGCCCAGCCTGAAACCCAACAGGAAATGCGAGGTTTAAAGGATTATTTGGTAAATTATTGTTTTCTGTTATCCAAAGCCCTGAAATATCGTTTGATGTTCCGGAAAGAGAGAAAAAGATAGAGTAAAAGTGGAGAGACTACCGCGGTGCTCAAACAAGAATTTTAGAAAAATAAATATCAAAATCAAATCAAATATGAACTTCAGAACCCAAAGATCAGATGAGAAATGGGTTCGGTTCTTTCATTCAATCTACTTGATATCATATATAATTCAACTCTGATCACTGATTTGATTTTTCAGTTGTTGATGATTTGATATTTTTGGATTCAATTTCCAGAAATCATTTTTCTTTTCTAGGGTTTAATCATTGAAAATGGTGATGTTCTTGAGAAGTCATGCCAGAAGAGAAGTAGATGAAGAAAGGAATTACTTCAAGAAACTCCCTCTTGAGATGAAATCGGAGGTTTTAACTCGCGTACCAACCGAATTGGTTGTCGACTGCAAAAGCGTATGCACTAATTGGAATGATATCATTTCTAATAATCCATCCTTCTCCAAGATGCACCTTGATCGTCATCATATGAATCCTCCTTATTCTTCTTGTAAGGGTTGGGTGCAATAATCAAAAACAAAGAAAAATCAATTAAGCAAAAGTTATTGATACTTAGCTCCTCTGTAATGGAAGTGATCGATTCAACGAAACGGACGAGCTCCCGAGATCTCCGCAACAGCAACAAGGCAAAACTTTGGAAAAACAAAGTAAGTCACGTGTTCAACATGCTGCCCTTAAGACATTAGCAACCGACAACACTCATCAAGAGTGATGCTATAGTCATCACAGGACGGATAGCTCCAGGATGAAATACCCTACTACACCTACTACTAGCTTATGTAGTAGATGCTCAACTTGAGCTTGGTAACTCCGGATAACAAAACCTTAAGGAAAATCACCAATGTTTAATAAAACAATATAAAATTATTTTCCCTTGGGGTCTCTCTAAAATATAGAGAAACCCTTTTTCCTATTAATTTTTACAAAAGTAAAGAATTTGTTTATATAATGGAATAATACAACTTATGAAAAAAAACTCCCCAATATGCGACTAAAAAGTTTATATAGTTTCTTAATATAACTATAAAGTGGAAACTCGACGATGTGGGACTAATAAGTTTTATTCACAAAAAAAAAACAATAAATTATTAGTTTTATTAAAAATTTTAAAAATCACTTTTTATTAGTCGTTTTAAATTGATGTTTTAGTATAAAGTTATGATTAATTAAACTAAATATGGTGTCTATATATATATATATATTTGCATTTAGGTCATACATCTGATGTTTATTTATTTATTTTGTATTGATTTTTATAACTTAGACCCCATTAGAAGTTAGATTTCAATTATATCATACATATTTGCCCTACAAGATATGCAAATTTCAAAATGTCTAAACCTAAATCATTTAAAACTGAAATCAAGTGGGATCTATCGACCCTAGTTGTCTTTATATCCCTCCGTCCCTGAATGTAAATATTGATCCGCACAAAAAAAAAAAATCAACACAGTGCATTTTATCAGTTTTTTGATGTACATATACTTGTTTACTAGCTAGAGAGTGAGCTAGGTACTTATATTTGGAAGCCTGAGGTATAATGAAAATGAAAGAGAGGAACAAAATTAAGGATACTATAAATTAAGTATGCATGATCACTAATTTTTTCTTTTTTGTCTGTATTTATTGCACACAATATTAATATTAATTAATTTTTTATAATTATGTTTTGTAATCCCCCAACCCATCTGCATCCATCCAGGTCATCCGCTCACATGGGATATCAAACCCATCAGATAATGGACCGGATGTGAGTGTATTTCTAAATCCGTCGTTTTAAGAGATTAGATATGGGTAGTACAAAGCACGCACCCACCCATTTATTGCTCATAGGGATGCAACGGACGAACGGATGCGGATTAGGGGACACCCGCGTCCAATCCGTCAAAATTACGGAATTGGAAAACTAAACCATGTCTAGCCCAATCACCCCTTGTTTTGACATCTGCGGATCAACGAATGATACGGGCCGATACAGATTAACCACCGATTCAGTTTTTTTTTTTCAAAAAAAAAGGTAATTACACTTTGTGTAATGCCTTCAAAAGCTTTCAGCTATACAAACAACGTCAGGATAGTGATCGTACCGTGTACACCATCAAGTGGTCGTAATAATATGAAATGAAAACTATGTATAAGTTGGATAGTCGAGTTGACATTTTAAATTGATTATCTTGAATCAGAGCATTTTACAGAAAACAAAAAACAAAAATTAACTGAAACTGTGTAGGTAGGCTCCAACAACCATCTAATATGAAGGTATCAAAATCAATATTTCCCCACATGGCGCTGTTTGCTGAACCTTCAGGTGATCGAAGGTAGCTAGAACTGCATATGACAGTCAATTAGAGTAACACAACTTTACTTACTACTCACTAAACTGCTCGCTCTACGTCTCAACCAACGGTAGGTAAAATGGAGTACCCAATGTTTTTATTCATTCATGTCCAAAGGTAAATGGAAACCTGAATTATCCAGCCTGGTGTGTATGCAAACCTTTGTGCAGACTATTTTATAACCCTAAGTTTATTGAGGATCACCTACACCATCATACAAATAACGTCAAATAAAACAGCCCTAGGCTCATGTTTATGTCTCCCGTGGCGTCCATGAATCCTATTTGTTGTTCAATAGATTGCGCTTCAATATTATCAGCATCATCGTCGTCATCGTTGTCAAGTACTATTACATGTGATGGAGCTATTCCAATGAATAATAACTTTTTCTAACGTCACTGGGATCGGAAATATTGTATTGAAGTTGCGGGCTCTTGTAATGGTTTGATTTGCATACGCGTATCGAATTCTGAATTTTGTATTTGGAAGATATTTTAGTTAAAATTGGTGAAAATAAGATATTTTCGTGCTTCAATTTCATGCCTGGAGAAGCGACCGAGACAGTTAGGTATGGGTTTGGTTACGATTCCCACTTTGAAGATTACAAATTAGTTAAAATTGTAACAAATGTGTTATATGGGATGGGTTAAGTGGTAAAATGTCCCAAAATCGATCCCTACATTGTGAAAAGGCACCGTATTTTGGAAAAAGATTGAAATGCCCCATTTCCTTAGATTTTTGTTAGAGAGAGTTAAGTAGTCGAAATTACCCTTCAGGGTACATCGTTCATAATTTTGGGTTTAGTGTTTAAAATTCAGGGTTCAGGTTTCAAGGTTTAGGGTTCAGGATTTGGGGTTCAGGATTTAGGATTCAGGTGGTAGTGGTGGAGGTGGCGGTGGTGGTGGTGCGGCGGTGTTGGTGGTGGCAATGGTGGAGATAGTGGCAGTGGTGATAGTGGCGGTGGTGGTGGCGGTAGCGGTGGTAGTGGTGGTGGAGGTTGTTGAGGAGGAGCTGGTGGCGGTGGTGTTGGTGGTGGTTGTTCTAGTGGTAGGGGTGGTGGCGGTGGTGGTGGTAATGGTGGCGGCGGTGGTGGTGGTGGCAACGGTGGTGGTTGGTGGTTGTTCGTTTGGTAGTAGCGGATTGGGGCATTTTGATTAAAAAGGATAAAAATGAAAATTTAAAACCCATTAACCGGTCAAGATGCCGAATTTTGATCAAAATGCCCCAAAACTAACGAAATACATGGGGTTTTTCAATCTTTTTTCAAAAGTCCGGGGCATTTCACAAAATTGGAGTCGATTTTAGGGCATTTTACCACTTAACTTTTATGGGATCGATCTCCCTTTTAGTTTTGCTCAAATTGAGGTCTATACATTAGGAACAAACTCGTATAAAACTAAACAGCGCGTGAACCGATACCGTGTTCTTCCTCCAGGTGACTATTATGTTTGGCTCTTGAATGGAGTTTTTCATTGGCCAGGCTTTATCCGGGAAACAAATTTCAGAGTTATAGTCTCTTTTAATATCAGCGGCGATAGATTTGTGGATTTCCTATATCCGGAAGAAATCATTAAATATCTGCGTGCAAACAATTCATATGATCATATGGGGTTATTGAGAGGCCGTCTCTGTTTGGTTTTTAAAAATAACTATCAAACGTCGTCCAAACGCAAGTGTTGAACCATGTAGACCTCTACAACTCGATAAAGCTATCCCATACAACAACAACCTAACAAAACTAACGCATGCCTGTACGTAATGTACATGTGCGAACAAATTTGGAGCTGGTTTCTTATGTACGAACAAATTTAATGCCACAGTGTTAAAAGGAAAAGAGCAAAAATTCTACATTTGGAAATGGATTTGTTTAATAGAAAAATATATTACAAAGCAATATTTTCAAGTTTCAAGTTTCAAGCATAGTTTAGGAGAGTTGGATCCAATCAAAGATACCATGAATTTGATTAGCCTTATCCTTTTGACCCAGATATAATCATCTTTGTTTGCTTATGGATCTCAATTGTTTGTGAGTAGGAGAAGATTGTGAACTATTACTTGTAATCAGTTTAAACCTAAAACTAAAACTCATATGCTTAAGCTACCGTTCGATGAGAAAGCTAAAACTCATTCAATAAATTTGAACAGTAATAAACCCAAATCTTCTTCATCCATGTTTAATCCCAAACTCAGTATCTTCTTAACTCTACAGGTTCCTTCATCTAGGTTTTCATTCGAAAAGAACTACACATGTGCAACAGAAATAATGGCACCATTAGAAAACCAAGTGTGAAACAAATCTTAAAAATGTTTTCATTGGCGATCAAGGAACGGGATGACGAAAACCGAAAAACAAAAAGAAACACCAATGCAATGCAATTAGTCCAACAATCCCATTCATATTTCTCTTGAAGTATATAAGTAGGAAACTCGGTAAGAACGATGAATCCAACCAACTACAGGTAAGATTCCATCGTCATATTCTACGAAAACCTAAACAAAGCCTAAATTCGTTAACTTCGAGAAAGAGTGGCTCGGAGATCGAATCCTAGACTACTATATAGGTCAGAAACTCAGTAAGAACGATGAATCCTACCAGCTACAGGTAAGATTCCATTTTCATACTCTCTGAAACCCTAAACAAACCCTAAATTCGTCAACTTCGAGAAAGAAAGTGGCTCCGAGATCGAAACCCGGACTACTATATAATTAGGAAACTCGGTAAGAACGATGAATCCAACCAGCTACAGGTAAGATTCCATCGTCATATTCTACGAAACCCTAAACAAACCCTAAATTCGTTAACTTCGACAAAGAAAGTGGCTCCGAGATCGAATCCTGGACTACTATATAGGTCAGAAACTCAGTAAGAACGATGGATCCTACCAACTACAGTTAAGATTCCATCTCCATACTCTCTCAAACCCTAAACAAACCCTAAATCCGTCAACTTCGAGAAAGAAAGTGGCTCCGAGATCGAAACCCGGACTACTATATAAGTTGGAAACTCGGTAAGAACGATGAATCCTACCAGCTACAGGTAAGATTCCATCTTCATACTCTCTGAAACCCTAAACAAACCCTATATTCGTCAACTTCGAGAAAGAAAGTGGCTCCGAGATCGAAACCCGGACTACTATATAAGTAGGAAACTCGGTAAGAAAGATGAATCCAACCAGCTACAGGTAAGATTCCATCGTCATATTCTCCGAAACACTAAATGCAGTTTTTGAAATATCTTGTCCAATTTTGATAATATCCTGATCGTAAATCCAATTTTGTAAAAACAGTTGCGGCAAATAATTCATCAATCAACTCATCGACCATTGGAATAGGGAAACGATCTTTAATGGTGACTTTTTTTAAGGCTCTATAGTCCACACACATACGCCAAGATCCGTCTTTTTTACAAACCATAAGGATGGGAGAAGAGTAAGGACTTGAGATGGGCCATATAAATCCAGCTTGTTCAAGTTCAGAAATCATATTCTCAATCTCATCTTTTTGGAAATGAGGATATATATAAGGTCGTACATTGACATGAGCAGAATCAGGTAGTAAAGGGAATTTATGATCATGAATTCTTTCTGGTAGAAGAGATGTAGGAGTTTTGAAAATGTCAGCAAACCGTGAAACCAGTTGTGCAATTTTAGGCTCTAGAGTTGTGTCAGGTGCTAGGGTTTTATCCGCATTTAATGAAGTATTCAATGCAGATAATTGAAGAAAAAATGCATGATTTTCCGTGCATAATAATCACTTCATTGAATCTGCCTCCAAAAGCATGACCGATGAGACGTTGTTTCCATTTAATTAAATAGCGGCGCCATCAATAGAGAACTGCATTGTCAATTTCGAGAAATCCCACTTAATTTGTCCTAAAGTACGCCGCCATTGGACTCCTAACACTGCATCACATCCACCAATATCAAGTAGATGAAAATCTACCGTGAAGTTGTGTTGTTGCAGACAAAAAGGGACATTAAGACAAACTACACGAGTATCTAACTTACCATCATCACCAACAGTCACACTAAGTGGAAAGTTCTTGGATTCAATCGAATAACCACACTGATTTGCCAAGGATGGATGGAAAAAAATTATGTGTAGAACCTGAATCAATTAACACACTAATAGGCTATGCTTTGATGAAGCCATTTACCCTCATTGTTATGGGAAAAGAAGATCCAGTAAGTGAATTAAAGGAAATTTTAAGCGATGATTCAGATACCTCAGCATGATCAAAGGTAATAGTTTCTCCCAATTTCTCAACAGTAGCATCAACTTGCACTTCATCTACATCCAATAATGTTAATCTAGGATTCACACAAACATGATTAGGTGTGAATAATTGATCACAGTTAAAACAAAGACCTTGAGCTCGTCTTTATCTTTGTTTAGCTGGGGACAATCTTCTAGCTCCTGGGGGGTAATGTAGACTTATTATAAGGAGAAATGTAGTTAATATCGGATACCGGTTTGTCTCGGCTGAGGACCAGTACACTGGTACAACATAGTATCGGGGAGATCTCGGTTTCAAATATCGGTGCAATATCGGTTCTAAATTTATATCTATAATTTATATCTATAATTTATATTTTTTCACACAAAATTAAACAACATTAAAATGCATCAATTTTAGAAAAACAAACAAGTTCATTCAAAACATAAGAGACGTCATATGAAGTTCAATTTGGAAAAAGGGGAGAATTCACAACTTTAAAGTTCACAATCTGGAAACATAATTAAACAGCGACATTACAATTTTAATCAAAATCATTTGATTCATCATAGATATCATAATCTTCCGTAGCTCTATCATCTCCACCAAGTAGTCCATAATTAGAGTCCAACATCAAGTCATCAGTATCATATCCACTATTTTCAGAGTCAGTTGGACAAGTAGATTTGCGTCGAGAGCTACAAGCACCTTTACCAACAACTGGCATACCTTTTTCACAAACAATATCTTGCAAATCATCCAAAATAACATTATCTCCTTGTACAACCAAGTCATCCAAATTCTCTAAACCCAACCATTCATCATTATCATCACGCTCATCTTGAAAAATGGGATCATGAGCTTTCGGATCATCATTATATTGACTGATTTCTTTGTATCAACATTCCAATTTCTTGTTGTATTGGATAAAGACGCTATCATTCAATTTCTGTTGCTTTATGCGATTTCGCTTCTTTGAGTGCAACTGAAAGACGAAAGAATAATAAGTAAATGCAATGAAACACAAAAGATAAATAAGTTAACTAATTGTTTCATTCATTGTTTCTTATTGTGATAAGATTACAGAGGAAACATCACTGTAGTCTCTCAATTCAGTTGTAGATTTCTCAATTTCTTCTTCATTGGGAATTAATAAGCCTTTGCATTGCTGTATGAAGTCCCCTTTTGATTTCTATGTACTTAAGATCATTATCCATTAAATGAGCAGGGACTTTGTAGAATATGGAAGGATTTAAATAATATGCAGCACAATGTAGAGCATGATTGAAGTTATTCTTCCATCTTTTATCAAAGATAGCCTTAATTACAGCCCAAGTATTATCATCTTGACTGAAAATCTCCTTGAGTTTCTCCCTTGCTATCCTCATTGCTTCATAAAAACAAGGCATTGTAGGTTGCGCTCGATATCCACTAACCTTACAACCTTAACCAAAGGCTTTAGCACTCTACAATAAGAATCAACATCTTCCCAAAGTGTACCACTTGTGACAATTTTAAGTACATTAATTCCCATAGTTTCTTTTGCAAACCTCATTTTCAACCACTTATCATTCACAAACATTATTTGCAAATGGGTTTTATACTTTCCAAGACTTTCTAGTGTGTAGTATTGTGTTGCAAATGGGTTTTATACTTTTCAAGAGTGGCCTGTTGTCTGTCTTCATATATAAATCAATTGGACCTACTATTACTTTGGATTATCCTCTTTCTCTTTGTCTGATTCTGATAAGCTAGTTGACTAGCACCCACACCAGCACTAGCACCACGACTGCCCATATTGCAATCAATTTCAACTTCTTGTTCTTCAACATCGGTATCAACATCAGAGCCTTCATCTGAGTTGTTTGCACGCCGATACGCTAAATCAATGTTATCCCTATGAGCTTTTTTGGTCCTCTTTACAGAATACACCAGACTAACTTTGTTCATATTGTCAATGGACACATTTTGACATGAAGAAACATTCTCTTTAATATGTAAAAGATGCTCCTTAAGCCTAGTAATTCCACCACCACGAATTAATTTCTTACATAACAAACAAGTAATTATATTTTCATTTGCTAGGTATTGGTGTTCACCCCATTCCCATGCTGGATGTTTAGTTTGAGTAGCCGAAGAAGAGGGAAATGAACCACAGGTAGGGTTTGTGGTATTTGAATTTGATGCATTGGAAGAATCCATAATCACAACCTACAACAGAAATAAAACAAATTAAACCCCAGGAACAGACTGATAATGTATGCAACTATACATACTAATATTATCATCAACAACACAATAGATTAAACCTCAACATTTCCATCAACATTTGCATATTAACAAATACTGGTACGAATTGAACATTGATAACATATAATCGATTAATGATCAAAACCAAATTACATTCCAATATTTTTCTTAAAAACCATAAAATACACCAAAGTATGAACAAAGATTGACATAATCCATTTGAAATAGTTGACATAATCGATTAATGATCAAAATCAACCTCTTGTTAAGATAGAATCAATTGAATCTCGCCATTAAGATGAAGAAGAAGAACCTGCAAAGAAACTTTTGGTTGCAAAGAAGATTTTGGCTGCGTATCGATGGGATTTAGGGATTAAATCTCTTCCCTTCTCATAGAATTCCGAAAATACCCTCATAAATTACAGTAAATGGAAAATATCGCCGATAATACCGAATATCGCCGACAAATAGATGTACCGTTTTTCCCGTACCGGACGGTATTATCGGTAAAAAATCGTATCGCGATATTGGGATTTCCGTATCGCTCAACATCCGATACCGGTAATATCGCAGATATATCAGCCGGTACGGGCGAAATTGACTCTATTTGTAAGGAGTAGGTTGTACTGTGGCAGCCGGTCTGGATGGAGGATGGCGATAAGGTTGTCGTGGTACAGTCTTATTAACAGCAGCATAAGATTCTTCTTGATGAATTGCTTTAGTAAAAGCTTCAGTTAATGTTTGTGGTGTCAACAATTTAACCGTAGTACCAATATGAGGTTTCAAAGATCGAATAAAACAACTGATCAAAAAATCTTCAGGAAAATCAACAAAGTTCAATAGATGCTCAAACTCTGGGATATGTTCACGTACAATATCTTTCTGCTCAATTGTGCTAATAGCTAGCCGAGCATCCAAAAAAATTTCTGGAGCAAATCTTCCATGAACCAAATTACAAAATTGTTCCCATGTAGTAACTTCAGTTTTGGTTTTTTTCCATCGAAACCATTGATTTTCCTCACCCTTAAGATGTGCAGAGGCTACAATAATTATAAGATCATCAGAAGCATTGTAAACACTAAAAAACTGATCCGCATTAAAGATCCAACCGTCAGGATCTTCTCTAGCAAAGTTGGGAATTTGATATTAGGGCGCAACTGTGGTGGTTGACCATTATTATGTGGAGGTGGTGGAGGAGGTTGTGCAGATCCAGGACGTTCTTGCATCTGAGGTAAAAACTCTCTAAACACGGTGCGTAAATAGGTTTCCATGTTTGTTACGATAGTGGTATTGGGTGTTGTAGTAAGCAGTGTGACGAGAGCAGTACGTTCTTGTTCATGTGGCAACAATTTCTCTTCCATCTTCTTGTTCCGAGTCTCTTCGTCAAGAGTATAGATCTTTGTAATAGTGTCGGCAAGATTGTCGATCTTTTCAGCTACACCTTCAAAATTGTCATGCAAACTTTTTAAATTTTCAGTGTAAGACATTGCGAAAGAAAAAAAAGTTTGGTCGATTTTTTTGGATATTGATCTTAACCTGCTCTGATCCAGGTGTTAGGGTTCTAGAACTTTATCACTAGAGAAAAGCTTAGCACAACAAGAAAGAGCCGGATAAACCCTTTGAATTGGGGGTTAGCCACCAGCTCTGAGAAACAAAACTAAATAAACTGAGTTGTTATATTGATTTATAATTAATACAACTCAGAGTTACGTATTTATACTCTTCCAATACTTGGAGATTACTTAAGAGTACTGAATTTAAGAGTTTTATCTAAACAAGGAAACTAACTAAAAATAAGTAAACTAAATAAAGCAAACTTAAGCAAACTAAATGAGGAATTCAAAACAGACGGTGTTGGTGTCGTAACAGCAGAATACTTTACAACCCTAACTTTATTAAGGATCGCCTCCTTATCCATAACTCAAAAAACTCTAGTCTCATGCTTATATTTCCTGTGTCGTGGAATAATCATCATCCTATTTGTCGTTCATTAGATTCTACTTCTATATAATCAGCATCTTCATCAGCACCGGTGTCAACTGTTACATGTGATGGAGCTGTTTCAATCAATCATAACTTTTTCGAACTTCACAGGGATCCGAAACTCTACAAGTGTATTCAAGTAGTGGGCTCTTGTAATGGTATGATTTGCATACGCATATCAGATTCTGAATTTGGCATTTGGAATCCTTTAACTAGTGAATGTAAGATATTAACATGTTTCCGTGTCATCTGGCTAATGTTGTTTTTTTACTGCATATAATGAACCGTGTCAAAATTCATATGGTAATATATGATGTTAAGCCACATTTGCGGTATTGGTATGATTCAGGCTTTGAAGTTTTCGATTATTTTGGTTTTCACTACCCTTTGTATGGTAGGGGAATTTACTTTTATTAGCTAGTATGTCAGTACTCGTAACATGCCAGTTCTATTCAAGAATTTGGTGTACTGAGAAAAGAATCTTAATGTCATAATTGTAACGTTTGTTGATTTCTCCAATTCAATGTTTGCAATAGGATAGAACATCCAGGATCATATTGATCCATATTTCTTGACATGGAGACATTCTCATTTTCGCTATTTAATTGCAGGCTCAAGAAAAAGTTATGCGCCTACCATTAACGAATGGATGAGGAGAAAAACATAAGCTTTTTCTCAAGTGGAAACATATTCAAGCGAAGGTATCTCACTCCTTTGTTCGTATAAATATCATGTTCCATTTTACAACCCTGAACACCTTCGTAGTTTGTACTTTGTTTTCCTAATCTATTTCTCAAAATTAGGACTAGCATTTCTTTTGGTTCCCAACTCCATAAGTTGCATGGGGACTTCATAAAATAGTTACTTTACGTATATTTTTATTTTAGATATCTTCACAAGTTTTATTCCCTGGATTTCGACAATATGTACACTATTAATCATGTGCAAGGCTCTCCAATCTTTAGAGTCCAACCAAGTGTCGACGCTGGCGGATTCCAGTTAAAAGCTTTCATTTTTCCGTCGTAACAGAAAAATGAAATTGGAGGTTATAACTCGCTTACCAACCGAATTGGTTGTCGAATGCAAAAGCGTATGCACTAATTGGAATGATATCATTTCTAATAATCCATCCTTCTTAAAGATGCACTTTGATTGTCATCATCTCAATCATCTTATTCTTCTTGTAAGTTGGGTTTTCTTTCTTTTAATGATAATAATTCTTTTTATCATTTTGAATATAAAGATGTGAATCATGATCACGATGGTTAGGATCTTTTTAGAGAAGAGGAGATTATTAGGCCGGTTCTGGAGGGTATTGATTTTGAGAGCATCAGTTCTATTGAATCTAATATTCTGGATGCTGACTTTTCTGAAGCTGAAGTGTTACAGGAAATTCAGGAGCTAGGGCATGACAAGGCACCAGGTCCAGACGGCTTCCCTATTATGTTTTTTCATAAATGTTGGAGTTTCATTAAATCTGACATCATGGGAACAATGCAGGAATTCTGTGATACAGGTTGTATAGACACCAAACACAACTCCACTTTTATTACTTTGGTTCCTAAAAAAGGTCACATAGAAACTATTAAAGATTGCAGACCTATTTGTCTTCTTACTGGTGTTTACAAAATCCTATCCAAGGTACTTGCTACTAGGATGACATTAGTTTTGCCAAAACTTATTTCCCATGTTCAATGTGCATATATAGAGGGAAGACAAATTACGGATGGTACTCTGATTGCTAATGAGTTGGTTGACTCAAGATCAAAAGCTGAGAAACCTGGAGTCATTTGTAAAATCGATCTGGAGAAGGCCTTTGATAGAATCAATTGGAGTTATTTGGAGTTTATGTTGAGAAAAATGGGGTTTAGTAGTAAATGGATTAACTGGACAAGGTTTTGTTATTCTACATCAACATTTTCTGTCCTAATTAATGGTTCTCCTTTTGGTTTTCAAAAGTTCAAGAGGTGTTAGACAAGAATGTCCCATGTCACCTCTTTTATTTAACATTGCTATGGAAGGTTTTTCTTGATATATTGACAGAGCTGCTAACACTGGTTTATTCAATGGTTTTTCTATGGTGGAAAATGGCTCTGTGGTGAATCATTTGCACTATGCGGATGATATTATCTTCTTCGTCGACAACAGTAAAGAGGAACTCACAAATTTGTTCTCAATTCTTCATTGTTTTGAGTATATTGCAGGTTTGAAAGTTAATAAATCTAAAACTCGACTGATTGCTATTGGAGATGTCCCTCTAATGAATGTTTGGGCTGCAGAGTTCGGATGTGCAGTTGATACTTTGCCTTTCATATACTTAGGCATGCCTCTGGGAGCAAACTCTAAGTCCAAAGAAATTTGGGTACCTATTCTGGAGAAGTTTGATGCAAGACTTTCTACATGGAAACATATCTCTCTTTCCAAAGGAGGCAGGTTAGCTCTTTTAAAATGTATTTTAACTTCTCTTCCAATGTACTACTTTTCCCTGTTCAAGGCTTCAATCTCAGTGATCAAAATTTTAGAAAAGAAAATGAGGAATTTTCTATGGGGAAATAAAAGGTGTTCTCATTTGATAAAATGGGAAATGGTTTTTGCTGATAAAGAAAGAGGAGGGTTAGGAGTTCTTAATTTGAAGTTCATGAATATAGCTCTTCTTGCAAAGTGGAGTTGGAGGTTTGGAATAGAGAAAAATAGCTTATGGTATAAACTTATAGTGGAGAAATATGGCTGCAACTACTCACATTGGGTTCCAGGTCCAGTTTTTTCTTCTCATGGAGTTTCCTGCTGGAAAACGATCTCTGATCTAGTTAATAATAACTCCTCTTTGTGCATTCATTCCGGTACTAGGGTTTCTTTCTGGTATGACAAGTGGATAGGTACTTCTTCCCTGGCGATTCATTTTAACCTTCTCTGCAAGTTAGATAGACATCAATTTGGCAGTCTGGCTGATCACATTACTCCTGATGGTGCATGGAGATTTTACTTCAAGAGAATACTAAATAACTTGGAAGCGACTCAGTTAGCAGGGTTACTCAACGTTATTGGTAGTAATCCTCCTGTTACAGACACTCTTCCTGATACTAGGCGATGGAAACTTCACAACTCGGGAGGTTTTTCAGTTAAAACTTTATATCATACTTTTATTTCTGCTGCTGGCGTTGATAACTTTCCACATCATTTCGTACAGAAGGATGGAGTTCCACCAAAAGTTTCTTTCTTATTATGGTGTGTTGTTCATGGTAAATTAAATTCTTTAGACATGTTAAATCGCAAAGGGATGGAAGTTTATAGCTCTTGCATTCTATGTGGTAATAGCAATGAGTCGCAGGATCATCTTTTATTGCATTGTAAAGTGGCATATAAAACTTGGATGGCTGTTATGCCTAAGAAGCATTGGGCTTGGGTGTTTCCAGAGACTATGTATTCGCTGTCTCACACATGTCTCATAGTTCTCTGTCAAGCAACGGTAAAGTAGTCTGGGATCTTATTCCCTCTGCAATAGTTTGGATCTTGTGGAGAGAAAGAAATTGTCGCATCTTTGAGGACAAGTATGGTTTAAAGACAGATTCTGAAATTGCAGTAGATGTCAAGGCTCTTGTGCTGTCCTGGGCTAGTGCTTCTTGTAACAGGGTTCATTTGAATTTTTCAAATTCTGTATACAACTGGGAGAAAGTGTTCTACTGAGTCACTCGTCTTTCTGTTTTGTTTCCTTTCCTTGTTTTGTCTACCTTTGGTAGACTCTTGTATATTCTCCTCTTTTTAATAAATCTTTCTCTTCTCATCAAAAAAAAGATGGTTAGGATTCATCAACACGCATTCAAAGAATTAAAAGAGTTCAGTTTACCTCTCCGTTTAGGGATTGTTCAGTGCTTTGTGAACTATGCATTTTGTTAGTGACTCGATCTTATCTGAATTGGAGAGTATAGTGACTTATTATTTTCATTGTATACGGGAGTTGAATAAGTAAATACGGGCACAATTGCGGAAACTAAGAGCTTTCCAGTAATAGAAGGAATATGTAATTTTTCATGTTACCTCTTAATTCAGTTGAATATATAGTTGAATAAGTAAATACGGGCATAATTCAGTTGTGCAACTTCTATTCAGTTAGATCCCAAGCTGCATCATTAACCACAACTTGCTCAGTTACATTTCTTATTCATGACCTAAAGTTCAACGCTGCATACTGTTTACACTTGTTGTTATATCGTCAATCACTAGGTTCACAACCAACCTAGTTATCAAGGTACCTTGCAGACTGGTAGTGTAATTTTATTTTGGATCTAGGTGGCTATCGATGACAAGAACTAAAAACATTTTAGACCATTTTGGTTCTGGGAATTTAATGCCGCATACTCCGTGTCCTAGATCCAACTTTGTCCTTCTCACAAAGTCCATGACCTTTTGAGAATACTGCTAGTTATTTGTTTCAAGTCTTTAATTGCTGTAACTGGTCCATGTGTCTTATATGTATGGAATTCATAACTGCTTACGAAACCCACATTTTCTTATTGCATATGGCTGACTGCAAGTTACTGAATGAAATTACTTCAAAATTCAGTGGTAGCCATGAGACCAACAAATAGAATATGCTATCAGAAATGGAATATGCTTTAGTGGCTTATTTTCATTTAAAGGTTGCATCATTTGTAGCAACTTGTTTTATCCTGCTCTTACAGACTTACAGTACTGATCATTGACTAGGGATATAATTAGTTGATGCAGTTTATAGCTGATGGTGTATGTTAATCGAACTCTTGATGGGGTAGCTGATACTTTAGCTAACTTAGCTTGGAAATTTCATAGAAATATGGTTTTGGATATCCATCCCCCTGCTTCTGGTATCCGCACGTTGGTTCCTTTCTGTAACATATAGTCTGTAAGTAAAATCGTTTAAAAGTTGTTATCTGTTGCATTCCTTTTTTTTTATCGCAGCATATCTTGATAGGAATTTATCTTTTAATATAGGGATAGAGCTGATAATAGTCACCTGAGATTCCAGAAGTCAGTCTTATTTTCATTGAGATTGTTGGTTCCAGAACTTTGCAGACAGTTTATTAGCTGTTATTTTCCTGCGTGATTATTGTTATTTTTATTTTTTGCTTCAGTAATGTCTGATAGGCTATTTATGCAAATTTGTGTAGGCGACTATTGAAGCTTGAAATGCAGAACCGACCTCTGAAAGCTGCACCTAATAAGGTCAAGGAAGACGCGCTCTCAAACGTAACAAGTAGAGGTGATTTCATCAGTGTTTTTTTAACTTGTGCCTTTTCAGGAGGTTTTAAGTGGGCTAAAATTTGTCGAAGAAAGTCTTAAATTTGATCATCTCATTCACAAAGACGTTATTAGATTATTTACAACAGGTGAATTCATATAGTTTTGGGAATTCTCTGTTTCGTGATAAATTTAAATTTAACTTCACTTTTTGGTAGTCATTAAACCCAATGTTATTCTGGCAATGCAAAGTATTCCTCACTTTTTTTTCATCGTCAGACTTGAACTCTAGATATACTGATTTGAGGGATAAATCTATCCAACTTTGTGGTTGTTGCCACTTTGGTCTTAAAGCATCTTATTTTTACGGGACTTGTTATCAGAAAACACCATTCTTTATAAACATGTATTGGTTAATAAGAAAGATTACCATCCAGAATGTCTGGGGACTCTGCGATACTGAGATCTAGTTTTTCTCTATCTTGGGAGTGGAAAAACCTCGTGTTTGCATGACCTGGCAACATTGCAGTCTATCCATCCAGTGGAGCCAAAAAGACTTCCAATGACCTGGCAACATTGCAGTCTATCCATCCAGTGGAGCCAAAAAGACCTTTCTTTTCTTAAAGGACTGTGGGTTGATTTTATTCAAAGAGACGAGAAGCGAGGAGATCCATCTGATGCAGGAGAGTTGATTAATTTGATGGACAAGTAGCAGGTATTGTCCCTCTCCTCTCCCATTCAATTTTCTTTTCTTTTTTTAGTTTTGTGATACTCCCTTCGTCCCACCATTAAGTGATCTATTTGGTTTTTAATTTTGTCCCATCATTAGGTGACCTATATCACTAAACAAGGAGATATTTCTAAAATTACCCTTTTAATTGATTATAAGAAATATAAGAAATATCCATAATTTGATAGGAATGTTTATATTAGCTACGTAGATGTTTTAAAATGTTTTTCAATGGTATAAAGTTTGCGAACATCCGTGGTGTTGTTTGAGAGATAAATCATTTCAAAATTTCATTAATTATTATCCATAAGGGTATAATTGTAAAAAATGCTTAAAAATCTCGTTTTCATTCCTTGCCTTAACATTTGTGCAAACTTCAACTAGCTCACTTAATAGTGGGACGGAGGAAGTAGAAAATAAGGAAATTGGTGAGATGCTATGGGTTATTCTTGATTGCTAAAGGGGTTACTGGGATTAGCAGAGTACCATTTGAGTGATCCGGCGGCCAGGATATGATGTGGTAGTGATAGGAATTGTGTTCTGCCTGCAGGTACGTGCAATTGGAGCCCTATCTGAAATCAGTTTCCTCTCCTATAGAATTATATGAAAACTTTATTCAAAGGATACGAGCAGCGTGGACCTGATTGATTTGGTAGACTAGCTGGTAAAATTCTCTTCCGAGGTTTACTTGATCATTTTAGCATCACTATCTCAGGCGTCCGAGTTGATTTAGCTATCTATTTTTCTGTTGGATTTATTGTAGCATTGGACAGGATGTATACGGTGTGTTCTACCAAGAAAGTGTAAGTGATATTCTTCAAAACATTACATATATGTAAGTTTCGGTGAGCATTTGGTTTGAGAACACGGAAAAGTTGCAGGTTTGAATCGTCAATTTTTGTGTCAAACTATTGACGACCTTGTAGAGTCGTCAATTTATAAACCACTCGACAATAACGACTCTTTACTCTGAGTTGTTGCATAGTGTCCATGATTCGACCACTTGGAGAAACAAACAGATAAATCGAAGAGTATAAGAAGTTTACCTGCTTGTTTTGAGCTTCAGTATCTTCATTTCAAGGACTGATTCATTTATTTTGAGCAATAGAATCTTCATTTGTTATTTGAACACAATCCGTAGGAGAATGTAAGATAATCTTACCATCAATACAATCATGTTTGTTATTTCAATCTTCACCCACATCATTTCCTCCACTTGAATCAGTCATTTCTGAAAACCCTAAATTTTTCTCCAGAAACACAACAAAGAATTCCGAGTTAATTCCTAAATTTGTTTTTAACCTAACTACACTAATTAACTCTACTTAACAAATTATTAATACTAATCATTTAGGAGTAGTTTAGCCATTATTTTTTTTTTGAATAAGGGGTAACCAAACTTAGGTTTTGATAACCTTTTTTGTCTTGTAATGTGAGGCTCCTAATTAGTTTATGGGCCCCCAATTAAACGAGTCCAGAAAACCACCCATATGTCGTGCACGAGATAAACTCTCCGTCCAAATTATTGGACGAGGAAGAACAACTAAATCCTGACCACTGGATGATCAAAATGGTGTCCTCCTACATATTTTGGTATCAATAAGAAGATGGGGTATCATTAAAACATAGTGTTCGATCGATAAAATGGGCAGATGGGGTTGGGGTTTAAAAAGATGCTGAATTGTTGAAGATTTCTCATATTCTCACATGCCACTCTAAGTCTCCGGTTACTACTACAATTAAAATCTCTTGATGCAGGTAACACCAACGTCAATCAAAACAAAACTTCCTCCGAATTCAGATTATCTCTCCACATCTCCCAAATTATTTTGTATTTTTGGATTAGATGATGGCAATAAACTAGTTGAGATTTAATAATGGCAACTATATGGTCCAACAAAACGAAGCTTCCTCTAACAATAGACTAGTTGAGATTTAATAATGGCAACTATATGGTCTAGGACAAGTGAACTATGCCCACGTAATTCTTGTTGGACGACTAATTGCATTATTGACTAATTGCTGATATGTGCTCCTGGAATTGCACCATTTTTCGAACCCTATTGGAAGAGAAAAACCCCTAATTTGAGAGATTTGGCGGGTAGAAGAAGAAGATGATGATGCGGGAAAATGTAAAACCCTGATTTGATTTAGTAGAGAAGGCTTGTGCAACATACGAAGCGGTTCTTGGCCCTTGCAATTTAGGAGGCGGGTCATGGCCCATGCAATTTACGTGGAGATTTTTGGCCCGTAAGGAGTTTCGTGGCCCACCGATTTGATTAGGAGGACTGTGGTGACCAGTGAGGAAGGTGGCGGTGTTGTGGACTTTGACTTGGTCAAGTCAATAGATTGATAGTATAATAATTGAAGTAGAGTTTTTATGGCCAATACCAAATCATTTCTATTTCTTGTGTGTTGACTAGTAGAGAAGATCAAGCATTAGTAATAAAATGGATGTTAATTTTGCGGACACGGCTGCCTTCATTACTAGTAGACTCTTGTTGCAGTTCTTTAACACAGTGGTAACCGACATCACTGTAGTACAATAATAAAATCATCGGCGATGATATCAGTGATTTGACTTCGAAACTCATAAATATCAAATTGTTTACCGATCAAAAAAAAAAAGAGTGATAAAGTCTAGAATAATGATAGTGATACTAATGATTCTGGTTCGAAAAGGTATATAGAGCGGTAAACCGATGTCGTTGTTGTACAATGATAAAGTAAGTGATGATAATATCAATGGCCAGAGTTCCAAACTCGCTAGCACTAATTTTTTACGGATCAAAACAGTTCCCTTATACGTGGAGATATTTTCCTTCTTTTAACGGAAGTTTGACTTATGTAAGAGTAGAGAGGCTCCAAATCCTGCCCGAAAACAATCCTCTATTGCTATTGCAGGCTTGACTGAAAGTTGGTGATCATCCCTATCCCGAGTTGCATTTTTTTGACGGATAAAGAGCCAACCGAGTTTGATTGCAGTACTCCAAAATATATAAAGTCTTTAAATTAGTTATTAAAAATAAATTATAAACTTGACTAATACAACCAACACTTGATCGAATCAGATGAATTACAAAGCTAATTTCATGAAACTAAGCTAATCAGAACCATTTCAACTTCAATTTCTTACAATTTTAACATAATAAAATTTCCAAATTAATTCCATCAATTTGAGTAACAAGAAAAAATTTCAGTAGCAACATCATATAGAGATTTGTGACAAATTCTTCTTTAACACAAAACCCAAATGTGTTAACATGAAAAATTGAGCAGTAAATTAGACAAAAAATCATTAAAATCATCCTTATTCTATATATTCTCTACAAGAATGAACATATAATTTCTTTTTTTTTGCAATTATAATTTCTTCCAAATTCTTCGATTTCCATTTTTTCTAAATTACCAACAAGTAGTTGCAATTTTACAACATTGCAGTGATTTGACTGGTATCCTTTTCA
Organism: Papaver somniferum; assembly: GCF_003573695.1. NCBI lineage: Eukaryota > Viridiplantae > Streptophyta > Magnoliopsida > Ranunculales > Papaveraceae > Papaver > Papaver somniferum. The sequence continues at coordinate 87,137 of NW_020620714.1, read as the reverse complement.
ATAAATCTCTACAAAATAGTGTTACAATTGAAAATTATGAAAAACATTCATCGAATTAATCCAACGAATGCGTTAATATCCTATATACACAACTCTAAATAGTGATAAATTAAATGATAAAGCTTTCAATTGCATTCCAATATGCTTTTCGATCTAGACTTGCACTCCCATATGCTTTAAGGAAGAATCAAATTTTCCCGTCACTAGATGCGGCCTTCATTGATTATTCATTAGATAACTTTACCTTTCGATTAAATATATCCTCTTACCAACTTAATGAAGAAATTCCAACGCCAACATATGGAAGTTATTAACTTCAAATTTTTGATCTTTATTATAACAACTTAAGTGGAAATATACCCCCATGTTTGGGGTCCTATTTGTTTTAAATCTAAGAGTAAACAACTTGAATGGACGAATACCTAATGTCTATGTACAATCATTGTATAAAGAAACTTGGTCTTTGACAATAGTCAATCTCAATGGAAACAAATTAGAAATGAAACTACCAACATTTATTTCCAATTGTATAATGCCAGAGATTTTAGATGTTGGAAACAAATGGATTTTTTCCTTGTTTGTTAGGATCCATATCCAAATTGTAATTTATTGTGTTATGCTCTAAACAAGGAAATGGGTTAACTTCCCAATGTTACAGATCATTGACATATCCTCTAAACAAATTTCAGGTGTTCAATCGAAAGCATTCCTTTCAGGTTGGAAGGTCAGGATGGCAAGGGTCAAATATTAGGATCTGAGTATTTAGTAGGTAGAAAATTGAATATAGTCGCTTGTGCGAAATGTAAGAAATTATTCATTTTAGACATATGGTCATTTTAGATCTTGATTGTCCTGATTCTATGACTATATAGATATATTAGCTACCTCTTGTACGGTCCCATTATTTTAATGTGGTATGTCCATCAAGTTACATCATATATATCAAAGATATATAGTTATTCTACATTATGCAAGTCCTTCACTGATATTGTTTCCTGTTATTGACCTGTAATTTCCTAACACAAAACTTACTCTTTGATGTGCCTATATAATCGAAGTGTTAACACGAGTTGCAGTTCTATTTTGTTCGCATTTCGACTTTGCCCCGAGATTCATGATGTATTCATGATGTACTAATGAATGTTCTGCACCGCGAAAAAAGGGTTTAAAACTTGCTTTTTCCCATCGCGATGTTGCACCTACTGATTCATGAGTTTAATTATGTGCACACTCTTCTAAAGACCGTATATTTGACATTTCTTTTTGATTGGTTGATTAGTAAATTGTTGGGCTCATTATCCTCCATGTTTAGAATCACGACCACCCTCGTTACATAGCTACTTCAATTAAATCAACGGCGGAGATCGAAATGTTACGTGCATACTCTTTAAGGAGTGTGCACAAAGTCGGACTCCTGATTTACGATGAACTAATGAATGTTCTGTACCGCGAAAAATATAAAAATAGGCAGGATGTAACCAGTTTCATCGTGCCCATTTTCAAATATTTTTTCTTATTTTTAATTTACACAGGATGTATCCAGTTTCATCCTTGCTATTTTTTTTAAATTTAAGATAGGATGAAACCAGTTTCATCCTTACTATTTATTCTTTTTGGCCATTTCACCCAAACTATTTTTTACTCGTCCATTTGAACCGTGATTTAAAAATATTTGAACAAATGACCCATTTTCTGTAAAAATATAGTCGGGCACAATTTTAATTTTCGCCTGAAGCTGAGCGGAACATTTAATCTCCATCCCTTGACACACGAACACCTAATTAAACGCCTGATGTGGCGTAAAATAAACCTGCACCTGATGTGGCGTAAAATAAACCTGCGCCTGATATGGAACGAATATATATACTACGTCTGAGAGGAACCATACATGCTGGTGTCCGCCGGATAGGCGCACGTAGTTTGAAAGTCCGCCCAATAGACAAACATAGTATTTACGCCTGCGTGGGGGCGTTGATAGAAGTTGTGGGGCGGTAATAGAAGTTGTACCCGTCGGGCGAACTTTCAGTTCCATTGAAACGTACTTTCTGTCTACGCCCCCTATAAACACAACTTCCATATCCTCCTGTCACCAGATGAATTTTTAACTACCGTCCCGCTATATTTAGTTTTAGTCGAGCTCAAATTTACTCCGAAACTTGTGAAAATTCGACGTCTCGTCCATTGTGATTGGTTTTTCGGTCAAATATGGTTTTACTCCACTTTTTACTCGTCCATGGTGTACGCTCTAAATATGGTTTTAATCAAAGGGGTTCCTGAAAATCTCATCGGCACGTGTTTGCATAACAAGGCATAAATATATGAGATCCATATTCGTGAGATACACTAGACATGTCTGCGATAGCATTTTCCTCCGCCTTCGAGATATCTACTGATCCCATGAGATCAAGACACGTGGGAAACTCCAGGAAAGATCGATGGATAAGTGTGAAAGATGTCAAGAGACAACCTCATGTGGCTCCGTCCTTCGTGACTGATAAAAGTTTGAAAGAAAATATAGTGGGGGTCCTGTTCAGCTGAATACTGATAATAGACTGACAAAAACATGGATCAATAGTGGTTTCTACTTTTAAGTATGTGAAATTAAAAGTCCAGCTATTTGATGATGGCAAAGAAAGACAGCTATGCTGACGAATGTAACTGATTAAAGTTTCGAAGACAGAAACATGGTGGGTATTCTCTGCTTGTGAATGAATTATTGACTGAACTTTTTTTTCCTTTTTTTTTTGCCCAAATTTATATGAAAAATCGTCATGATATTGAAGTGTTATTGTATAAAGAAACTTTCATACGACTCTTTAGTTGAGAATAGTTTGTGCTCAAGTTGCAATAGCCCTATGGATATTTTTGGAAATCACGCGCTTCATTGTTCTAAGGATGTTGGACCTAAATTTCGACATAACTTTGTACGTGATGTAATCGCTGACATTTGTTATAAGGATGGTGTAACCGCGCGTAAGGAAGTTTCTCTCGGGTTTCTGTCGGATGATGACAAAGACTTACGACCTGCTGATATCTTTTTTCCTAACTGGGAAAATGATCAAGATGTTTGCATGGATGTTACAGGAGTCTCTCTTTTCACAGGCGAAGTCACTCGCTCTTTTGTTCCAGGCAAAGCTTTTTCTAGTGCGGTTTCGTGAAAACGCACTAAATACTTGGACAAGTGTATATATCATGGCTACGGTTTGGGTGTTTTAGCTTTCTTTACTTTAGATGATACTTTATGTTTTTTCAAGCGTCTGAAGAATTGTTTGGTTAGAAAGGACATTAGTAGAGGTTTTGGTAGTTTTATTTTTCATAGACTAGGTATTGTTATTTAAAAAGGTTTTGGAGCCCAGCTTGTTCCTAGGTTGCCCACCAATTGTTTGTAATTCTTTTATTTAATCACCTTCTTATGTTATTATCTGATCTTATTATAATAAAAAAATTAAAAATTAAATTAAAAAAATAAAAAATTTAATATTAATAGGGTGACACGTGTCACAATCGTTATTGTTTCAATGACAACTCTACAGAGTCGTTATAGTTTCAATGACGACTCTTTAAGGTCGTTATTGAGAGAATAACGACTCTTTAGGGTCCTCATTGAGAGAATAACGAATTTTTAGAGTCGTCATTAAAACAATGACGAACCTAAAGAGTCGTTATTTTAAAAAAATTAAAGAAAATAACGACTCTTTATTGGGGGGTTTTCTTTTCCATAAAATTGAGGTTGTCTTTCAAAAACGAAATGGAGATTATACCTCCTGCACTTTTGAAAAACAAATAAATAGGAAAGTAAAATAAGACGTCGAGGAAAATTTCTAATTCAAAAATTTTAAATAATAATAATAAATTTAAAAATAAATAAATAAATAAATGTTAATATAGTGACACGTGTCACAATTCTAAGGATTAGGATAATCTAATCTTTTCATTATATCTAGACACCACTTATTCATTTACCATGAGTGGAAATAAGAATCTAGGGCACCAAATTAATTCTTAGGACCCCCAATTAAACGAGGATATACATGTATCATATTTATGTACATAATTCTGAACACAAAGTGAGATGCCAACTAAATTGTTATAGCAGAATGAAAACGGAGAGGAAGTAATCAAGAACGTCTGAAGCAAAATTTGTATGCTTAAGTGGGGATATGATTATTAAAAAAAGCACTCAATATGATTTTGTGGAAGATAATTTATCTCCTGAATTGACTTACTGATGCAGCGGATATTAGCGAAACTAAAGAAAAGAGAGGTATTGTTCAGACTTCAAATATTCCTAGGAATATCGACTATGAAAATTGATTAATATCTAGACTTTGATTTCCCAACTTTAGATAAAAAATCGATTAAACTTGAACAAAGTTTGATAAAGAAGATATATTAATTAGATTCCCTTAAACAATTTATGGTGGACTCTTTTATAGACTTGGGGAAAAATCCTAACTTGCTAGTCAAGAAAGGATGAAAAAAACCCCTAAACCGACTCCGACCCTAATTTTGCTATTTTTGGCAAATTTTGGTCGACCTAAAATAATAAAAGTACTCATAAAATAAAACAATCCGCCTCAAACGGCGACCCAAACAGACTCCTAAGAAGAAGTTATTAACAAAATAAGAACTTTTCTAAAATAGCAAAAACGCCAGTTTGATACCCTAAACGATGGAATTTGGCTAAATTCTGAAGACCAAGGCAATCAAAGATTCCTTGTCCTGTTCTTTGGCTTGTTTCCCATCGAAATGGACTCCTAATGATCTAAATTACGACACTTGGATGTTTAGCCTCCAAATAGGATATAGCCTGGTCATCTGCATGACTTACAAAATTAAAACTATGATCATGAATATAATTGTTTGTATGTGAAAAGGTCTTGTTTCAATTCTAGCAAACTGTCAAGGAAAACCTCATTATTTTTCCCAATAAAAGAAAACATCTGCAGACTTGAAAGTTTATACAGTATAAGCTCGCACATTGAATGGTGATGAAACTTTTGCTTCCTATTAATCCAAATAAGACTTTGGAGAAATAAGAATTTTAGTGAGGAAATTTGGCTGCGTATCACTGGTCTAAAAAATAAAAAAAATTGGAAAAAAAAAGATACAAATACTAAAAAAAAAATGTATCTTACCGTGTTTGGGATTCTATGAAAATCCAAATTCATTTGTTACCATGGATTCCTAAACTCGATTTAGGAAGGAAATTTCAATACAGAAAAGATAGATTCCTAAACTCAGTTTAATAGGATTAAACGAGATTCGAACATATATAAATGGACGCACCACCCACCTTCAAAATATATCGATTAGCTTGGAATGCACTACCATTAATGTAATTATCTCCTATAGATAAGTGGTAAAAATCATACAGTTGTTGTGCAGCTGAGCATAATCATTATGTGGCTTATCTTTTTATACTGACATGTCTTATAAAATAGATTTTTTTCTCAAAACAGTTGCATTACCTAATTGTTTTTCTTTATTTTTTTTGTTAACTTTTTATTTTGTGTCTAAAGATAAAATATTTAACATTTAGAATTCGCGGTCTTTAAGTTAAATATATATAAAAAATAAATAAAATTGAGTCACACAAAACATCTTAGACAGAGTGGTGCATTATAAGGTGATAAATAATTTACAAAAAATAAAGAAGTAGATGAAGAAGGTAAAACCATTTTTGATCTTTTTTGTTTCCGATGAACATTTTTCTTTTCTTGAAAATTGGAATGTCTTTGAGTTACGTCCGTTAATTGGGGCCCCAAAAAACAATTAGGAGCCTCATACTAGAGGACAAAGGTCATCCAACCTAGTTTCAGTAACCCCTTATCCAAATATTTGAGGTAAAGGCTAATCTACCCTTATTTAATTAGAGATAATTTTATTTACTTAGTGTTAATATTACTTAATTAGAATTTAATATTTATTTTTTTAACATTGAATAAGATAGGAATCTCTAACCATAAACGTACATCCATTGAATTGAATTGTCTTGTCTTGGATAAGAAAATGAATAGGTGAGATTTGAAAGCCACAGATTGTGCGTGCAAGTGGGGTGGGGATGGATACCCAAAACTAGTCTTTGCGTTGCTGCTGCGTAGTAAATAATGGCAACTAAATAATGGCAACTATATGGCATTATTCGCAATTGAAAAGTTAAAGACAAAGTGTGTGGGGTGGATGGAGAATCGACTAACGATTTTTATGCATCATTATTCGCAATTGAAAAGTTAAAGACAAAGTGTGTGGGGTACATGGATATTCGACTAACGATTTCTATGCATCATTATTGGACGACTAATTAAACCAAACCCACACAATTCATGTAGATTAGATTTTCAATCCAATCCATTCTAGAGTACACCCTTTTAGTCTTATACATCATTTCAACATATCATACTTCTATTGAATTAAGTTTCTTCATTTCTTGATCTTCTTTTCATTATCAAGTACTTTCAACTGAATACCAATTACTCACCATGGCGTTTGAAGGGATTGTTGCTAATGGTGTAACAGAAATTTTGAAGAAATTGGTTCCGGTTGTTGCTCGAGAAATTAGTCTGGTGAAAGGGGGAACCGCTTGAGGATCAAGGCTCGTGATTTCGGTTCATCTGCCAACCCACTTGCTTTTCGTTTCAAGATGGCTAGGAAAATCAAACATATAAATCAGAGGTTAGCTGAAATCACCGAAGATATGAGTAGGTTTCACTTGCAAACTACACCTGCTAGCAATACTGTTACTCTTCCTGTTGAAAACAGTGAGCACCGGAGCCGAGAAACCGCACCCTGTATTAATGAATCAAACATTATAGGGAGGGAGGATGAAAAGGAGAAAATAGTAAACATGTTAACCAAAGTCATACCATCATCAGCAACACCATCTGCTTCTGATAGAAATATGGAAAAGGTCTCTGTGGTTTCCATAGTTGGTATGGGAGGTCTAGGCAAGACAACTCTAGCTCAGCTCGTCTACAATGATGAGATGGTAAATAAACTTTTTGAGTTAAAATTGTGGGTCCATGTCTCTCAAGAATTTGATGTGGAAAAGCTCTTAATAAAAATTATGGAGTCCTCCACTGAGAACAAGTTTGATTCTCCGTCAAACTTTGCTGTACTGGTAAGTAAAGTTCAGGAACAACTAAATGGGAAGAGATATTTGCTAGTTCTTGACGATTTCTGGAACCAGAACCCTGAGCAATGGGATAGACTCTACAGCCCGTTGCTTGTCGGGTCTCAAGGGAGTAAAATTTTAATCACTAGTCGTAAAGCTCAGGTGGCAGATATGGTTAAGGGGAGTATTCCTCCTTACAAATTGGAAAAGTTACAAGATGATGAATGTTGGTCTATCATGGAGAAGAGAGCATTTTCTCCCGGTGGAGCAGTAAAGACTCCAACCATGACAAGCATTGGAAAAGGAATAGCAAAAAAATGTAGTGGCGTACCGCTTGCAGCAAAAATCTTGGGAGGTCTCATGCGCTTGAAAAATAAAGAAGGCGATTGGTTGTCAATTCAAGAAATTGATGTTTTGAGTACAAGAGAAGGTCAAAGCGAAATCATACCCATACTAAAGTTGAGCTATGACAACTTGTCGTCTGAGTTGAAACAATGTTTCTCCTACTGCTCTATATTTCCCAAAGGTAGGGAGATAAATAGAGTAACACTGATTCAGCTGTGGGTAGCAGAAGGATTTCTCGACACTTGTAATGTGGGAAGCAGAAGATCAATTGAAGACATCGCGGATGAATACTTTGAGAGTTTGGTATCGAGTTCATTTCTGGATGGTGCGGAATGGAGCATATTGGGTGACATAAAGACGTGCAAGATGCATGATCTCGTCCATGATCTTGCAAAAGCTGTTGCCGGGGATCAGGAATTGGCGTCTCTGAAGGTGAGTGAGTTGAATAATACTTCTGAAATACGTCGGTTACAGTTAATATTGGATGTGGATTTATCATCAACAGAATTTCTGAAAAGCTTAAGTAACGCGAAGAAGTTGCGGACACTTTTTATCCCTGAAGGTTCAAACCTGGTAGATCCTTCTATTTTCTCAGAAAATAAGCACTTACGCATCTTACATGTGGGTCCTTCACCTATTCCTTCTTATCCAAAGTTTCCTTCTTTAAGTTTCAAGCTGAGACATTTAAGGTACCTTCACCTTACCTCCATTTATCTTAGAGAAGTAGAGAATGATCAGTCCATCAATAAACTTTATAGTTTGGAGACATTGGTATTGAATAACATAGGTGGTCGGGTTCAAAATCTTCTTACAAACATTCAATCATTAAAAAAGCTCAGATACCTTGAAGTCTCATGGACGGATATGGTAGAACTACCTGATTGTGTCACCAGCCTTTGTAATTTGCAGAGGTTGGATCTCAACCATTGCGAATTAAAAGTCATTCCTGACTCTATTTCTGGTCTGAAATCTCTTAGAATTTTAAATCTGTCAGTCAACCCTTTTGAAGAATTACCTGTTTCTGTCACCACCCTCTCCAATCTGGAAACATTAGATGTCAATACCTGTAAAAATCTAAAAGCCTTACCAGAGTATGTGGCAGGTCTTTCTAAATTGAGATTATTTGATTTCAAAAAGTGTCCATTGCTTAGAGAATTACCCAATGATTTTGGAGCTTTGACTCAGTTAAGATCTTTTGACATAAATGGTACTGAGATAAAAGTACTACCAGAGTCTTGTGTTAACCTCAACAACCTTGAGTTTGTGAACCTTAACTTGTGTGAGGTTCCCAAAGATGTAAAGAATTGGGCAAAATTGAAAAGATTTTATTATCTACGGCGAAATCCAATACTTGGTTTAGGGCAACTAATTTTCCTTGAAAAGTTGCTTTACCCTGTACCAGAAAAACTAAACACAGAAGCCGAAGGTAACGAAGGTCTTGAAGAGTTAGGGAATCTAAACTTTCTTGAAGTGCTGTTTATCGCGAATCTTGAGAATGTGAAAGACCCGGTAGATGCTGAGAGGGCGAATCTGAAAGGAAAACATAATCTTCGTGAATTGCATCTGTATTGGGACGAGAATTCGTGTAATTTTCAAGTATTTGAAGCTCTCCAACCTCCCAAGAGTTTGAGACAATTGGTTATTCATAACTTCATGGGGTCGGACCTTCCCATGTGGATGTGTGGATCTGGTATTCCAGATTGGGAAAATTAGGCTCAGGCCCAACCCATGGATAACCCATAATATGAGGCCCTTAATTAAAAAAAATTTAAATCTAGGCCCCGAGTTTTTAAAAGACCTTGATACCCTTATGCATATTGTCAAGCCCATAAATTAAATAAAATTTAAATCTAGGCCCAAAATTATTAAATCTAGGCCCGAAATTATTAAAATACAGTGCGAAGGTGTAAACAGAAGTTACACATGCATATGGCATGTGTAACCAGAAGTTACACATCCTTATGATATGTGTAATGCAAAGTTACACTTGTATATATATGCAAATAAATAGACATCAAAAAAAAAACACAAAAAAAAAGTTATTACTTTAATATTCATTTACAATAATTTCTTAGCATGTGTAACTAGAAGTTACACACGCATCTGTTTAGTGTAATTGAGAGTTACATATGTGTCTATCTAGTGTAACTAAGAGTTACACATGCATCTGACTTGTGTATTCAGCGTCAACTCCAGTTCCAGCGAGACCATTACCACGTTTAAGCAATTAGCTTTTATGAAGTTATCTAAAACCTGAAATATAACAACAAGCAATCAGTATTTATACGATTAAAATGAACAGTACATAAAACAATGTATATTTCAGTTTCACAAGCATCTGACTAGTGTAGCTAGCGGTTACACATGCATCTGAATTGTGTAACTGAGAGTTACACATGCATATAACATGTGTAACTAGGAGATACACATTCATATGGCTAGTGTAGCTAGCAGTTACACATGCATATGACTAGTGTAACTAGGAGTTACACATACATATTGATAGGTGTACCCAAAATCAGTATGTGTAAGTAAAAGTTACACATCTAAGTAGAAACTACACATCTAATTTGCATGTGTAACTGGTATCTACACATCTAATTAGCATGTGTAATTAGTTACACATGCATCTCACTTGTGTAACTAAGAGTTACACATGTATCTAATCAGTCTAATAATCAGTATTATCCTACCATTCTGTAATCTGGAGATAATGCATCATTATTATACATTGTTTGAGGCATGTAATTGAGATCTAAAATGTGGTTTTCAAGAATTATCATCTCATATGAAGGACAAATGATTAAGTCAAGTTTGGTTGTCATATTTCAGTGAATTATAGTTTTGGACAAGAAAACAAAAGGCACCGTTCTTGTATTAGAAAACGAAAAGCACCATTGGTTTGTGGCTTTTTCCAGTAATCACAAGCTGTGAAGTGCATGTGTGTATATATGAGCCTACAGGTAACAACATACCATAATCAGACCCTGTCTTAGACGGGTAGCAGCATCCTCCCTTCTAGGTCGTTTCTCAGAATTTGATGCCTTGGATATACCAATATTTACACATGCCTGGAGGAAAAGAAATCATCTGTAAGCATCCGAAATACTCTTGAGATTTTTCTCAAACAGAAAGTCTTAACAATCTTTAGATGAAATGTATTACTGTGTTCAATGGAAATTGTGAATATCAAATATAAACTTGAAAACTTAAACTTTGGAATACCAAACTGGAACTGCACGAGTTGTCAAAGAGTCTTTGGAAAAGAAAATATCTGTGGTGAAAGCCTATCAAATATCCCTCATAAATATTTAAGATATACAGATATATATATATATTGCGGAATAATCATGAGCTTACAGCTCCAATATCGTGTATATAGCTGAGAACTGAGAATTGTAGAAACCTACCCTGTAAAATAGAGAAGCAGCAAGCTCCAAGAGACCGCAACGTAAGTTCGTCAACATTCCAGGCTTATCATCCCTACATGTGTCACCCCTGATTGCAGCAAGCACTTAAATGATTATCCATCATAAAAACCCATGGAGCTTCCCTGGAGAATAAAAACTAGAGGACACCTACACTCACCATAGAACTGCAGAGCTAGCTATATTGCTTTGATCTAAATCCTTGCCAACAATATCTAGAAGTTGTTCTACCAGATGACCCCCGTCAGCAGCAGTTCTGATTAATTTTAACTGCAATGTTGCATAAAGGACAAGTGCATCCTGCAAAACAGAAACTATTAGACTATACAGCCTCCACACACAAAGAGATGCAATCATGCAAGTATGGAGACTCACTAAAAAGACCTACCTTTAGAGCACGATCATGAGTTGTGAGCCAACAACGAAATACAAATTCTTGCACAGCAGAATGGATTTCCATTGGCTCAGAATCCAGATTGGGGCCATTCTTCCACAAGTATGTGTTAATGCATTCAATAAGCTTACGAGAGATCTTCCCCTCATCCCTGTCGTACAAAAGGCATTTGAACATGCTCAATGACAATGCAAACGAGGTCAAGGAACATAGCCTTTAGGTCTAGTAACACAGATAAGAATTTGTCAAGGTGTATACGGTGTACCTTATGTGCAAGAAAATCCCAACAAACCCCTTCACAATGTCTTTTCGAAGATTATCTGGGAAATCCCCAGGAGGATTTTCTAGTAAGGAGTGCAATGTCAGGATGCAGCGAAACACTTCCTCTTTTGGGTTAGATTGAATGTTTCTTTTTCCATCTAAACAAGTTTCCACCTTCCCCAAATACAAGAGAACTAGACCTACCAGCGGGAAGAGATGAAAAATTACAAAAAAGTAACATCGAAACAATGGATACCAAAGCTTCATATATAAATAAATAATGTACTTACCACAATAAACCCGCTTCCTCATATGAAATCTATAATCTTTTACTGCGATAAGATGTCGGAGAATGGTCCCGTATTCAGACTGGTAGCTTGGAACATCCCTCAAGACCTCCCATATGTGACTAAACAGTGACTTGACAACGGATAATAAGAGCTGCATCTTGCCTAATATAAAACAAATGAGATATGACGAAAATCGAATTAATACACACTTAAGGAGTTCAAATGAACTAATTCTAAGTTAATAACACAAGAGCTACTTCCCGACTAGTGTAGACAGCCTTTAATCTAACAAAGCGCGCAATTCTTGTCCATATCAACTACCAGGCACCCTTTTCCCTTCAGTCAATATAAATGAAGGAAGCTTGAAAAATCTTTTACAACATCCAGTCGCTCTTGACCAAAGAAAAACAGGAGCGGCATTTGGTCTAAGATAGAACAAATGCAACTACCAAAATGCCATCGAATTTTCATGTTTTTAAGGGTTGTTGAAGTCCAGTCATTCATGTAATACATTCAAAATAAACAGATGACTAGAGAATGTTATATTGTTATTAATTGCAAAACTCAACGGTTCCCACATCAGCAATTTTCAGGTTTCTAGTTTTGGCTTGAGTGCAGTAAGATTGTAAAGAACACAATCCTGACTAATTTGGTGGTTCCATGGTAATTTGGTTAGTAACTAGCTTTTCAGATGCAAAGCAAAATACAGATACAACGGGAAATCTGGTGTTATCTTGCCTTCTTTGGGGGGTTCACTGTATCTGAAATTGCAAATTTTGTCCAATTCAATCAGTATCTAGTTTTTGACTTTATTCCATCCAAACGTTTTTTAATTCCTAACCTGAAAATTTTGTATCCTCAGCCTGTTGAATCGCAATCCGAAGAGTTTTGGCAAAAATCAGCTTTGGTGGACGCTTCTTGCTCATAGATATCTCAGACGAAATACATCCAATGAGAACCCTAATAAGGAACGGCCAGGTTTTTGCTGAATCACAAACAAACAATCAAAAACATTACATAAGAAAACACTAAATTAAAATCCTCATTTGCTTTTTTTCAAATACAACACAAAACTTACAGTGAGGAATCTCATTAGGTTTGAGTTTCGCAGTATTTCCACTAAGAATTTTGCAGAATCCAAACGATCTTTCTCCTTCTAACCAATTACTCAACAGCTTAATTCCTTCCTACAAAATCCAACAAAAAATATTCAAAAAAAAAATCAAAAAATCAAAAATCAAAACCGTAGCATTTCAAACATTTCGAGTTCTTGATTACTGCAACTACACTGATAAATGAAAAGAATTAAGCATAGAAAAACATACTTCTCGAGTTTTAACTTTATCTGATGAAAGTTTTGAAATAATCTCTTCAATATCCCCAGAACTAGCCATTGTCATTACTCCAAAACACTTTCAATACTCCTCCAAAGTTAGGGTAAAATATTTGAGTTTGAATAATCTTCCATGAGAATTAGGGTTTCGATGATGTTCTTAGACACAGTGTTTTGTTGTGTTCGAGAAGTTGAAAATGGGGAAGAACTAGAGAAGAAAGAGAATGATTCACTGATTTCAAATAGATGGGTAAAAGAGATAATGATTCACTGATTTCAAATCTTAAAACCGATTTTTGATCGAGATAAAAAATTAAAAGATCTATCGAATTTTGTTCAAGAACCCTAGAATTTTTTTTGAATTTTATTTTCAAAATTTTCTTCTCAATAGTAAGATTAAGGTGAGATGATGACAGATCTGACTCCAATTATAAGTTCAATAAGATATTTATGATGAAATCAAGCTTTTAAAAGTTCTCAAAATCATAAAACGATCTTGCAGAAATAAAAATTTGAAAATCGAAGAATTAAATCTAGCTATAGAACTGAAATGTTAATGAAACTTACATGTTCGATTTCATTTTGTATGTGAATCTTCTGATTCATTTGCTGTTGATGATTATCATTTCTTTTCCATTGATTTTCACTGTATCTCCCAGGAACAAGTGATGTTGATGTTGAATTTAGGTGTAATCACTATCTTTGTTTGTAAATCTTAGATCTAAATTTTGAAAAAACATTTTACTGAAAATCTCGATTAGAAGTTGTTTCTCCTCTTCCTATTTTCTAGCCGAGAGAGAGTAAAAGCAAATGAGAGAGAGAATGAAAAAAATGAACTGAAAAACGGAATCTATAGCTAATTTTATTAGTATAAATACAAAAGGGCAGGTTTGGTATTACTAAAAAAATTATTTATTAACAAGCCCTGAATTCTAAAGTTTTGGGCCTAGAAATATCAAAATGTGAAAGAATGGAGTTGATAGATAAGGATCCATTTTATGGGGCTTATCTATATTCAACCCATATAGTAGGGGGTTATAGTATTTTTCACTTCCAGATTTGGTAACATTGAAACTCGGATACTGCGTTCGAATAAAACAACTACCATCATCTATTGGGCAGCTTCGAAGTCTTCGATCTCTTGTTCTCAAATTAATGTCTTTGAAGAGTTTGGATATTAGCGGATTTCCTTCGTTACTGAATCTCGAACTTGCTGATATGTTCTTTCTAGAAGAACTAAGTAATTCATATCCTTCTTGTCTTCAAAAACTGACTATCAAAGGCTGCAAGCGTTTAACAGAAATCCCTTCATCTCCTTATCTGACGTTATTGAAATTAGTGAAGGTCGACAGCAAGTTAGTATGCTCAGTTGGGAGAAGCCAGACATTTCTTGCACATCTAATTTTGGTGAATATTGAGGAGCTTATATACTTCCCAATAAGAATACTCCAAAACAATTGCAATATTCAAGTGCTGTACATTGAATGTTGTAATCAGTTGGAAGGCTTTGGTGTAATTGATGATGAGAAGGAGAACATGGTTCCTCTGTATGGCCCTGGACTCTACACCGGGTCTCTTAAGGAATTGTATCTCATCGATTGTTCGGTTCTTAAATTTCTTCCAGATTTACGAGGATGGACTTCTCTTCGGGAATTAATCATCTTAAACTGCCCACAAGTGAAGGAGTCTTTAACCTATGATCTCAGAGACCTCTCTTTTCTTAAAGAACTGCGGGTTGATTTTATTCAAAGAGACGAGAATCGAGGAGATCCATCTTCCCTAGAAAACATGATGAATCTACTGAGCAAGTAGCAGGTATTGTACCTCTCCCATTCAATTTGTTTTCTTTAGTTGTATGCTTTAATTTTGTGATAGAAGATACGAAAGTTGGTGAAATAGTATCCTGATTGATTCGTCAATGCCAGTTCATCATAGTGATATGAATTGTGTTCTTCCTGCAGGTACGTGCCATTGGAACCGTATTTGAGATCCATTTCCTCTCTTAGAGAATTGTATCCTGAGCTTATTCAAGGAGACGAGCAGCATGGAGAAGATCTATCTGTTAAAGAAGACTAGTAGCAGGACCTGGATTTATTGTAGCATTGAAATGTATGTCATACTTGTTAAGTAATTTTACTCGGGTCATATATATCCGTATGTTTCCATGAGCGTTTGGTTTGATTTTCCTTGTATTTGGCGCATACGTGATTGAATAGCTAAGAAGAACTATACAAGCATGGGGACATAGATATATGAATTTTGATTCCATGCCATCTTCTAGTTCAGCCTGTAGGTGTGTGGAAATGTGGCTGTCTATGCGTTGATTTTGGTTTTCTCTTCTTTCAGTTTCTCAGGATTACCATATCTCAGCTCTGGATTATGTTTGATTTGGTTTGGTTGTGCAGTTGAATGAATAGAAATGAACCAGCATAGATGATGATAAAGCAGAGCCCACTATTTTGTTAGAATCCGACTTAGCTCATAAGCAGGACTTACCGCAATGGTGATTACTCGAATCAGCAAAAATCCAAATCGACCTAACACCTTCTGATACTCTTAAAATATCCAAATACTTCAGATAAGTAACTGCATCATACCTAGCCATATTATAAGAAGAAAATAGGTTCATACATTTCATCTAAATATGCACATCATATCAACATTGCCAAATAGCACACTAACAATCAGACTATCAGAGTAACTAACAAGGTAATCAAATGTAAAATGCACATTAAAGTCAAATCATCAACATCAACCTTATTAGTCTTCTTCAATTCTTTCAAACACGCATCCATGGCTTCAATCACCGCTTTCTGTATCCCTTTCATGTACCTGACTCACATAAACTTGAAACCTCGGCCATAAATGCAATTTCCTCGTAAACAAACATTTGATATAACCCGTTCCGTTTTCCCAAACCCTGACACCATCCCATTCGGCTTATCGCTGAAAGCCCTATAAATCCTCACAATAAACGATTCAGTACATGTCTCAGTCAAATTATGTGCATTCAAAATAATAATCCCGGCGATTAAACTCGTCGGCACTTTCGAATTCAACAAATCAACGATTAAGATTCTTGAAGTGATGAAGAATGCCGATGAAGATGTGTATAATGAATGGCGACGGTTATGTGATAACTCTGATGTGATTTCTAATGGAAGTTTGGTGTGATTTTGCAATTCGAGTGATTGTATGATTGATGAACGTTGTGACGGAGTTGAGTTTAAGATTAGAAGCGTACCTTGTGATGATGAATGAAGAGTTGAACGATGAGATTAGTTTGTGTAAGGCGAGACCTGATGATAAAATTACTAATCCTCCATTGTTCTTTGAGTTTGGTTCTTCTTCTAGTAAGTCTGAGATTATGTGCTCGTGGAATTGCACCATTTTTCGGACCCTAATTTGGAAGGGAAAAGCCCTAATTTGAGAGATTTGGCGGGCAGCAGAAGAAGAAGAAAGGACTGGGTTTGGGGGGAAAATGGAAAACTCTTGATTTGATTTAGTAGAGAGGGCCGCGGAATTTTACGAGGTTGTTCTTGGCCCATGCAATTTGCGAGGAGGTATTTGGCCCGTAAGGAGTTTTGTGGCCCGCCGATTTGATTAGGAGGACTGTGGTGACTAGTGAGGAAGGTGGTGTTGTTTTTGACTTTGACTTGGTCAAGTCAATAAATTCATAGTGTGAAACCAATTCGTTTTGTTGTGTGTTGACTAGTAGAGAGGATCAACTAGTAGTAGCAAGGGAAAAATACCGTTTAGTCCGAAATCCAATTCAAATATACTATTTAGTCTTAACCCATTTAACTAGGTACAAATTAGTCTTTTTTTATGGAAAGTACACAAATAACCTTCATGTTTACAATTTAATCCAAATATTTGTAGTTTAATCCAAACTGATTCATGATGATGTCAGCAATTTTAAATAATAAAAAAAATAAAGAAAAATCAATTTATCTTTTGAACCGTTTGTCCAAAATTCTCAAACTTTATATATTCGGAAAGCTCTTTCCGATAGCTACCAAAAGAGTACCCATATGACTATATAATTTTCATTTTAATTTTTTTTTTAATTTACGTTGATGTGTACAATTATGTACACCGCTGCAAAGATCCAAAAAATCCAGAGTCTATGATAGCCAAACTGCCACCCTAATTTGCACAGACTGATAAAAATACCAACCACGCCAAGCTCCAGTTGGATAACATACAGGTTTGCAGAGCTAAGTTTAGCAGATAACCTGCATCGAGGACAAACCAATGAACATAAGAAATTGCAGCTTGAAAAGAAAGTGATTATCCTTTCACCAACATCCACATAAGAAAACAAAACAAGAAAACGATCAAAATAAAAATTTACTCAGTTTATGGTCAGAGAGACAATCCATGTGGGCATTACTACACAAACTTAATATGGCTTCGAAACATCCCAGTACAGTGATTCATTGCACTTTACCAAAAACGAGATTACTAACATGCACAACAGATCAATCAATCATGCTCACACCCAGACCTACTTTTTCATGAGAAGTATATTGGTGCATCAATATATTCATCCCTGTGAAACATTCCTAAAGCCGATCATTCATAGCCACAAACAAACCTACTTTTCATTGAAAATACATTGGTGCACCAATGTGTACACCCTGTAAAACATGCATAAAATCGATCATTCATATTCACACTCTGGCACACTTTTTCATGGGAATTACACAGGTGCACCAATGTGTACACCCCTGCAAAACATGCATAAAAACGACCATTCATACCCACACAACGACCTATATTTCATGGAAAATACAGTTGTTCACATATATGTACACCCATACACAACATATAACAAACAACAATATTCACCTACAAACTAATCTATTTCATTGAATTTACGCAGGTGCACTAATATGTACACAACTACCCATATTGTATAAACATAATATATGAAAACTCGGATTTGAACCATCAACCTCTACAAACCTCGTGATAGGCTTGGGAGCTCTACCATTTTGAGCTTGTGAGTACCTAAATGAAATGCATAAAAAAAAGAATTGATGCCAAAGGTGCACCAGGGTATTATATAATCAGCACGTGTACAACTACGTACACATCAACAATCTACATTGTATAATTATGTACGTATTAACAAACAACAAGTGTACAACTATGTACACTTTTTAGTATGTGTATAGTGGGAACATTAATTAAATACCCCTCCAACAATGTGTATAACTCTGTGACCTGGTTACTCTCACCAACAATGCGACAACCATTTGAATATCCACAAAATAATATAAGAAAAAACACTATTAAGAACCTCCATAACCAACTACGTGTCATTTTCTCACATGTGCACAACTTCGTACACCCTAGTTACGGATTAAAAAAAGAAGACATACTCACTTGCACAGCTTGAGTAACATCTACAACTTTCTCTTTACAAGTATAGAGCGCACAGTAATATACACCTGATACATAAAGATCAATCATCTTAATCACAAAGTCATGAAATCAAACACTACATAGACGAAAAAACAAAGATCTTAATTACATGTATACTGTACGATAAAGTACACATGATATATAAACTGAAGATTGGAAAATAGGTACATGGTGTACATAAAGGTACACATGTATAAATTGAGGATTGCAAACTACATGGACGGTGCACATTAGAGTGCACATGTTTCAGTTATATAATTCCTGACCATATAGCTTCGTATAGGGCCATTTCCATAGTAGTAATCTTGTGTAATTAAGAATAACAAGCTTTTTGCATACCTTTACATATTTTCTCACATGAGACAAGATATCTAGAACACTCAAGCTCTTAAAGTGTTCAAAAGCAACCTCGAGGAGGTAAAGTTTTGGCGCCAAACTCAAATTAACAGTTGAGACTCCCTCCATTGGCGAAGGGACCTTGAAAAAAAGTGAACACAATCAAAAATTATCAACAATACAGCAACAATCGAACAAAAAATAAGTATATGTAAAACAGAACAAGCACATATAGACAGCGAGAAACACATACAATAGGTGTACAATTATGTACACAATAAGGATTAACATGTGTACAATTATGTACACCTTCATTATTTTACATGTGCACTGTTTTGATGATAATTCTCTTTCTAACTACAGTAGCATGTCATCTGTTTTTACCAAAACAACTTAAGAAATGTAAAATATCTAGCTCAAGAAATGGAAATAGACAATGGTATATTAAATAAATAAAAATAACTCTTCATAGTTTAGTCTATAACATCCATTCTAGCATTTGTCGATTGTTAAGCATCGTCAGATGAGACAAAGATGAAATATAATGAATAGAAAATGAATGTCACTCACAATCATATGTAAAAGTATATACAAATTTATGCACCGGTCGGAATTGCAGTAGGTGTGTTCTTAGTTAACAATATATCTTATTGACGTTTGGTTACAAATGCTTTAGCTCAGAAAGTTATTCCCAAGAATCTAGTGTAGACCCAGTTAAGTTATTGCTCCCCAAGTTCAAATTTTCTAGGCTCTGCATACTGCCAAGATAATCTGGATACTCTATACAATTGATTTTTCCTCCTCTTGTGCCATTTAGTCCCTAAAAGTAGATCTAGAATAATAAAACCTAACTAAAATTCAGTATATCAATTAATTGTTGAAACGATTCGAATAACCAGCTGAATCAAGATAAATACCCGTCTAAGTTTCGGAGATCTAACATCTAGAAAAGATAAAATCTAACTAAGATCCCATGTAACAGATAAACATTTCCGAAAGGCTTCGAATAATCGATCTAAAATGAAATCAACATCTAAACTTAAAAGATCCAACTATTAAAAAAATCATAGCAGGAAACATCATAAACATCATTTTTTCAGTCAAAGTATTATCAGAATGGATTGGAGAAACTCATGGCATCAATCAAAGTATAGATCTCAATCGAAGTAATAGATCAAATAAATCGATTCTCACCTAAAGAAGTTCTGAATCTCCTCCAGATAAATCTTACCACAGATCTGATGCCATCTCTATCAATTTTTAGGGTTTCAGTGAAAAGGAACAACAGATTGAGAGAGAAATCAAAGAGATTTAATAGTAGATATTCCATCTGAAATTATAATTCACAACTTGAACTCGAAGTTTCGCTTTCATTATCACAGCAAAGCTCTGCCGATAGAAGAGTACAAGACAAAATGAAGAACTGATAAAACAGTATGCGATTACTTTTCAGGGTTATTTGTGTAATCGAAAAGAGTCATTTTGGACCGAATAGTTAACCAAAAGGACTAACTCGTTTTAGATTTGGGAAATTTGGACTTCCTAGTACTATGCTTGAGGAGGCAGGACTAGATTGTCTAAAGCCCAGTATCTTTGGGACGAAACGTTCATTTCTACTAGTAGCAATGAAAGGGAAGCTAATTTTGCCGACATGGTTGCGTTCATTATTATTAGATTTTTATCGTGATTTTGTAGCAGAATGGTAAAATTGTTGAATAATGATACTAATGATATGGGTTTGAAATGTTTTTTTTCTTTCGGAGAAGATATTTTTCATGTTTTTAACGAGGTCCTATGACTTATCTAAGAGTATATATATCTCATATTGCTGTAATGATTATATCGACGGATAAAGAGCCAACCGAGTTTGATTGTAGTACTATACTGATTGTATTTAACTTGGATTTTCAAATAAAAGCTGTAACCTATGCAGTTAATACACTTCTGTTGACTGGAATCTAAGAAATTAATCTAGCTAACCAACAATTATGAACTAGAGATCATGCTACTTAATTAGTTCCTTAACCTTAGTCTAAGCATATGTTACCCGGTCTTTCTTAAAACGCACGACAACTCACCTACGTACTCAGCCGCAATCTTTACGTTCACACAAAGTTATCCCTTCAACTGTTAAGAAATAATGTTTTGGATCGAGGATTTGAACTTTTAACTTCTTTAATTACTTACAAGTGATAATTACTTACAAGATGGAGAGCACCATCTGCAAAGTGCTACCTAAAGTTCTCCCGAACAGATTAAAGGTGGTTATGCCGAAGCTGATTTCTCAATTCCAAGGTGCTTTTTCAGCCGGAAGACAGATCTTGGACGGTATCCTAATTGCAAATGAGTTGATTGACTCAAGAAAAAAAGAAGGGAAAGAAGGAATTGTTTGTAAATTAGATATGGAAAAAGCTTATGATCATGTTCTTTGGGATTCGGTTGAAGTTGTTCTTAGGAAGATGGGTTTTGGTTGGAAATAGAGAACATGGGTCAGATAGTGCATATCTGCAGCTAGGTTTAAGTTATTCTCAATGGTGCGGCGAAAGGATTTTCCAAGGCTTCGCGGGGACTACGTCAAGGAGACCCACTATCTCCGTTCTTATTTTTGTTAGTGGCGGAAGTGTTTAACAAGCCCATGCATAATGCAAAGATGGAAGGTTGTCTCAAAGGCTTTTACGTTAAGGAAAATGGTATGGATATCTCACACCTTCAATTTGCAGATGATACAATTGTTTTCTTAGATGCAAGAGTTCAGGAGGTTCAGAAACTGTTAGAGGTGCTAGAAAAATTTAAAGCAAAAACGGGTCTGAAAGTTAAGGGCCTGTTTGGTACAGTTTTGAAAAACAGTTTTCAAAAATAGTTTTCCACTGTTTTAAAAACATACCCTTTTTTCCTTGTTTTCATTTTCTAAAAATTGTTTGGTAAACTGTTTTTGAAAACAAGGAAAACCAACTAAATCGGATCAAATGTAAAGATTCGTCTAAGAGATAGTGATATTAGCCATGACTCACTTGCAGTCATTCCCCATCTCTTACTTTGTTCTGTAAAGAAGAAAAGAATAAAGAAAAGAAAAAAAAGAGAAAACACAGAAAACAATAATTTGTTGTTTTCATTTTTTTGTTTTTAAAAACAGAAAACAGATAGAAAACATTTTCTGAAAATGTCCTTACCAAACGCGTTTTCTCCTGTTTTCTGTTTTCTCTGTTTTTAAAAACAGAAAACTGTTTTTGAAAACTATACCAAACAGGACCTAATCTTTCCAAGAGTTCGATGATGGGCATTGAGGTTCATCAAGATTTTATCCAGGATTGTGCGAGTTTAGCGGGTTGTGCAGTAGGTGAGTTCCCTTTTTCCTACCATGGGATTCCATTCGGGGCTTCTACAAGAGTCACATCTGTTTGGAATATTGTCATCGAAAAAATGACTCTCAGGATATCTCCGTGGAAACGAAGATATCTATCGAGAGCGGGAAGGGTAGTGCTCATAAATAGTACACTGGCAGCTATACCTTTATACTTCTTATCCCTTTTTCAAATTCTGGTTTCAGTGGCTAACAAGCTAGAGAGAATCATGAGAAATTTTCTTTGGGGTGACACATTAAACAAGAAAAGTTTATATTGGAGGTCTTGTAAAAAAATGTGTATTCCGAAGAATGAAGACGGCCTAGGCTTAAGAAATTTGAATAGTACTAATGTTGCTTTATTAACCAAGTGGTTGTGGAGATATGGAGAAGAGAAGAGCAGTTTCTGAGAAAATTATCTTAGAGAAGTTTGGTGGTGTCGAAGAGGCTTGGGTTCCAAAGATTCTAAGAATACTTATGGATGGGGTTATGGAGAGGTATTCTAAATTATTTACAAATTCTCGAAAATGGGTCGAAGCTCACAATTGGAAAAGGAAACAAAAGTAAATTCTGGGATGATTTATGGTGCAAAGATAAAACTCTTGAGGAGTTGTTTCCCAAATTATGGAAAGTGAGTAGGAAGAAAGAAGCGCTAGTTGAAGAGGTGAGCTACAAGAATGCGGAGAATATGGCCTGGAATATAGAGCCGTGTAGGAGGCTTAAAGAGCTAGAGATTCAAGAGGTTACGGAGTTCACTAGAATCTTAGACAATCATAGGATGCTTACTGACGAGGATGATAAAAGGGAATGGAGCTCTAATCTTATAGGTACTTTCTCGGTAAGCTCTTGCTATAATTGGCTTATGCATGATCAGGTAAGAAACATTCCTATTAAATTTTCGCCGGACTACATTTGGAACATGAATATTCCACCTAATATTAGCTTTCTAGTTTGGGCAGCTGCAATTAAAGTGGTTCCTACACTCTCCGTGTTAGCGATAAGGGGTATTGAGGTAGAGAATACTATGTGCCCTTTCTGTTATACTAGGGAGGGGACAGTGGAACATCATTTCCTTCATTGTTCTTTCGTCAGGCAGATATGGAGCACTTTCTACAGCAGTTGAACATAGTTTGGGTTCATCTGACGACGGTACTAGAGTTCTTATGGAGGTGGAAATTGAAGGCTGCTATCATGCCTATGGTTTTCCTGAGATATTGTGTGTCGTTTGCTATTGGTGGATTGTGTGGTTGGAAAGAAATGACACCCTAATTGCTAAGAAGCAGGTGAGAAAATCGATGAACTCTCTTGTAGTAGAGATTAAATCGTTGCTCTTTAGTTGGTCCGTCAATGTTGTTTCATTTAGAAATATCAAGCTTGAGGAATTTATTTTCGATTGGGCAAGTTTTTTAGAGAATAATGTTGTTGTAAATTCTCTGGCCTCTTTGCTCATCTCTTCTTGTATTTTGGAGGACACCATCTTAGCACTTTTTCTTTAATCTATTTTTACCTCTTTCAAAAAAAAAAAAAGTGATAATGCATTAGATCAAGTCATTTAACTTTGCATCACTGAGAAATGATAGGTAATATTTTGGATTTGGGATTTTCCAGCATTCGACTTGTTCAGACACTAAGAAATGATAAGCCTTAGGCGGATTTACACACTTCTGTGTACGCGTATTCATGATATAATCCATTGCACATACTTTTATAACTCTCTTGTCGACTCCAGTCAAATAAGGCTAATCAACAGTTAAAAATATTAGAATTCTACTACTCTTGCCGCAATCTTACATTCACACGCGCATAATATGCAAAGTTC
Organism: Papaver somniferum; assembly: GCF_003573695.1. Lineage (NCBI taxonomy): Eukaryota > Viridiplantae > Streptophyta > Magnoliopsida > Ranunculales > Papaveraceae > Papaver > Papaver somniferum. The sequence goes on along the minus strand of NW_020620714.1, from coordinate 63,044 downwards.
CAGGTTGACTACGGATATATCAAAGTGGCTCATCACTGTAATGAAGCAGCATATCAAAGTAATCAGCCATGTGTAGAAAGAGTCGTTTTATTTACTATAGTGTATTTATTTGTATCATTAGGTGTTACAATTTAGACTTCGTCTCTGGAATTTGACACAAAAAAACCTGAATGGAAGGTAAAAATATCAAAAAGTACATCAACAAAGTCATTGTCTATAGATTGAAGTACTAGATTAATTAATAAGCAGATGGACTGGGTAAACAGCTCTGCAATGCTAATGGACTAGTAAGTCCTTTACTACTATTACTACGATCAAGACTCAGCTTGCGCAACATATCAGCTTTTCTTGATTGGAACGAATTAGCTTTACTTATGTATAGTTTCTTAACATTCGAACCTTGCTCGGTCACCAACTTGTACAAACTCCTCTTTGCGTTTGCTCTATACGGACAATCTGATGCCAAAAACCCATCCACCAAGTGTAAATAAGCTTCCAAGTCATGGCAACATGCAACGTCTGCGTTAGGTTTTAGATAGGGCGACATTTTACTATCGAGACGGAGTTCACAGCCAACGTGCGAGTATGCCCAAGGCATGTTGTTATCTAGTATGTTTAGTACTGTATTTGCTTTAACTTCTTCACGCAATTTGTGATCGAGGGTTTCGTTTACGAACATACCCGGTACACGAGTGATCATGTCTTGCGAGTTTACGATTCTCAAGACCTTGACGCCGTTGGATTTGATTCTGTTTGCGAAACCTCTGTTGCCGACACGTGGTCCGCCGAAGGTGAAAACAGCCACTGGTGGTGCATCTTCCACCGATTTTTTAATCTCGTCTGCCGCTAATACTGATAGCGCAGCTCCTAGGCTGTGACCAGTTATTGTAATACTTAATGACTCACCTCTGTAAAGTTCCATGAGTCTCCGAACTTCGTGAGTTATTGACTCTGATAGACTCGGTGTATGAGCTCCTCTAGTTTTGTACAGATTCCAGAACCCGCATTCCACTTTAGCTTGTAAATGTTCTTGACCGTGCTCACTCGGTTCCGAGTCATCCTCGACATTGATAAGGAGATCTCTGACATTTTCAGCCCATTCCAGACACGTAGAAGTACCACGAAGAGTGATGACTATATCTCGCCTTCCCATTCGTTGGATCTCTTTCTGGTCGTCGCAAACCGCCACATACCCGATCCAACTAGATCGCTGAGTCATCCAGCCCAAATCCGGTGCCACATTATCCACCCAACCCGGTAATCCAACGGACGAAGTTGCATACAAACTCTTGGTAACCTTGTATGACCTGTCCGGCACTTGTATACTACGTGGCGACGGTGCTTTGGCAGTCGGCATGGCCGGATCCTCATGAAAAGCCACATAAGCTGCTTGAATAAATTCACCGTATCTGACTATTTCTCGGCGGAGATTTTCGTCAAGAGGATCAAGTAAACCCATCCAATCGTTACTGCCATGATACTCCATCCATCGGCTACCTAAACTGTTCCTTGGAGAATATTTGGGCGACGGTGAAAATAAGCGTTGCAATTGTTTTGGTGACAGTCTGTTATTCTCTTCCACAACTTGTTTCAACTTTTCTGACCACATTCCTGTCAAATTCAAAGCATCCAAGAAACGCTTGTAATTGTTTCTTGAATTATTTGTCGAACTATTCCCATTAATTGGTTGTTGTTCTTCTTGTTTCTGTTGTTGATTCTGAAACGATGATCTGCTATGCCCCAACAACTTGTCTAAATTAGCGATCTGGGATTGAAGAGATTCAACAGGTTTCAATTCAGTTGTTGCTGAAGCTGATATCGGACTAAAAATCGACTTTGATGACGGTGACCGGGTAAATTTCGGGTTGGGAAGTGACCGTCTCCGGAGAAAACTTGATTGTTTGTTTAGTGAACCGTAAGTAGTGTTATTACCTATATGTGATGATGCCTGTGTAGGCAAATTTAAAGTGGCCTGCATGGAAGAAGAAGAAAACAAGGAAAAATAGAAGGATTTGATCTATAAGACTATGTTTTCTTTAGGAACTGCGGTGAAGAATGATATAGAAGTAGAATATGAAACGAATGTCTGGAGCTTATATATATTTGTAAGGGATGTACATAACCCGGAAAGTGCTTGTAAAATAAATTTAATAGTGTTTATCTGTTAGCTTTGAAGAAAAGGAACAACATTCAAAAGAGGTTGGTATTATTAAATTTGTGTAGGACTATTATGGAGAGACTGTTCAAACTTTTCAGATGGTAACGTCATAAATTTAACGCGGACATCCTACCTTTGTATTTTATCATTACGACTGAGACTGATTTTCCAGTATTGGTTTTGAAAAAAAAATTTAAAACAAAATATCATGATGCCAAGCACTATGATGTACCATTTTCCTTTCTTATTTCATAGGGAAACGCAAATACTATGATTTTCCATCTGATCTCCTAGTAGAGAAGAAAAATGGCATATAAAATTCTGTTTTTCAGATACTTTGTTCTATTTGCCACTTGAAATGGGTATATGTGATTTTTATATGAAAAATATTCGTTTTTATTTTACACTAAAACCTCTTTTTTATGTTTTTTTTATTAATTCTTTTTACCGATTATATTTTCTTTTTATACTCTAAATTATCCTTTTTTTATATACAAATATTCCAGCAGAAAATTATTTGGAAAAAAAATAAAAACAAATACTCAGTTTCCGTTTGGCACTATTTACACAGAAACTTAGTTTCCGTATGGTGAAGATAAGCTATAAAAGCAGACAATAATGAGACTGTCTTATGGCTCATATCCCTTCTCTACAAATAAAAAATAGAAAAGGTGATATAATACACCATTGTGTTTGGCCTTAGGGAGAAATATCATAAAAATCACTGCAGACCGTTACTCCGTGCAGCTTAATTTTCCATCGGACGAGCTTTCCTTTATACTTGAACAAAGTAAAGTTGGAACGGGCACTCTATGTGACCATTGCGGTTTTAGCGTACACACTTGTAAGGTCAGATAGAAAATGAAAAAAAAGGTCGACTTCACAGTGGTGGTTGTTGGGTGTAAACGTCTTTCCCTGAAAATTGGAAATTATGTGGTTTCTCATGTATATGAAAATGAAAAGTTTGCAGTATTAACTTTTCTTACTTGAGTTTCAAATAAATGAATAATACAGCTGATCAAAAGGTTTACTGGATCAACATGCAGGTATGAGTGCGCGACTCAGCTCATCGTTCGTTACTTGTAAAAATGGCAAACAAAAATATTAGATTTCGTTTGAATTTTCCGTTAAAAGTCAGACGAATAACAAAATGGGGTGTTTAGACTTTAGAGTAAAATTAGGTAGAGGATGCTTCTTTATTCGGGTCGATATAAATTTAAAAACATCATTGTGAGGGTTCGTAATTTTACGTATCAAGTCATAATTTGGCTTATGTAATAAGTCATCGGATGATTTTTCAGTTCAAACACAGATGAATTATAATCTGGCCGGGTATATGGAGTTCAAGTCATTGAAATTATGTAATAAAAGTCTTCTAGCAAGAAAAGAGATTTACTTGTCAACCAAACAAAATATATTTGAATAACTATCCTTATAATCGAGTCTTATACGACCTTATAACCTGTAGTATTTTGAATATAAAGAATTATATAATTGTAAATATGGTATAAATTTGGATTATCAAATATTGATTTACACCGAAAGGAAATAATAGCTCTGATCCAAAGGCTTAATCTCTTCTTCTTAAGAGATCACACATAAAAGGTTTAATCTCTTCTTATTAAGAGATGGGTATTTATAGCATTCCTAAATTTTTCTTTAGTCTTCTGATACCGTACACATGCCTCATCTTGACTTCTTTGTCACTATGACATCTCGAGTCCGTATACGTGTCCTTGGTATCTCTCTCGTTATGAAGCACCTTTGTCTCTGAATTTGGGATCTCTTGACTGGGCCCCGCTCGCTATTGGAATCCTTTATTACGCCAAGACTGCACCTGCCACATATACCAATCCCTTGTGTAGGCGAAGAATGCCCAGGCCGATTATGCGCCTGCACTTCCCATTCCTCACATGTGCCAACTGCACATGCAAGCGCAGGACTGCGCCTGCACTTCCCATTCTTCCCATGTTGACACGGGTCTTACTACTACCTCCTCCTATGTTCACCATCTTTTATACACCAATACAAGGTGCAAGCTCAATGGGATGGCCATCGCACTTGTCATTCTCTCCTTCTCACGCCACTCGTCTCTTCGTACGCTGACGCAGTGTGCAAGGCCCTAGAGAAGGACACGGCACTCATCACTTCTTCTTCCACTCATGCCACTCATCCGTGTAGGCAAAAATCACTTGAGCTAGCATTGCGCTTGACGTTCTCTTCTACTCATGCCACTCGTCTTTTCATATGTTAATACAATATGTACAGTCCTAGAGTAGGACACGGCGCACATCACCCCTTCTTCTTCTAATGACCACGGACTCCGCATGTGTGACTCGCTTGTGTAGGCGCAAAACGCCTAAGTCCATTCTGCGCCTACCACTTTCTTTGGGCCATGTTCTTATGCCAAAACGAGGTGCAGGGTCCTCGAGCTAGTCCTTGCACTCGCCATACTTCCTCAACCTTCCAATGACCACGGACTCCACATGTGTAACTCGCTTGTGTAGGCGCAAAACGCTTAAATCCATTTTGCGCCTACCACTTCCTTTAGTCCATGTTCATTCCTTCTACATATGCCAAAACGATCCGGACTCGGCTGTATATGTTCGGGGAATGGGGTTATTGAATGATGTCCGCTGCAAGAACTTCAATAATGCTATAGCTTTCAGTTCATGCAGTCTTTTTTGTATGGAGAAGAAGGAGAATGTCCTCCGACATTAGTAAGTACCTTTAGATGGGATACTAGGGACATAAACCTACAAACTTAGTTGAATAAATCTTTGATTGGCTCAGACAATAGTCTTTATAATTGACTAATAACTTATTCAAAAATTTGAAGCCACTCATTCCAAATGTAGATATTTTATTTTCATATACTGGAAAAGCTTATTGGTATCTTAATTTCTATATTGAAAAAAATGCAAAAGAAAAGTAAAACCATTTCTCGATCTATTACTTAGTCTAGGTACAAAACACATCTTTTACTTCAGCACAAGTAAGACCGTGTCCAACAAAATTGGAGATACGTAGTTTTACGTAATGGATGTGATCTCATATAATATAATTCATGATGAAACTACTGACACGATTTTACACTATCATACACTGAATTTCCCCTTATTTAAAGTCTTGGTGTCAGCTGCGCGATATATACAGTACCAAGAAGAGAAGTAGAACTAGTTGGGACTGAATTCTTGGTATCAGCTGTTGTACTATTACAATATTGATCGATCAACGGTTTCGTTTTTATGGCGAATGATATTTTTGAACAACCGAGGTTTGCAGACGACTTTGCTCGCAAGTTGGATATACTTCAACGGTTCAACCAATCCATAATAATACACCATAGGCTTGCAAAATGTTTTGGAGACATGACCAACCTTGATAAATAAAGAGTATAGTGACCCATTAAAAAAAAAAAAAAAAAGTCCACGCTGTGAGGGAGTTATTGGGGTTATGTTTGGCCTTCTGTTCATTATTTGGAGGAGCATTTGTGTTTGAAATTTAAAGCTCAACCATATACATGAACAATAATAATTAGTTAACTACTAGCTTGCTAGTGGCCATTTTAGTGGATCTGAGTAAACTTTATCAAGGATGTGCCGAATTGGGGTATTTTTGAGTTTCTTTTGTTAAACCATAATTATGATAAGAAAGCTAACAAGATTTTCATTTAGGTAATTATGAGCTTAAGCACTCAAAGTGATTAAATTAATTCAGAACTTTGTAGTTGTTAATTATATGCAGTATATATAAGAGTTGGCTAAAACCCAATGGCTTATGTCCATGTTGGTTCTTTCTTTTATTATTGGTGAAGCATCAATTACATCGTGGAGGTGTACAATTGCCAATTAAAAATGGCTATCTTACACGAAACCACAAAAAGGAAAGAGCAACTTAAAAACAGAGATTTCAACCCCAGATTTGCAATATTAAAATCGGAAGTGCTACCCTGCCGAATTTTTCTCCCGCCCAAGACCCCGACACTAGTTAGTAAGTCGGCGAATAATTCACGAATCATTTACGAATTTCTCCGTATCACGAATTTTACCGTCTTATTCGCGTATGTTTGCAACTGCGAACCCAAGACGCATATTATATGACATTTACGAATTATTCGCAAATTGTTCACGAACTTTACGTATCCCGAATAATACGTCCACTTAATTCACCAGAAATTCTTTAGCTTTTACGTTTTCAAATGCCCCATTTTTTGGGCTTTACTGCCTCCTGAGCATACACAACCCAACATTAGACATTGTTGTAACTTTTTTGAAAGAAAAATGACCGAAGAGATTTGAAGGTGAAGGTGAGAGAGATCTCAAACTCACTAACCAAGCATCTACACCACTATATCATATCCTCTTAGATGACTAATGTTGTATATATTATTAATATCATCATATTAAGTTTATTTTTCTTTAAATAACTCACAAATATGCATAAAAATTAGTCTATGTCCTTATAAATACTAATTATTTATTTTATATAGATACCGAATTTTCAGAGCCGAACTCACATTTATAAATCGAATTATACACGTACGTATGTCGTTCCGAATTACTGACGAATCACGTCCCGTTGATCGAATTTTGGACCGAATTTGGGTTTTACAAAACCGTATAATACTCGTACGTTTACCGTTCCATACGTTTACCGAATCCCGAATTCCTAATTAGGATCCCGACCGGGGATCAGATGGTCCACGGGTGCACTCATAGTATTGGGAATTGCAAGTGGGTCCCAGCAATTTGTTTCGATGAGGGTTCACATCAGGATTTTGGGTCGGTAGAGCTAGTATTTTCCTATTAATTTTTTTTTAGAAGGAAAAGTTGTATTAAAAGAGAAAAAAGAAAACAAAACTGCTTTGAGCTACATATACATGCTAATAAGAAACTCCAGATTGCTCCAGATGAGACTGGGATCATCAAATTTAAAAGTTTCCGGCTCACTACATCATAAATACTGTTTGCTTTATCAAATAAATATTTTTTTCTATGCCCTTGTGTCTTTCACCAAATTTGAAAGATAAGGTGATTTCTCTCATCCAATATGATCCAGCAAATTACAAAATGAATGATATTCCAAACTTTCTTCCCTCTCCCTTGTCAAGCATTCTAGCACCAAGCATCAAACAATCTGAATAAAGTTCCAGATAAAGGCCAAGAGATTTTGAAAAGCGTTAATAAAATAATCCCATAGCTCAAAATGATAAGAGCAGTGAATGAATATATAATCAGTAGACTCCCTTACGGAGTTGCATAACACACAAAATTTGTATGTACTACTATTAAAATTACATTAACTCTAATATATATACTACTATTTAGTAAAATAATCATTTCCAAGTTAAAATTTGTATATTTGGAAAACTGCATTTCTAAAACACCATTCTACTCACGGCTCAACAACATCCCAAACCTTCATTTCTCAAATGGTGATTTTTTTAGTCTGGCGGTGGGTCCTAGCTGAACATTCCATAACCACTATTCTTATGACATCTGAGTGGTGAATAGAGCTTTGAATGGTAATGAATATCATTTCCGATTTCTATTATGCTGGTTATAATCGACAATCAGTGAACCTTTCATACCACCATAAAGTCCCTTGCTCTTTTATCCTACAATGTTTGGAATAGTGCGGGAGAAATGTTTGGATTAGTGTCTGAGAAATTTATGTATTCCCCTTCAAACATACATGATCCACTCAATGGTGAGCAAATAGGCAGGTTTTGTTATTTGCAAAGAAAGGAAAGTTATATATAAATTAATAAATAGATATTATATAATATTATATGCTTCAAAAAATAAACCATATATATAAAATTACAGTGACCTCAGCAGCTCTATTTATAAAATTAAATACTAGTGCAATATGTCAACAAAAAAACTCAAAGTCTCTTTCGTAAAGAAGTACTTATCGTGCCGAAGTCCACTTTCGTATTAACCCAAATGAATCCAGCAGCTAGCGTGATGCTCCAATAGTTAGTGATGTAGTCTCCCCACCAATTATATGCCACATTTTGTGCACATCACAATTGGATATATCAAGGGGAAACAAAGCGGTTAAAAAGTAGTTATATAAAAAGAGTCACTTGCACAACACTCGCATAACATACATATCCACCCATACAATGTGGATTCTATCGGAATTCTGTTAGTGGCATGAAGAAGACAAGATCAGGTGGTCCATTACTTCCTCTTTTATCGAAGCCCTGGAATTTTCTCTTCTTTCACGTTAGAAATTATTATTAATTAAACGTGTAAAATGCTTGTCTCGCTTGATGGTATTCGGCAGATGTTTTTTTATCTACAAAATGATTTAGATTGATAAGTTGATCTACATAAGAGGATGTTCTAGGAAAACTCTATGTAGTCGCTGGTTGGTTTATCAAACGAGTTTGGCATATCATCAACAATTAGCTCACTACTTTCTTCCTAAAGCGTCTGCTTAGGTAAAACAAAAAACAAGTCCTTTTATCACCGGCCTATTATTATTACGGACAAAGTAATCAAAGAGTCCATGTATGGTGACCCATTTTGTAGCCAGGCTGCTTATATATAAAGTGAAGCCTAACTGCAGTTTATTGCAGTTAAGTTCATGTATGGCGAGCCATTGCATATGAAAAAAGGACCAGGCATAAAGCATAACCTAACTTGACGTACCTTATGAAATTCTAGATTTCACCTCATGGTCATTTTTGGGAGACAAAACACTTGCATGGAGCCATGTCTGTCTCTTTTGTCATGGACTACTAAATTGTATACAAGAACGTAAATGAAACTGTATTTCAGTAAAAAGAAAAAGAAGACTACTGCATATTTAATTAGTTTTTAAAATGTTCTATTTGTGGACTGTCTGAATTATATGGTTGAGAATGTGTATATTGCGCACTGGAAAGCGATTATACACTTACACGAAGCTGATTGAATAAAACCGCAAACATTGTTTGGTTATAATGCATGGCCACATCAATCATAGATCACCGCAGTCTACACAATTGAAGATGTTTTCTTTAATTGGTCGGTGGATAATGGTTTTTGTTCTTTTCGTTTGGTGCCGCTGGGTTATCACATTTCATCAGCGCACTTCCAAAGTTCCTAAAGGTATCCCCATTTTATCAACGTGTTCATTATTTTTTTCTTTAGCAAAGGTTCGAAAATGTCCAGAGTCCAGACCAACTCATTTTTGAAAACTAATCTGCAAGAAAAACACGTTAAGTTTTTCCCCAACCCCTGGTGGTGTGTTTCACGAGGGGTTCCCTATTTAGTCGTACTAGATTTGTACCTGTACTACGTACCCGATATTTTTATTTTTTTAATTATATTTTTTATTTGGTGTGTGTGGAATTTTTTCCCGTGCCGTGATGATGTATTTTTAATTGGGCGTGCGCAGGCTTCACTCGCCCCGTGGCGATGTATTTTTGCATCTGGGTGAATGCTGGGGTGAGAAAAGATATGGTTTTTTTCTTTTCTTTTTCTCTTTTATTTTCACAAAAAATATGTGTGAAATATATTGCTTTTCTTTCCCTTTGTGTATTAATTTGGGAAAATGAGTCATAATATATTATGTACTCGATTTCCGAATTGAGTTGACTTCCATAAAATTTTAGACACGATAAATTAAGTTTTTTTTTTCCGTAATTTGACGGAAGTATTGTCCACCTTAGACGGTGTTACAAACGTAGAGTTAAGCATTTGATGTAAACACGTTGTAAGGAAATTAATTAGATTAAAAGTCTCACGGAAGTATTGTCCACCTTCCTTTTTGTTGATGATGTTACTATCGGGCGGTTAAATACTTTATGTAAACAAAGTGTAACCTATTTTTTAATATCCCAACCAATAGAGTTATGCCAAATGTCCTCACCATAGCTTTTATATTTGGAAACTGGGTCAATTGTCCAAATATTTTTAAAACATGGTTCTAATGGACGAGTAAAAATTAGTATGGGTGAAATGGATACCAAAAAAATAGCAAGAATGAAACTGGATTCATCTTGGGTTAAACTTAAAAAATAGCGAGGATGAAACTGGATATATCCTGATGTAAATTAAAAATAAGAAAATATATTTTTAAATGGATATGATGAAACTGTTTAGATCCTGCCTATTTTTACATTCTAATCCATTTAAATAGAATTAAATTTTACATACATTTTCACCCAGAAATTATTGACTTTGGTCTATTTAACCAATTTTGTGTTTTATATCAGAAAAGATCTATTTTGACCAATAAAAAATGAAGATTTCATCACGTTTAACATAAAAGCTTATTTTTTCAAGGCGGGAGAAAATAACTATTTTTCTGAAATGGCAAGAAAAACGAGTCCTCTCATCACCTCCCCTGCTAAAACACGAAGTAGAAAAGTATGAGACAAGCTGGTCACAAATTTAGCATGTAAGTGTTCTTTTTAATTATATTTTTTCTTTTCTTTTTATCTTGGACTTCCTTAATTGTACGTGTTGCTTATATTCCACCAAACAACAAAAACAAAAGGATGGATCGGGATGCATGATAGAAGGTCAAATACACACATTGTGGTGGTTGTCGAGTGAGAAACGTATGTTCCTACATTTTGGACATTTCTCACTCGTCCAGAGACGCTCTTCTCCTTTGCGTAATGACGAGTTAATCGCCGTTTGGGTAGAATCTATCAAAACTTTTACTGAAACAATATAATAAATTAATAAACAGCTCATCGTTACTTGTAAATATGGCAACAAAATACTAGAATTTGATATTTCGGTTCAAACTCAGATGAATAACAAAAGGGCCAAACGGGTGTTTGGACTTTGGAACATGCAAGTCTTTGAAGAATTGGTATAGCAGTCAAAACAATTGTATCGGATAGATTACAGAGTACTTAAAATTTTTGGTTAGGCTAAGTCTTATGGTGTGCTAATCTAGCTAGATTAGCTGTCCATGTTAGCTAAGATTATCTTTTAAATCAGCAATCTACGTCATTTAGGACTACCGCTCGGCGCTGTTTAGTTCACCGCAACCAATGTCAGCCGTCGGATCAAAAAATAAATATAAATTTTTATAACGTTGAACCATTCAGCGCTACTATCTCGTTATTAGTTCAACTTCGAACAAATGCTAAGAGAGAGTACTAGTGTTAACAAATAGATAACACTATTTTTTTAGAACAACACTTTTTGATTAATCTAGCGGCTCAGTGTAGTTCATAGGACTTAGCATAAGGACATATTCAAATCGCGCTACACTCAACTTGGATAGCGAAAAATATATATATTTTCACTGAATGGTCCAACTTAGCGCTAAATTTATCTCGGCCATGTGTTTAACTCTTTTTATGCCAACATCCGAGTAAAGTCATTCCAATCATGTCTTGTTCTGCTCCAAGCAATGGCCAACAATGTCGCATTTGGTAACGCCACTGCTGCATTTGCATTGGCCAGACTTTGTCCAAGACTCAGGCTAATGCATAAGTCATCTAATGACTTATCCTGCATCCTTAATCTATTCCTTGAGATGGGACAACTATGGATTACGAATATGAAACCCTATTGCATAATATTGTATGTGTAAAATAACCTTTCTTGCCTCGGCCATCTTGGCGCTTCATCGTCGGACTATGTATCTCCATGGACAAGCCACTGACTTCAGTATCGTGCCATCTTGGCGCTCCACTATTGGGAACGCTAACAAACCTCCCTCACCCAATATGTTCAACCTCCTCGTTGAACACAACAAAGTATACTCGTTATACTTTTTCTCTGGCCTTGTACGCTTCCGATCTTATATCAGAAATCAACAAGCTTGATTGGCATTTCTCCTTTCCAACAACTTTTTTCCTAATACCATATGCCATCACTTAGATTACTGCCTTTCCATTGATCTTACTAACTTGTATTGTTGTTGTCACGTCGGCCTACGTTCATACTTCCACTACAATCGCATATCAACACCCAAATGCAAACTGAAATTCGTCTTGCCAACTCCTTGAATTAGACTTGAATTTCTCTTGAATAAATTGCCCGAAGTGAATGCAAGTATTGATTCTTCCCATATGATCCCAATGATGTTTCCCATAGTCTTTTTCCTTCATTCTCCGACTTTAGTTGCACCATGCACCATCACATGACTTATACAAGACTCATCCTACTCCTTCAATCATGTGGCGCCTATGAAAAATCATATTGCAAAATTCACCTTCTCGGACTTGCATCATTTCTGGTCACTTGTATGAAAACGAGCCAACATTTTTCTTTTCTTGTCTTGCATTCTCGCACCAACATGTCTGAAATGCATGACTTTTGTATTAGTCACGACTTAGGATACTAGGAACATCCCACCATCACTTTGGACAAGGTATCCTCTTCACACGCCTTTGAAATCAACATGCCTCACTGTTCCTTCAAACTGCTACACTTTAATGTAATGGAAAAACAACATGATGTTCTTCTTAACTATGAGTTACTCTCAACTCATATACTTGATGGACTTACATCTTTATTCATGTTGCGTTATTCCGTGCTATCGCTTCCAAATGTCGTTGCACTTCCACATAACTCTCAACAAAAAACTCGACTACGCCACCAACTCTATTTGATTCTTTCACTTTCAGCGTCTTCTATTGCATATTTTAGCTTAATATGATATGTAGCATCTTCAAACATCCGAGTAAATTCATGACAATCATATCTTGTTCTGCTACTTGGTTCAGCTTCATACGTTAAGTGCATCACTCGCATTCTTTTTACCGAGCAATGGCTAACAATGTCGCATTTGGCAACGCCACTGTTGCATTTGCATTGGCCATTCCTTGGCGAAGCCTTAGGCCAATGCTCATATCATGACTTATCTACATCCTTAATCCATTCCTTGAACTGGGTTAATTCTGGATTACGAATATGCAACACTATCGCATAGAATTGCATGTGTCAAATAGTTTTTCTTGTCTCGATCAGTTTGGCGCTTCATTGTCGGACAATGGAGCTTCACTGGCCAGGTCACCGACTTCGATATCGCTTCATCTTGGCACTTCGTTGGTGGGAACGCTAAAAATTAATCACTAGTATATGCACATTACCCTAGCTAGCTAGTGACCCTTTTAAATCGATTTGACTTTTAGTAAACATCATCAAGTAAGTGGGGCATTTTGGGGTTCTTTTCTTAAAACCCTAATTCTGCTGACAAAGATAAGTTTTCATTTATATCATTATGAGCTTAATTAAGCATTGATGATTAAATTAAGCACAAGTTTGGAGTTGATAATTCCCCATTGGTTGTTAATTATGCCGCCGGTTGGCTAGAAAGTAAAATCCATTGGCTTCCATCCATTCTGGTTTTTTCCTTTATTGCATCATAAAGATGTGCAGAAAACTAAAAACAGTCGATATAATATTGCCAATTATTCATTTATTTGAGAGCATAATATTCTAAAATGTCCAATTACAGTGAGTCAGTGACCTAAGTTTTTTCTGTATAAAATGATGTAACTTATAGAGAATACGGGCAGTAAAATAAAATGAAGTACTAGTTGCAGATGATGATAAAATGAAGTACTAGTTGTCAACAAAAAAAACACACAATTACTCCAATAGTTTCTTTCCTTAAAGAAATAATTATTGTCCCAAAATGTATTTTGTATATTGCAGATGATGCTCCAATAGTTAGTTACTTGGTCCCACCACCAAAAACGTCAAATTTCAGCTCATTATAACTGGATACCAAAAAGGAAAAATGGTTAAAAATTTACAAAAAGGGAGTCACATGCACAACACTCGCAAACTGACATACATATCCATACTGTGAGGTTTCTATCTATCGGACTTCTGTTAGTGGGAGGAAGACGAGATCAGGTGGTCCATCAGTGTCAAGTGGAACCCTGGAATGTTTTCCTTTCAAGTTAAAATATAATATTTTGATTGACTAAACGTGTAAAATGTTTGTCTTGCTATATGGTATACGGCAGATGTTTCTTGATCAAACAGATTGATAAGTTGATCAGGACTTTATAACCACAGGATGTTTCTCGGAAAACTCTATGTAGTCACACTGCATGGTTTATTATACGAGTTTGCATATCATCAACAATCAGCTCACTTCTTTCATCCTAAAGGGTCTGCCAAAAAAAAAGACGAGTCTTCTTATCACTGCTGCACTGTCAAAAAAGTCCATGTATGGTGAGCCATTTGGTAGCCGAGGCTGCTTATAAAGTGAAGCCTAACTACAGTGTATTGCAGTGAAGTTCAGGTATGGCGAGCCGTTGCATATCAAGAAGGACCAGGCTGCATATCATTAAAGCATAACCTAACTTGTTGTACCTTATGAAGTTCTAGATTTTACACCCATGGTCATTTTGGGAGCCATATATAAAACACTCATGGAGCCATGTCTGTATCTTTTGTCACGGACTACTAAATTGTATTATGTATACAACGTACGTAGATAAAACTGCATTTCAGTAAAAAGAAAAAGAAGACTACTGAAAGTTTAATTAGTTTTTAAAATATTCTATTTATCATATAGACTGTCCGAATGATATCGTTGAGAATGTGTATATTGCGCACTGCAAAACAATTATACATTCACTCGATGTGAACACAAATGTAACGAGAATATCAATGTGTGCATAACCAATATTCGCATTAATAAGTATGGTTGATCGAATACCAATGAGAAAAAAAAAGACATGGAAAAGGACAAATATGTTATTTATTAATAATAATAAATCAGCGTCGTTAGTCCTAACTACAACTAATACGATCAAAAGCCATGCCATAAGAGAGCTATAATGGAAACTCTAAACACGAATGCAGAAATATAATTGAGTAAAATAAATGAGACGCACAATTACGTGGTTCGGCACAGTGCCCTATATCCAGGGGGTCAAATGATTCTAAGTAGAAAGGGGAAAGATTTACATGATGTGAGCTCAAACCTAATTCTCTGATCCCCCTCTCTTGATAACCTCTCTATTCATAGATCAGCTGGCGAGTCCCTCGGCTACTGACTTTATCTTGATTTATTGTCCAGGTCCGCTGATACTCGACGTAGTGTTCCAAAGATTTTCCAACCGTCAGGTCTTGTATCGTCAGTCCACCTCAAAACTATCCATCCATATCTTAACACGAGTCCTCTGTTCAGTGCATTTAATGTGGATAGATCTATAATCCCACGTGTGTAGCCGATCGAAGTAGTCGTCCCATCATGTCAGTTAGATCGAGTCTCCACCATCCATTTAGAATTCGCCTCGAGATTGGGAAAAGTGTTATTCGCAGAATGTTAGCGTGTTATGCAGGTTTTACGGTTATCAGTACTGCTGTTCCCCCTGACCGTTAGATTTTATTTCTGATAGCCACGTGGCTGATGATTACACGGCATAATGCGTGTTATACTTCACGCAGAGCATGGATTTCACATTGTTTTTTCTCAAGGACACGTGGGCGGCGGTGATTAGGTGTTCAGCCAATTGAATAAAACGACAAACATAGTTCGGTGAGTATATCAAAACTACAAAGTATAGGTCGGCTAACTTGGTGTTGATAAAAAGTGGTCCAGATTTTATGCGGGAGAAAGATAAATCTAGGATTGCAATTTGTTCAACTTAACAATTATATATGATTTATTCATTAGTGTTTGTTCAATTTAATAATTATAAATAATTTATTAATTAGTGCCTCCGTTTTATAACGAATGATTAATTACCATTTAGTCACAAGTGTTCTCTTAATTAATTTAATGATACATATTTTTATTAATAATAAAATTAATAATTATTAATTAGTGTCACGTTGAACCCTGAACTCAACTAAATAACTAAATCAATTAGTAATTAATTTTACTAAAAATAATAGTATTACGGAAAGGTGGTTGTGGAAGAAGTAATGGGTAGTAGAAATGATGGTGGGTATTCGCCAGCGATAGATACCGGGACATTGCTTGTAGTGGAAGCAATAATGGCGAAGCCTAGTTTTTATGGTGATGGGTGTTGATGAATAGTAGTAAATAATAATAACTTTGTGTCTTTATAAAAGTTCAAATACAGTTGATGGGTAAGTGGTTATAATGTAGGGCCACATCAATCATATATCATCATAAGTTACTTTTGTTGAACATCCTTTCTTTAATTGGTCGGTTTATACTTTACAATGGAAGCTCCACTTTTATGCTCTTTATTTGGTTTTGGTTGGGGGTTATCATGCCAAAGTTATTATCTCCATTTTATCAACGTGTTTTGTATTTTCTTTTCTTTAGCCAAGGAGCAAAGGGAGATTTCTTTACATGCCAAAGCGATTTTGGCTGAGATGGACTCTTCTCTGGATCTGGTTACTAATAGCTTGGGCCTCAAAACTCTTTTCTGTTTAATTTTCATATTCTTCAATCCTTGTTACGACTTTCCTAAAGGGTCTGGCTGGCAAAACAAACAAGTCCTCTTATCACTTCCCTCTACTAAAACACAAAGTACGAGACAAATTAACTAGTGAAAAATTGATCAAAAATCCATGTATCGTGAGCTATTGGTGTAGAATTTGGTAGCCCAGCTTCTTAGAAAGTGAAGCCTAACTACAGTATAGTGGAGTGAAGTTCATGTATGGCGAGCCACTGCATATCAAAAAACTTTGTTGCTGACCAGCCAGGCTGCTTATAACTGAAGCAACGCCTAACTTTGATGCATCTTATGGTCATTTTTGAGAGCGCCAATAACACTTCCTGGAGTTGTGTTTGTCTGTTTTCTTGGACTACTACTAAATTGTATACAGCGGAAATGAAACTGAATTCCAAAAGCTGAAAGTTGCTGGAATTCGCAAATTTTTCGAGAAGATGAAATTAGCTGGTTTAGAAAGAGAGTCAAGAAACAAGCAATGCTCTTCTTTAAGGAACGCAATCCATGTGATATAGAAAGAAACCACAGCATTTTGATATATTTTTATCTGTTCACTGATAACTAATCATTCATTCCCTTTACGCAGGATATAAACATTAGAATCTGAATGACACAAATTTTAGTTAGTTTCAATCTACAGACACAACCATTTACATGTTCAAATTAATTACTTCTATCTCTCTATCTTCATTTGAATCGCATTTCAATCGCCTCTGGTAAGATCTAAGATCTTTTGTTGCTTCGGTCTCCTCAATCGGGGAGAACCGCGGATATCCAAGGAAGATACGACGCAGATTGACTTATTTTGAGAGGAGAAATCATTGTGCTGTGAAATCTCAAGGAAGATTGATTGATTCTGTCTCCCACCAAGCTATATGTAAAGCTTCAAAATTCAATTCATAAATCATTCTTTCTTTCTGTTTCAACCAAGAGATTAGACGATGGAGATCAGATCGGAGACATGCAGAAATGTGAATCCGAGTTGAGCTCAACATTTAGTATAAGATCTAGTAGCGAAACCCTAAAAGAAAGAAAGAAATATCATAGACACAGTGGAAACTAAGAGCTGATGGAGATCACAGAGGTTACGGAGAAATGTGGAAACGGCGGCGGAGTTGAGCTCAGGATGTAGTTCAGATTCAGTAGTGTTTGCCCTAAAAGATAGAAAGTTTATCCATACATATATATAGTGAGTGAAACCTACGTTGGCACCAAAATGGACTGGACACCCAACTCCCAGTCTACTCCAGTCCTAGCCCAAACCAAATTCAGACCCATTAACCTGAAAAAAAGCTGTACGGGTTGTTTGTTTCATTTTTTTTTGACTCAACAGAATCGTTTGAATTTGACTTATCTAGATTTAACTCATTAGATTAGAATTTGACTCGTTACTTCAAACTCAAATATTCTTAATTAGTAGAGTTATGAAAACTTTTGAATTGAATTAGGAATATGCCCAACGAATTAGGTACAAAATGATGTTTGACTCAGTTAATAAATAGTTCTGAGTTAGATCTCGAGTCATATATTACGAAGGATTAAAAAAAAGTGATATGTCATTTGATTTTAGATAGGACAAATTCAAATCATTAGTCGAGCCCGATCAAGCATGGTGCTCGCCCAAATCATATTCCGAGTCGGATATTATAAACATGAGAAAAGAAATGACATTCTGATAGCGGAAAAATAAGGGAGAAAAACTTTAAGCTCTCTTATTTTAAATATTAAGGTGTTGTTACTTAGTTTGTCCATAAAGGTTAATTCATTCAAAAACATTAAACTTCATGAATTTGTTTTCGATTGGACAATTTTGTTTAGAGAGTAGGCGGTTGTAAACTCTCTATTCGACTTCTTATATTTTTCGAGGGTGCTATCTTGGCACTCTTATTAATTTATTTTATTTTGACTCTTTCAAAAAAAAAATAATCATTGTGCTATCCACCTATTGTGTGTTCTTCACTGTGATATTCAAGGTATGTGGAAGGCTTCCCATATACAAACTCAAAAATACAATCATAACATTCCACTTTTTTTTATCACATTTCTGAGATTTGGTTTAACGACGTTGGCCTCACTGACATCTCTCCGGTCACCACTTTGACTCTCTTCTTATGAAATAACCAAATGAAACTCTAGGGTTTCTTATTTTTGTACAAACAATACAAAATTGTCATTTATCAAATTTTCCTTTTAAGTCTAACCTAAATACATTCCCTTGGAAACACCTTATAGTTTTTAGGGTGATAAATATAATTTTTAGGTGATAAATATTGTTAGGTAAATATGAATCGTTAGGAAAACTAAAAATCACAATGAAAAGCTGAAAATACCACATTATCTGGATGCAAAATATGTTATTAAAGCAACTAGGAAGGCAGTTTCAAGCAGCCTTTGGGCTAACGCTTCCCCCTCTTTGATTAAGATGGAATATATGCTTTTATCGACAACAACAACTATATGTTCCAACGACGAAAAAAAGGGGAATCAAAGAGGGAGGCTGATTGAGGTTCCCATCGAAGCAGGCGAGCGAGGAGCAACAGCTGCAGCTTTTTCCTCGAAGGGAGAACATCAGTTTAAGTAAACGGGGAAAGGGGAATCCGTAGGAAAATTCTATATCATATAGAGAGCTCCTCTGATTTTGAGGGACCAAACTCCTTGTCCTCATCTGATTCAATGGCGAAAGAGAAGATTGTTTGTAATGCACTAGATCGGATCTTTTGCTAAAGTCGACGCTGCTGCGGTTTGCCTTCTCTTTGGCGGAATAATGGCAAATTGCGTCTTTCTCAGGGCTGAGACTAAGTTGTGAGAACGTTTATATTTCAAATGTGTCAACTATTAAGTTATGAGACTAAACCTAAATGCTTTAGGAAATTGAAATCGACACATTTGTTTAAGAATGACCACTACTCTCATGTAAGTCAAATCTGATTGACTTAGAGGATCCTCAATAATTTAGGTTATTATTATGTGCTTCTAAGTTCTTATTTGAGTTTTTCCAGACTCTAGGACCTAATAATTCGGATCCCACCTATGAAGAAACGCAACCAATGGAAATATTTTATTTATACCATTTCATAAAACCTGAAGCACAATTAGATATAAATTTCTTAATCAGGAATCTAGGTAAGGGGATGCTAGTCTTGTTCATTTCGTTGGTTTATTGCAGTTTCATTTGGTCACCTCTATTTGGTTTTGAAGACCCACAGTTATTCCGGATACTGTTATACGATTTGAGGTGACTAATCCTATCCAATGTCTGGCTAAAGACTTTAAACTTAGCACTTCCTGGGAGGTAACCCATTCTCATTCAACACGGTAATATCTTGCCTTAACTCTTTTGCTTCAAATGGTAACAGTTTCTCCTTGTTCATGCTTTTACTTTCATCTTTAGAACATTGAGGACAATGTTAGATTTAAGTTTGGGGGTATGGGAGAAACTTTTTAATTGCAATAAATAAACTCCAGAGCCTAAAAATTTATGCCTATTAAGGATGGCACTAACCAATCTAAGTGGATGAAAGCATCTTGGTTGTAGGAGTTGAGGAACCAATCTGAATAGATGGAAACATCTAAAGAGTCTATTCATAAAAGCACATAGCTCAGGTGTTTGAAATAACATGGTAGTTTCGCCATATCTCGTTGAGTCCTTTTCACCTTATGTTTTTATTTTTCTTTTATTTTAAGTGATTTGGTGGGGCACACGAATCAAGTTGTTACTACTGCTAGGGTGAAATAGAGTGACCGAGTTACCTATGGAAAAAAATTTTTATGAAAGAAGAGAAATTGAGACCAGACCATTAGACCAACCGGAATAAAATTCAATAAAGTCGACCACTGGTACCCTTGTATATGCCAGTTCTGTTGACCTAGAGTTAGGATTATCGACCACTGGTCCCCTTGTATATGCCAGTCGTGTTGACTCAGTCCATTAGGATAGGTTCATCTTGGAAGAGGCCTTCAGACAGATATGGGAAACACCGTTCACCTTAAAAAACCATCCATGTTTTTATTTATTTCCATCTTATTGATCTTTTCATGTGATTAGTTTGACTCCGGATATGATGTCCATAGTACGAGTATCTGAGTAGAGTTATGTCACTTATATATGAATTTCAGTATGCTTGAGTGCAAATTCGTGTACAACAATTGTAATTTCGCATCAGGGTACTTTCTCCTATAGTCAATGATTGTATGCCAACCAAGGAGATTCTTTAGTGCCTTTCAAGGTTCTGCATAGATAGTTAGGGTCTGGAGTAAATGTTTTATGGGTACACCTCTAGTAAAACCTCCCGAGACTATAACTCAGCTACTAAGGCCACCTAGGGGTTCAAAGTCTTATTGCACACGCTAAGTGCAATTGCGATGCCTACGACAGTGAGTTAGAATTTTATTTTGTACATGAAATTTGCTCGGGACTATCAAATAATAAGTTTGGGGGTATTTGATAGACGCATTTATGTGTCTATTTTCATCTCTTTTGTGTATACTGTTAGTACTCATTTTTGTACTTATTATGGTGTTTTATGAGTTTGTAGGTATTTATGGGCAATAAACATTTTTGGAAAAATCGGATCGAAAAGTTGTCTAAAGCACCATGAGGACACGTGTTATTCGGACTTTCACTTTTGGATAAGAGGCACCTCAGTTGGACACCTGAGGACAGGATCTGCTACCTGCACACTACCGACTAGAGGCGAAACCACGAGAACTAATTCCTAAACATATAATGAATATAAGATTTTATTCGTAAACAACAAAGGAAATCTACAGGAAGTTGAACAACCATGCTTTGACTTCCACTTCAGAATAGAGATCCTTAAGATCCTTCATTATATCCTTCATTATACAATCCAAATATAACTCTCCAGTACTTACATACTCTGCTCTCCAGACTCTTCAACTTTAGTGATGGAAAGAGGTAGCTTTTGTTGATCTTTCTAAGAACTTCCACCATTTTGGGGCTCACTATAGTTCAGAGGCTCCATGACTTTCTTAACCACAGGAAGGGTGTTGAATCTGAGAGGCATTTATATATATATCTTCATCATAATCCGAACGGCAAAGGGTTGCAGCAGTCTTCATAATCAAAGCATCAATACCTTCAATGAGTACCTAAGAACCAGCAGGAGCTTTGCTTACAGGTATTCGATTACCATCTTGATAAATCCACAGCTTATTTATTTGTTTCACGGTAATATCCTCTTCATCATTCGGTGAATAACCTTCTCCCAGTACACGCACAGTCTGTCTAATCTGAATCTCACCACTGTAAACTCTACCGAGAACATCAAAGACACTGCAATCTGATATAGGGTAAAGTTTGGTCAAAATAAGCATTAGAGGTCCAGATAGATGACAACTTTCTATTTCGTTAAAAACCGATGAATCTCGAGGCCTACTATATATATGCTCTACTTTCCTCGCTACAGCTTCCTTGGAAGAAGGGATGTGTTGAACTAGCATAACAATAAAACTCGTGGAAAATCAAAAGACTGAGCTACAAGCCAGATTCAGCAAAGGCCTAACATACAACATGACTCGATGCAGTAGCAGATGCTTCACTATCCCCGTTTCCCCTCAACTCACCCACTACTATTACAAATCCAATCATGTCCTGCCTGCAGATGTAGTAAAAGAAAATACATAGTTAGCAACAAAAATACATCTTAGACAAACAAGATCCAAACATGGATAAAACTGTACTCATAGTTGCAGATCTTAAACAAAGAACAATACCCAAATAAAAACAAAAAATCAAAGTAAATACAGATTCTTCTAATTCAAGGAAACATAGAGGTAAAATAAATCCAAAACTGAAATCATATAAAACCCATGATTTATGACTCCATCAAATACATGAAACAAAAACAAAAAGACAAAATCTTTACATAATCAAGCAATAAGAGCAAAAACAAAATCAAACAATGATAACAAAGAAAAGGAAAAAAATTGGGGTTTACTCCTGGTGAAATCTTCTTCTTGTACTTTCATCTCTGTCGTGAGGGTTTGCTTTGATTTCAGGAGAAAAATCAACTAGATATTGGGTTACGAAGTTAGGGGATGTTAAAGGATTATGGTTCAACAACTGAGGTGGGTTTTGATTCGATGCGATTACGATTAGTTTTTGGAATCAGACTTGATTCGATGATGAGCGTAGTTTGCATATGAACAAATAAACTAAAATTAGATGAGAGTTTGCATTTCGTTTTACGAACAAATAATCTAAGTCGAGGGTTACAAAGGAGGGGTTTTCTTTTAGATATGATACGTGGGTTTTGATTTTGAAATGAGATTGGGATTAGTCTTTGATTGTGAGAGTTGAGGTTGGACCTGTGAGATTTTTAGAGTTGGGTCTAGGAGGAAGAGAGAAAACCGAACGAGTTTGTGGTTTGGTTTTCTTTTGATTCAAAGCGAGTTTGTGGTGATATTCATTTCTAATACTTCACGAGTTCGATATAAATAATAATAAAAAAAATATTAATTCTAAAATCCTTGAAAATAACATAATTTAGATTAACCGCAAGATTGCAACCTATATCAACAGTGGATAAATTATACTCAATTACTAAAAGTTAATTTATAAAAGAAGCAACGAATATCCTATTTGAAACATATATTCCGTTGCTCCATCTGCAACAACTATTTGTTGCAAAATAATGGCGTTGCAAAAATCAGGATATGCTCGATTTCCATCTGTGTCCTATTCATCACTCAAGAATGCTAAATCAGCCTATGGGCGGGCGTATGGGTTGGATGCAGGTATATCTGCGAATTTGTATTAAAATTTCAATCTAAGTAAGACGAAAGAAAAACTAATAAAAATATTATTTAATTAATAATTTATAACATCTTAATATTTATCCATATTTAACTAAACCATTTGTCTCTTTGCTAACAACGTGTAAAACTAAAACTTTCATAGAGAAATAATACCAAGTATACATTTATTATTGGATATAGATTATTAAACATCCATTGTTGATCCAACTGAAATGGATGAACTACTTTTGTTGATAAAAAAGTACCTGAACTAGCGGTGGCGGCGGTGGGTGGATCAGCTGTTGTTGATCCCAAAATTGGATCAACATATGTTGTTGATCCTAAATTGGGTGGCGATAGTGGTGGCGGCGGAGGTGGTGATTGCATCAGTGGTGGTGATTGTTAGTGGCGGTGGGTGGGTGGCGGCGGAAGTGGTGGTGGTGGTGGCGGCGGTGGACTGGCGGTGATTGTATCAGTGGTGGTGGTGGTGGCGCCAGTGGTGGTGACGGACTGGTGGTGGTGGTGGAGTGGTAGTGGAAGAAATTTGTTTCATTTTGAAATAAAGAAAAAATATTATATAGATGAGGGTATTAAAGTAATCTAATATTAAATGGATAAGGTTATTAAAAAATGAGGGACATATTTGTTGTTGCATAAGGATATATTTATAGGGAGTTAAAAGTAGGTATATATAATTAATATACCCTTCCTCTTATCCCAATTTTTCACCAATAGAAAGTAGGGGCTGTTAACGTTTCGGCATACTGATTTTAACCAACAAACTAACCATGGCTTCTTCTTCAGTTTGACGTTGATGGCCTGAGGTAACTTCTTAAACTGCTACGATAAAAAAAAAGAAAAAAAAAGTAAGTTCGGACGATTCAATGTTGTTTTTATTGACTTCTTAAACAAACAAACAAAACAAAAATTTTACTGTCTCCAGCCAGGTTTAGTCAACCTGTGCTGCCGCCAACTACAATTTATTGTAGTGAAGTTCATGTATGGCGATTGGCGAGCCAAAAAATGTTTGTAGCTGGCCAGCCAGGATGCATATTACTAAAGCAAAGCAAACCCTAACTTGGCACATCTTCATGTCATTTTTAAGAGACATAAACACTTTCCTGGAAGCAGGCACCTCAAATGGACAATTTCAAAATTAATGTTGATGCTGCCCGGATCTCTGCCCGGATCTCTGCCCAGATCTCTGACATTTTACCTTCAAGTTATGTTATAATTATGAGAGATGATGCAGGTAATTCAGGATGAGGAAAAATAAGACAATCAGCAACCTCAGACCCTTACATACCTGTTACGTACATATCTGAATTAACAGATCGAGCGTGTTATAGTTTTGTGAAAATAAAAGATACATATGAGAGAGAAAAACTAGTCTTTGCCGACGTGCAACGCACGTGCTCTCTACTTGTACATTTAATAATTTAAACAAATATTAAAACTTAATACTTGGACAATTGAGAAACTAAAGCATAACAACTTAAGTGGACAATTGAGAAATTAAAACATAAATATTGGACAATATTTATGTTTAAATTTTTTAAAATCTCAAAACAATTTCCAAATTGGAAGTCTTTTTCATAGATACGACGATATTCCACACGACACCTTTGTTGAAATTTCATCATGATTTCAGCATCCGCACGACACCTTTGTAAAAGTTCCATCATGGTTTCACCATTTCTCAAATGTGGACCTTCTTGCTGAAGTAAAAAAACACACCTAGTAACTTCTTGATTGATTGTAGTGAACCGTTGAATCAACTCTGAAACATCACGATTGTTGAGGTTCATTGTTTGTTCTTGAAATTTCCCAAAAATCCTTCGCCAAAATGTTTGGGGATGTAATGCATCTCCGAATAAAGTCTCATCAGTAGAAGAAATATAATTCCTCCAAATACATTCATCTTCCGCAGTATTGAATTTTGGTTTTCGCCTAATTTGACTTCTTATAGTTTGACTTCTCCTAATTTCACTTTGCACATTGGCACGATTAACAACTCTTTGATTTTCGGCAGCATGTTTGTTTGCTACGAACTCAGCTATGTTCATATTATCAGCCATGCTCTCTGAGGAAATGGAAGAGTGATGAAAGGAATTGGAGATTGAGAAATTCTAGAAAGATTTAGAAATTCTGGTGTGAGTTGAAATGAATTTGAAATTTGGTATTTATTGATGGAAAAAATGGTAGTCGTTGGATGAGGAACTGATTAGCGTTGATCAAGTCAGCGAGCGATGTAATGACTAGCACTGACGCTGGAATGACCAACGTGCGATGGACACTCTATCGCTCGCTGGAAAGTCTGTCTTGTATGCCTATATGTTATAGTTGACATATAAGCATATGAGTTTGGCAGTTTGTCACACCAATATTGGGTGCATATATGGCCAAAAAAAGAGACGAATACCCTGCATTGCCTCGATAAAATTGATTTTTACTGTACGAAAATTATTTGAGCAGCTGATAGCAGTGGTTCAGGATAAGCTAATGTAGTGGTGCAGGGTAACGTTTAGAAAAGCTACAATGAAACTGCACGTGGTTTTTGTCACTTATCACGTGTCTAACAGTATAACTTTTTGTTTTTTCGAAGCATGATCTAACAGTATAACTTGAAACTATAACAAAGTCGTGCGGCTCCAATCCATCAAT
The DNA here is from genome assembly GCF_003573695.1 of Papaver somniferum. Taxonomy (NCBI): domain Eukaryota; kingdom Viridiplantae; phylum Streptophyta; class Magnoliopsida; order Ranunculales; family Papaveraceae; genus Papaver; species Papaver somniferum. Next base: position 37,104 of record NW_020620714.1, on the reverse strand, counting down.
GGCGATTTGAAATTGTACATGAACATCCTTAGAATTAGAACCCCTTCAGTATTCTCCTTGTCCATGAAAGTTGAGGAAGGTAAATAGGAGGGATAGAATGAAAGGGTTCTAATTCAATTTGGGTTTTATTGATAAATGATTCAATCAATCCTCCAGGAACAACCATATTGAGCTTTATATTGAGGAGACAAAAGGTCAGTATATGATATTTTTTTTCCTTCTTCTTGTTTTAACGTGGATTATCATGGAATTGGTTTAATTTCTAATTGAATGCTTAATTTCTTTAACAAATTGTGCTGTTTAGATTTTTTTTGTGATTTTTGTAATGTCTTTTATGCTTATCCAAATTTTGAATTTTCTTCTTAAGAATTTTATTTAGTTGGGACTCCATTGATTACTGTCTCTCTCAGGAATTTGTTGATTGGCCTTTCATCTTCGTTAGATGAATGCTTTTACCCATTACATGTACGATTCCAAATTAGTGCTTGATATTCTGCTGGCAAGGTGACTGTGAATATGCCTAACTGATGTTAAACTTGAATGAAGAATGATTTCAAGACCTACCCTCTTTTTTATATTAACCACTTTTCTGCATGTACTGAGATCTTTCATGTTTAAGTTCTTTCTGGTTTCTCTTCTAGAACAACTGGATGAGAGTGAAGTAGGAATATGTCCAAATTACTGGACTCATGAGTCTTTTGCACTCATATGACTATTCAACTGAGAGTTAATCATACGCAGCCACATTCTTCAAACTTGTTTGGGTAATATTGATTTCTACAGTCTTCATAGACTTTAGACCCAAACCAGTCCATGCATTCTTGACGATTTATAGCATGTTATTGGAAAGACAGAAATAGAAGTACGAGATCATCAGAACCGAAAACATGGGTTTTTCAAATCTAGTTTCCATTTTCTTCATCTACTTGTTTTCTCTTTCTAACTTATTGATCACCATACAGTACACAACTGCACAATCAAATTATGTTCATCATTTTTGTTCAGGACATAATTACACGGCAAATAGTACATTTCAAAAAAATCTCAACGTTCTTCTTCCTAAACTTTCCTCAGCTGTCCCTTCGCTCATAAAAAAAGGATACTACAGCGTCTCATTTGGGCAGAACCCCGATGTCGTTTACGGATCTTTACAGTGTAGAGGTGCTGTTCCATTAGAAGGTTGCCAAGATTGTGTTAGAGAATGTACTCAAAAGATAAAAGAAAATGATAGATGTCCAAATTCTAAACAAGCAATTATTTGGTACAGTATATGTATGATAAGGTATTCAGATCAAGATTACTTTAATATTATGCAAGATAAACCAAGATTTTATGTTTGGAGTGGTAAGAATGCTACTAATCCAGATCTGTTTACTCCAGCTTTACGTAATTTACTGAATGGTACAGCAGGAGAAGTTGGGATTAATAATTTTGCTACTACGTATGCTATTCTTAATGATTTTCAAGAGGTATATGGATTAGTACAGTGTACTGCAGATATATCTTCAAATAGTTGTTATCAATGTCTTGTTGGAGCTATATCTGAAATACCACATTATGTGGGACAAGGTGGAAGATCAGTTATGCCTACTTGTAATTGGAGATATGAACCATATTTTTTCTTTGAGTATACGATGATGACTCCTTCACCACCTCAGCTATCTTCTCCTAAAACAAACTGTAAGTAATTTTCCTCTGTTAGTTGGTAATTTTCATTTTACAGTTTTAGAAATAAAAGTGTAACTTCTTTTGCATAATGAACTCAAACCCCATTATTCCTAACACAAAACGAATTTGGTTTCATTTGGAATTCATTTTTCGTGATACTAGGCTCGAAGGCTTTAATATGTGAAGTACTCTTACTCTGTATGTGACAATAGGTCTTTGTTTGTTATACTTTGTTTTCCAATAAGTAGCAAGGTCTGCTTACACAATCAAGAGTTTCATTCTTATGATATCTGTTTATGCTGGTGCTAGGTAGGATTGTTCTTCCCATAAAATTATCAATCTACTCGTATTTTCACTCAATTCCTAATTGAGAACTGTTCATAATCATGCAGCAAAGGGAAACAACTCATCCAAACTTGCTATCAGAATAGTCGTCCCATCAGCTATCGCAATATTTCTCACCATTGCCTTTTGGTTTCTCTGTTTCTGGAGAAAGAAATCAAAGACAAAGAAGTTTGATTGTAAGAAAATATCCCTTTTTCCAAATTCGATAATCTGATTCCTTTTCCAAATTCGATAATCTTTGATATTTGGTTTCAACTTATTGTTTTCTTCCGTCTTGAAGATGTGGATGATGAGAATCCTAGTACAGAATACTTGCAATTCAACTTTGGTATAGTAAGTGCTGCAACAGATAATTTCTCTGAAGCTAATAGACTCGGAGAAGGTGGATTTGGATCTGTTTATAAGGTACTAACCTTATATAAAACCCATGTAAATTGAAACTTAAAATATAATTCCTTATAGGAGATTGTTATTTTTATTTGATGTCCTCAGGGTACACTTTCAGACAGCTGGCAAGAAATAGCCGTGAAGAGGCTATCCAAGAATTCCGGACAAGGTGAGCAAGAGTTCAAGAATGAAATTACCTTGGTAGCTAAACTTCAACACCGAAATCTTGTGAAGCTCGTTGGTTTCAGTCTAACCGGTGAAGAAAAACTTCTCATCTACGAATTCATGCCAAGTGGAAGCCTTGACCAATTCTTATTCGGTTTGTATATCCACTGTTCCGTGTCTGTTTATTCTTATTCAATCAGCATAGTTAGATTTAGAGACACTTCTTTTAGATTAAACTGGTGGTCTAAAAGTTGGTGATTTTTGGTTGGCTGAATGTTAGATCCGATTAAACGTGCACATCTGGATTGGGACCGACGATACAGGATAATTGGAGGTGTAGCAAGAGGACTAGTCTATCTCCATGAGGAGTCTCGGCTTAAAATCATCCATCGAGATCTCAAAGCAAGTAATATATTATTAGACATAGACATGAATCCTAAAATTGCAGATTTCGGCATGGCAAGGCTTTTTGTCCTTGACCAAACTCAAGCTAGTACAATCAGAATTGTTGGAACTCAGTAAGTATGAGCTTTGCCAATAAGTGCTAGTTCATCACTGCACATATCAAACCAAATTAGAAGATTCTTATTTTGTTTAGGTTTTTGCAGTGGCTACATGGCTCCGGAGTACATAATGCATGGAAAATTCTCTGTGAAATCAGACGTTTTTAGTTTTGGTGTCTTAGTTTTAGAGATTCTTAGTGGACACAGGAATAGCTCTTTTCAAGGATCAGATATTGCTCGGAACCTTTTGAGCTATGTGAGTACTTATAATATCTTTTTTGCATCCAGTCTTCTCTAATTTATTTTTATTACATGATGAGTAACTTAAAGAGAGGAAAAATTGATGCAGGCATGGAGACTTTGGAAAAATGGATCTGCTATAGAGTTATTAGATCCAACTTTGAAGGACAGATGTTCTAGAAGTGAAGCGATGAAATGCATCCATGTTGCGTTATTATGTGTTCAAGAAAATGTTGCAGATAGACCCACGATGCGTACAGTTGTTCAAATGCTCAACAATTCTGTGATCAGTCACGATTCACCATCACTACCTGGATTTTTTGCTGGTAGTACTAGGCATACAGAGCCCCCGTCGACCTTAAGCCTGGGATACAGTGAAGAACAAGTAAATGTGAGGTCCAATCCAATCACCGAAGCAGTAAGTTGGAGCGTGAATGAAATTTCAGTCACCGAATTATACCCTCGATGACAATACACTACTAAATTTCCAAAGAATACAATCTTGTAAGTTGTAACTTGTTCTTTTGTCTGCTTTTTCTGTAAATTTATCGGCACTCATACTTATAATACTCATCATTCATTTAGGAATTGGAGATAGATTCAATTCTTACAGTAATACTTGTAATATGATATTCTTAGACTGTTTTTGTGAGCTTAATTCATTTTTTAGCTGCAGATTGGAAAATTTGAAATCTCACAGTAATACTACTTAGAAAATGATATGCATTTTGAAACTGCAATTCGGCCAAAGTCTGGAGTAACTATGAGCTTTTGTATTTACATTTTGTTAGAATTTAAATTAAGAAGTTTACAAAAGCAAAGTATTTGCTATAAATCAATTAAGAATATATAAACATCTTGAACAAAATCTTTCCGAGTAGATTTTTAGAGACCCATTTTCTCTCAAGTCATAAGCATACAAAGTTGCAAACATTCCTTTTGGAAGATCTTGATTTACAATGTCTTAGATTTAATACCCTACTGTAAACCGTATGCTTTCACTTTAATGTATCTCCCCCTTGCCTCCTTCTCAGCCACTTCTTCTTCTTCTTGTAATATATGGCAGAATTTTCACTGCGTTCATCATGGATCAGTTTCTGGCAGTTTTGACTCCAAATCCTGTTGCCGCTGACCTGTAAAATTCGTCACAAATGATCTCAACTTAAAGTGTATCCCAGAAAAATAAAAAAGAAGTCTCTATAGAGATCACAGAGACAACGGACCTTCAAGGATATCCACACAGCAGCTGATTAATGAGATTGAATGATCTCAATGTTTGACTTACATAAATAGAGTCTCCCACTTGACGACATTTATGTGAGCTAGGATTCAAGCTCCATATATGAGAACGAGACGAAGGGGGATATTTAGAGTTCAAGCCGGATGAAAAAACGAGACGAATTACATTGCATGGCTTGAATAAGATTGGTTTTACTCTACGAAAATTATTTGAGCAGCTGAGGGCAGTGGTGGAGGATAAGCCAAGGTAGGTGCTGGATAGAATGAAACCGGCACGTTTTTTGTCTAAGTTATCACGTGTCAAATTTACAGTCTACAAAGGTCCCATCAATGGCGATTTTGAAATTGTACAGGAACATCCTTAGAATAGAACCCCTTCAGTATTCTTCTTGTCCATGAAAGTTGAGGAAGATAAATAGGAGGGATAGAACGAAAGGGTTCTAATTCAAATCAAGTAATTCATTGATAACCCTCCAGGAGCTTTCAAATGCACAAGGTCAGTACTGGTTTCTGTTCTTATTCCTGTGTTTAATGTGGATGGATAATCATGGAGTTGGTTTAATTTCTGATTGAATGCTTGATTTCCAAAACAAATCGTGCTTTTTAGATATTTTCTTTTGTGATTTTTGAAATCGTTTTTTATGCTAATTCAAATTATGAATTTTCTTCCTAAGAAACCCATTGATTACAGTTTCTCTCAGGAATTTGTTGATTAACGTTTCTTTTTCGATAGAACTTAGAATACTGCTTTTACCCATTACAATGTAAAACTCCTGGTTAGTGCTTGATTTTCTGCTTGCAACTTGACTGTCAAAATGTCTCACTGAGGGTGAATGATTTCAAGACCTACCCTTTTTTTGTTAACAGTAGAATGAGATTATATTCACCACTCTTCTGCAAGTACTGAAATCTTCATATTTAAGATTTTTCTTCTACAATAAATGGAGGAGACTGAAGTAGGAATATGTCCAAATTACTTGACTCATGACTATTCCACTGAGAGTGATTCATCCACATCCACATTCTTCAAACTTGTGGGTAATATTGATTTCTTCATAGACTTTAGACCAGTCCATGCATTCTTGAATATTTTATAAGATGTTATTAGAAAAACAGAAATAGAAGAAAAAGTTCATCAGAAAACATGGGTTTTTTTAAATCTGGTTTCGATCTCCTTCATCTAGCTGTTTTCTTTCTCTAAGTTATTAATCTCCATACAGTACACAACTGCACAATCAAGATATTTTTATCATTTTTGCTCAGGAGATAATTACACGGCAAATAGCACATTTCAAAAAAAATCTCAACAATATTCTTCCTGCACTTTCCTCAGCCGTCCCTTAAATCATCAAAAATGGATACTACAACACCTCGGTTGGGGAAAATCCGGATATCGTTTACGGATCTTTACAATGTAGAGGTGGGATTTCATTAGAAGGTTGCCAAGATTGTGTTAAAGACTGTACTTCAGAGATAAACAAAGTTAATAGGTGTCCAAATTCTAAGCAAGCAATTATCTGGTATAATATATGTATGATAAGGTATTCAAATTGTGCTCTTTAGATTTTTCTTGTGATTTTTGAAATTGTTTTTTATGCTTATTCAAATTGTGAATTTTCTTCTTAAGAATTTTCTTTAGTTGGGATCCCATTGACTCACAGGAATTTTTTGATTGACGTATCGTTAGAACTTAGAATACTGCTTTTACGCGTTACATGTAAAACTCCTAGTTAGTGCTTGATTTTCTGCTTGCAACCTGACTGTGAATATGTCTCACTGAAGGTGAATGAACAATGATTTCAAGACCTTTTTTTGTTACTGGTGGTGACAGTAGAATGAACAACTTGACTTTTGTTTATTTGATTTTTCGTTGTTTTTGATTATTGCATCCAACAGATTGTAGCTAGAACAGTAAACTAGAAGAATATCCAAATTAATTGACTTGTTTTTGATCACTATCTACTGACATTTAATCATACACAACCACATTCAACAAACTTGTGGATAAGAACGATTTCTCTAGTCTTCATAATAGACTCCAGAGTCAATAACCAGTCCACTATGTACCCTCTTGAAGATTTCTCTAGTCTCCATAATAGACTCCAGAGTCAATAACCAGTGCATTATGTACCCTCTTGAAGATTTCTCTAGTCTCCATAATAGACTCCAGAGTCAATAACCAGTCCATTATGTACCCTCTTGAAGATTTTGGTTGGGGGTAAACCAACCACATCCAAAAAAAAAAAAAATAAGGAAAAGAAAAATGGTCATCAGAAACAAGAAGGTGGGTTGTTTGAATCTAGTTTCAATCTCATTCATCTGTTTGCTGTTTTCTGTTTCTAACCTGTTGATCACCATAAAATACACAACTGCACAAGCTTTTTATCCTTTTTGTTTAGGAGATAGTAATTACACAATTAACAGTACATTTCAAACTAATCTCAATCATCTTCTTGCTTCACTATCCAATCCTGTCGACAATTCAATCATAAAAAATGGATACTTCCGTAACGCCACTGTTGGCCAATCCCCCGATACTGTTTACGGGTCTGCACAGTGTAGAGGTGATGTTACATTAGATGCGTGTCAAACTTGTGCTAAAGTCGCTACTCAAGAGATAAAAGGAGAAAATGGATGTCCAAATTCTAAACAAGCAATTATTCGGTTGGATCATTGTATGTTGAGGTATTCAAATCAATATTACTTTAATAGTATGCAAGCCGAACCTAGACAGCCTTTCTTGAGTGATGAAAGTGTTACCGATCGAGATCGGTTTAGACCAATCTTAGCTAATTTACTGAAACGTATAGCAACAGAAGCTGTGGTTAATAAGGGTATTACTAACTTTGGTATTGGAGATGCAAATTATACTAATGGTACAAGAATATATGGTTTAGTACAGTGTACGGCAGATATACCTCCATTGAGCTGTTATAATTGTCTTGTTGGAGCTATATCTTATTTACCAAATTGTTGTGATGGGAGTCGAGGTGCAAGAGTTATTAGTCCTAGTTGTAGTATAAGATATGAATTCTATCCTTTCTTAAATTCTACGATTACTCCTTCACCACCATCATCAATGGATCCAACACCATCAAATGGTAAGTAGTACACTTTTGTTTTGTTTTATTTCTTCATTTCATGCCATAAGAAGTATATCTAAATTATATAAGTTCTTGTGAATAGTGAACTCAATGCGCATTAATCCTTGTACAAACAAATTTGTTTTCATGTTAAATTCAATTTTTGGGATACTAAGCTCTAACAATTTAATTTTAAGTTTGAAGTATTCTTACTGCACAAGCACCAATAGGTCTGCTTAGACAATCAAGATTTCATTCTTATGATCTGTTTATGTTTGTGCTAGCTAGGATTGTTGTTTTCATAAAATTATCACCGTTTGCTTTATTCATTGTTGAGTTCTGTTCATAATTGTGCAGCAAACCGGAAAAACTCCTCCAAAATAGCTGTTATTATAGGCGTTATGTCGGCTATTGTAGTAGTACTTTCTGCCACTGCCGTTTGGTTATTATGGAGAAAGAAAACAAAGACAAAGAAGTTGGATTGTGAGGAGCTATCCCTCAAGTTCGATAGTCTTACTTATTAATTGGTTTGAACTAATTATTGTTGTTTTCCTGGCTCCTGTAGACATGAAAGATGAGATTCTAACCACAGAATCCTTGCAATTAAACTTTGCTATAGTAAGTGCTGCAACAGATGATTTCTCTGAAGCTAATAAACTTGGCGAAGGTGGATTTGGATCTGTTTATAAGGTACTAAAATTATATGAAAACCATGTAAAGTGAAACTTAGAATATAATTCTAAAATTGAAAATAAACCATGAAATTGTTTCACTTGTTCTAATATTGAATATAAACCATGTACTAAATTACTTTCTCCTCTGTGTACTAAAATTGTTTTTTGTTCTACTTGAAAATGTCCTCAGGGTACACTTGCAGACAGCTGGCAAGAAATAGCCGTGAAGAGGCTATCAAAAAATTCTGGACAAGGCGAACAAGAGTTCAAGAATGAAGTTACATTAGTAGCTAAACTTCAACACAGAAATCTTGTGAAGCTTGTTGGTTTCAGTCTAGCTGGTGAAGAAAAACTTCTCGTCTATGATTTCATGCCAAATGGAAGCCTTGACGGATTCCTATTTGGTGTGTATCCCGTTTGGTGCCTGTTCATTCTTACTGAATCACTATAGCTGGATATATAGACTTTTTTTTTACACTAAAACAGTGGTAAAAGTTTGTATTTTTTGGTCGGATGAATTTGCAGATCCAGTTAAATGTACACAGCTGGATTGGGAAAGACGATACAATATAGTAGCAGGGGTAGCAAGAGGACTTCTCTATCTTCACGAGGAGTCTCGACTTAAAATCATCCATCGAGATCTTAAGGCTAGCAATATATTGTTGGATGTAGACATGAATCCTAAAATTGCAGATTTTGGCATGGCTAGGCTTTTTGGCCATCACCAAATTCAAGATAATACAAACAGAATAGTCGGAACGCAGTAAGTATAAGCTTCAAACTCTTGAACATCTAAATTGTTCATTGATTGTATCATAACAAATTGTGGTATGTGGGTGTTGGGATTTGCAGTGGCTACATGGCTCCAGAATATGTTGTGCGTGGTGAATTCTCTGTGAAATCAGACGTATTTAGCTTTGGTGTCTTGGTATTAGAGATTCTTTGTGGACAAAGGAACAGAAGTTTTCATAGCTCTGATATTGCAGGGGACCTTCTAAGCTATGTTAGTATCAATATGTCCCTTTTGCATTGAATATAATTTTGTTTAGACGATGCATACATATAACAGAGGAGAAACTGATGCATGCAGGCATGGACACACTGGAACAATGGATCTGCTATAGAAATATTAGATCCAACTTTGAAAGACACATTTTCTAGAAGTGAAGCGATGAGATGCATCCATGTTGCGTTATTATGTGTTCAAGAAATTGTTGCAGATAGACCAACCATGCCCAGAGTTGTCCAAATGCTTAACAACTCGGTGATTGGTCAAGATTATATACCTTCATCACCTGCATTTTTGGCTGATATTAAGAGACATATAGAGCTCCAAGGCTACAATGAATCGGTAACATGCAGCGTGAATGAAGTTACTGTTACTGAACTATACCCTCGATGATAAAATATCACTACTACATATTTTTTTTCTTCTACGGGTGGTTTGTCTTCTGAATCACTATATTAATGCAAACTTAAACCAAGTTGACCTACGAAACCCATAAAAAATGATTTCGCTAGTATTCGCAATAGACTTTAGAGCCAAACCAGCATGTATGCATGTATGTATTTCCTTAGATTGTGGTTGGGGTACGTAAAGCAGAAACATTCCAAAAAAAGAAAAAAGAGGAAAATGATCATCAGAAACAAAAACATGGGTAGCTGTACGTTAATCTAGTTTCGATCTTCTTCTTCATTGTAATACAACTGCACAACCAGTACTATATGTTTATTGTTATGAAGTATATATGTAAAAAATCATTTAATGTCATAATACAAGATGGTGATTCTGCTAGTTATTATTTTCACCTTGTTGTCAGTTATATTAGGCATTTTATCATTTAATGTCATAATACAAGATGGTTGTAACTTGTAAATTCGAATAGAGAAATTCAATCGAAATAGAGATTTCACATACACTTCTCCCGATTTCACGCCTATAGTAAGTAAATAAAACAATTGTATGATTTTTAAAATCATACCAGTAAAAGGTGTATCTTCGTCATCTTGTTTTAGTACTATAGATTTGCAATGTGGATTAATCTCGATTTTTAACGCTTAATTCCGGGAAAATGAAATTCAAAGAAAAAACCTTTGAATTTTCTTCTCATGAATTTTAGTCATAAGAAGTTTCTTCCAAAGAATTTTCTTCAGTCGCGATAGATTTTTCTTAACTAGGGACCCCCTTGATTTGCCCTTTTACCTTTCTTTCTAAACTGTACACAGTTCTGTTGTGGTCTTTCTATACATGACGTCTGCTGAACTCATTTGACTAGTCTAATGTGACATAATCAGTCGCATCCACTATCTTCGAACTTGTGGAAAAAAATGATTTCTCTAGTCTTCATAATAGACTTTACTTTACAGCCAAACCAGCAATCCGTGTACATGTACCTTATTGATCACCATACAATACACAACTGCACAGCCACAGGTCCGGATTTTGTTTATCAATTCTGTTTAGGAGATAATTAGACTACTGGCAGTACATTCCAAGCTAATCTCAATCGTCTTTTTCCTTCAAGCATCCAAAATAGATACTATAACGCCACCAATGGCTAAAGCCAGGATACTGTTTACGGATCTACAGCGTAGAGGTGATATCCCACAAGATGAGTGTCAAAGTTGTGTTAATTTTGCCACTCAAGATTTCAACAAAACGGGTAGATGTCCAAATTCTAAACAGGCAATTATTTGGTACGAGAAATGTATGCTAAGGTATTCTAATGAATATTACTTTAATAGGATGCAAGAGAATCCAGGAGTTTATTTAAGGAATGTTGCTAATGCTACCTTTCCAGATCAATTTCGTCCAGCATTAGGTAATTTACTGACTCGTATAGCAGGATAAGTTGTGGCTAAAACCGATTCTACTTGTGGTTGCGGGAAATCCTACGACCACACCCTAACAATAATCTATGAAGTAATCGATGGTGACGTCCATAAGTCACTATGAATAATATCAAAAGGAGCAACACTATTAGACTGAGAGTCATAAAAGGGAAGATGAACATGTTTGCTAACTTGACAAGAATGACATAGATCAGGAGAATGATCTTTATTACATTGAATAAAAGACTGAGATCTTAGAGCATCTAAAACAGCCTTGCCAGGATGACCAAGGCGACGATACCAAATGTCAGGTGAACAGACGGCAAGAAAATGTGGTGTTGAGATGACGAAGATGAGGTAGTCACGGCAGAAGTGGTTATCGGATAGAGCTCCCCAGGGCTATCACATCGTATGATAGTCTTCTTCGAACTCAAATCCTTCACAAAAAAACCATAAGGATCAAACTCAACAGACACATGATTATCATTGGTAAACTTACGAACATAGACTATGTTTTTGATGATAGAAGGGACAACAAGAGTATCTTTGAGGACAAGGGGATGAGATGGAAGATTTAGAAATTTGGAGCCACTAGCAGAGACTGGAATACTATTACCGTTTCCTACCACGATAGAACGAATACTACTAGAATGAGAGACATTTTGTAAAGTACCTGGATCGGACGTTATGTGTGATGTTGCACCCGTGTCCATGTAGAAAGCATCATCCGGTGTGTGTAGACTCATGGAACTATAGGCCTCGGCAATGTCCGTTGGCTGTAGGTATTCGGTTGTTGGAGTGAGGAAGGCTTGCGGTGAACGGGCTGGCAAGGTGTTGCGACCACGACCACGGCCACGGCCACGCCCACGGTTCTGTCTACCTCGGCCCCTTCCAGGCAGTTCCAGCAACGCCATGTTGTGAAGCCCAGTATGGGACCGGCTGATGTGGGCTCTGTCCAGTAGTTGTGTGGTGCGTAGCCCAGTAGGGGACCGAATGGTGTGCAGCAGGAAATGGGTTCTGTGCAGCAGGAAATGGGCTCGGTGTAGAGGCCCAGTGTGGAGACCAGGTAGCAGCAGCTGTAGAAGGGTATCTTAGGCCTGCTGGGGTTGGGAGGAGTGGTGCTTGGCGGCCCATATTGGAAGTGGGCTGGACATCAGGCGTGAACGAGAGATGTTGCCGATTAGGGCTGCACATGGGTCGGGTTGGGTCGGGTTTGGCCTCACCCGTCACCCAACCCACTGATGGTGGGTAACAGAAGTTGTCACCCGCAACCAACCCAACATTACAATGGATCGATTTTCACCCGACCCACATTACGGTGGGTTGGATCGGGTGGGTGGTGGGTTACCCACCATAAAATACAATGAACATTACATTAAGAACCCAATTGAAATAAGCCAACCCAAAATCAATCTTAGGAAACAGAACCCTAATTAGTATTTACAAATTACAATGATTCCTAGTCTCACCTTTGGTTGTTGGTTTACTGGTGACGATGTTGATTGATTGCTGCTGGTGATGCTGTGATTTGATTTACAAAGCGAAGAGAAAATGAAAAAATAAACTGAGCCTCTGAGACTGCCATTGAAGGGAACTGATTGAAGACTCTTCAGTGAAGAGAAGCTACCGATGATTAGGTATAGGCATTATATATTATCACTTCAATGGATGTGGTTCATCTAAGATAGGTAATCTAAGGGTTAGCATTAATTTAGAAATATTTAGGTGGGTGGGTGGGTTGGGTCGGGTGAGGGAAGTTGTCACCCACAATCGACCCACCATACGATGGGTTTTGATGTTATGACCCATAGTCGACCCGCTCCTAAGTGGGTTAGGTCGGATGCGGATAATTTCAGGTGGATGTGGGTTGGGTTGGTGGGTTGAGTCGGTTTTGTGCAGCCCTACTGCCGGTGTATAGGAGACGCAGAAAATCCTTGATGACGAACTTCAGCGGCAACAAATGAAGGAGAGTTGATGTTCGCAGCGGCAAGGGCGGTATGTGATCCGGAAATGGATTGTTGTTCACGTCGAATCTCCTTAGTGCGTAGTTGAGACCGAGCGGCGTCAAACGATGGCATGGATTGTTGAATAAACGAAGCAACAGTATTATACTCCTCCGGAAGTCCATTGACAAGTTGTATTACCAATCGTTTATCGTTCATGGGAAAATCAAGGTCATTTAATCGATTTGCAAGTGCCTTTAACTTATCACAGTAATCATCAACATCATTGCAATCAATAAATTTGAGGTTTACAAACTTACTCTCAAGTGTTGCGGCACGACTACCTTTGTTGTCTTGGAAAAGACGTTGAAGATGATCCCAAATCTCTTTCGCTGTGTTTCCGGTTTTGAGAACAGTGAGCATCAAATTTTTGGCCATGGTGGAGAACATCCATTGGCGGCAGAGAGCATCCAGTTGAAGAACGGTGGAAGCGTCTAGATCCGACGGCGGGGCTGATGCATCTATAAGAAACATTATGTTGTGTGCTTGAAGGTGGAGTTTGAACAAGAAAACCCATGAAGAGTACTCATCTTGTTTGATGTCTAAAAATATGGGTACGAGGTTTTTGATGTTGGTGACGGTAAACGACAGGTGTAGGGTTTTTTTATCACCCGCCATTAAAATTGTTAGGGAAGAAGAAGAAGAGGAAGAAGATGATGGATCAATTTTTGGCTGATACCATATTGGAAGATATTTTTCCCATAATCGTATTATTCCATCAACTAGGATATATATTATTTTACAAGGTTTCCCAACCCAATCAATGGTCAATATACGGAAAATATGGTCTATTAGAAGAATCTCTTGTATTGATTGAGCGCCATATGAATACTTGAAAGTTTAATCAATTTGATTTCAATCAGATGTTAATAAGTTGTCTTTTTTCAGGATCTGTGAATATTCTCTACTTGTTCTTTTTCCTTATGTACAGTTGTAAGAATGTTCTCATGCACATGTGATTTGCTTAATTTTCTTATGGCAGTATACAGTGAGCACAAAGTTATGCTTGAAGACACTAGCCACGCATATAGAAAACACACCCAAGAATTTCGTAGATGGTTTGAACATAAAGTGAGTCTCTGTCTCAATTCAATATTATTAACACATTTTACACAAAACGCTGGAGTATTTGTAACCATCCAGAAGGATTATTATGTAGAGCTAACTGATATGTCGGAGCTTGATATTGATACAAATTTGAGTCCTATTGAAGCAACGCAGGATATGTATTCAATGTAAAATGTACAACGTGAACCGCAACAGGATGATGATGACAATTATGTTTGGCGTAGGACTGATGTTCCTGAAGAAACCATCTATGTTGTGCCGAAACACGGTCGAGGGAAAGCTGTCGATCAAGATTATGCTTATATTTGAAGTCTGACAATGAGATGGACTCTGATTAATTTTAGTTTGTTTTCTTTCATACTGCCGTGAAACTGTAAAATAAGCTTAGCTTTGTAAAAGAAATTGGTATATTTTTTTTAATAAACAAAGGAAGACTGATATCGTTAAAATCAAGCAAACAATATTATTTATACTTGTTTGATCTGATGAAAAGAGATTTCCATTTGAAAAATGCTCGTTACATTGGACCCATTTTCAAATCATTATCTGAGGAAGGAACAAGAAATTTAACAAACCAATCCTATTGCATTCATTTATGCGTGCATTACAGAATTTACTGGCACTTCTTACCGGCCGGAGATCTGAACTGTGGATAATTGTTTACACCGATGAGTGCTGATTGATCACGTTTCTCATTCGATCAGTTGTTTCAATAGGGTTTTTTTCTTTCTTAATAATCCGCAAAACAAGACCATTCAACTAAATGAAGCTAATTTTAAAGCAAAAGTCATTTCATCACGGGTATGGGTAATCATGGAAAATCAAAATTGAAAATTGGTCAACATCGTTTACTACTGCTAATTGTGGACGACTCCTTTTCATAACAACTCCGGTTTGTGATTTTTTCGTAACCCTTCTGGTCGATGTTGGAGTTTCCATTGACAAAGAGAAGTTTTGATTTTGAATTTGGCCATTCATGTTTTACATCAATTGCTTCAGGCTTGAATAAAAACGAAAATTATTCAGCGGTTTTGGTAACACAGATAATTAGGTACAATGAAATGGGGAAACCGATACGTACCGGAAACATATCTTTATAGGATAAATTAATATTAAAATCTCATATAATCTCTCTAATGAACGGGTGGTGGCTAAGATAGGTTCGACCAACAAAATACTTATTGAATCGCTGGTAATCCTAGCTCGAAGTAAGTAGCCACAAAACTTAAACGGCGGTTCCTATATTCTTACCGGGAAAAGCATTTTACCGACTAAACTACTCTATGTGGTCGCTCATATTAGTGGATATAAATTAATACCAAACCGCTAGTTTGATGGTCGCAAGTTTAGTAGCTTGATTTTTAAGGCGACCAAAATTTGGGGTGCTTGCTAAGATTTTAGTCGCTTAACCATGTTTTGTTGTAGTGATTATAAAGAAAAAAGACGTCATTAGTACTTTTCTTCCGTCGCCATCTCCAATCACGTCCATTACCAACGTCCTATTTTCACGTATACTTAGTCACGAGCATATAAATCCATAATCAGACTAACCCCAACATCCCATTAAATCCATATCCCACTGCAAATTAAAATTGTATTCTTATCCCAAACTCCACCCATATTTATATATTACACGTCTGTTACCAAAACCAGCCGTATAAGTCGGTGCTTACTCATTATCGGTAAAGAAACAACATAAGCATTCTAATTTTGAAGATATGACGTGTTCTCTTGTAGAGTTCCAAAGTAAATTCGCGGGATTGGTGTGAAAATGGGGAGCACACAAAACACTTGCAAGTATACAAGGCCAAGATTTATAATATAGGGATGAGTAGGGGTTTGTCCACAGGGAGTGGGAGCATACAAGAAGTCTTCCTAGCTAAAGTTTACAGTGAGCTAAGGGCAGTAACTATGGTGACAGTGACAATGGTCTAGAGTGATAGTGAAACAAAGGCAGCAGCCTAAGGCAAGGGTATTGAGCAATAGTGACAGACAAAGAGAAAGATGCAGAATTGTGTGAAGTTACTAAGGCAATTGAATCCACCTTGTGCCCTAAAAAAGCAATGCAATCTAGGTTTAGTTGGAAATCCTATGCATACATCTAGAATGAGATGAAAATCAGCTTGCTCACTGATATGCCCCTAGCATTGACTGTCTTTTGACAGCACAATCAATCACAGGCATGCCAGAGCACTGAGTACTTCCCATTGCTCAAGCAAACAGGCATTAAGAAAACTACCCTAACCATGCATCATCTAACAGTGCACTAGGCTTCATCAGAGCCTTAGTTGCAGTGAATTAGCTCATGCTAGACATGAGTATAACAACAACATTCATCCAACAAACTAAATTAAAAAGCAACATGCATACAGGTTACACAATCAACTGTTGTTAAAATAGAAATTGGAAAAATGAGAATTGATTCAAAATATTGTTCACTGGCTAGCCCAGAGATGATTTCTACAACACCCATAACATCCATTTATAGTTTGTTACAACACCCTAAATTTCTACAAACCCTAAATTGAAAATCCCCAAATTTGCAAACCCTAATTTTTAAATTACAAATTAAACTCACTGATTTCTGAATTTGTCTCCCCTGTGCTCGACCCATGCCCTGTTGATTTTCCCTCTGCTCCTCCTCAGCTCGAACTGCTCCCAATTGCGTCTACTGATGCCCTAGCTTTTCTCTTTCTTATCTGTAGCACCTAGGGTTGATGCTAGGAACAAGAAAGGGAAATACTAGGGAGCTGGATGATGGTGAAGGCTCTGATTTGGTCGAGAGAATGGAGATGGTGAAGCTCGAGGTGGTGATGGAAGAGATGGTGGTGGCAGTGGAGTTGCAGGCGGTATGGTGGTGGAGAAGAAGTTTTGGGGAAAGAAAATGATTTGGGAAGAAGAGGGTGTTTGGCTTGAGGTCGATGGGTTCGATGGCTAAGGTGTTGAGCGGGTTCATCAAACTTTGATGTCTAGCGAGGAGACGCGTTGGATGTGAAGATGGTTGGTAGATCTAACGGTGGTATGAGAGATGAATCACTTCGACCGTTGGATTGTGAAACACAACAAAGTTAACGGCGAAGATCGAGGTTAGGTGTTGTAGTGTTAAGCGGAAGTATCGAGATTTGATGAGCAGGCAAAGAAGCGACCGTAGGATCTAAATGTGATCTAATCTGAAGGCTTGGAATTTAGGTACTATGGTGTTTTGCAGGGACTTCAGATTTTGATGAACGATGAAGAAGCGATCATTGGATGATGAGATGGATCCGATCTAACGGCTGAGAATGGAGGCGGGTATGGATATAGAAAATGGGTTTGGGTAAGGGTTTTGGGCCTTGGGTATGCCAAGCCCATATCTTCTTTAAGAACAATTCTTCCTTCTTGAGCCCATTCCTAGCTTTTTGGACGTGCGCTCCATTCTTTGCGGCTTCCTTGCGTAATTTCTTCCGGCCTTTCACTACTCTTCAGCTCTTTTCCGCTCTGCAAGTCATCCAGACTTTATTTATTACCTAAAAATGCAAAATTAAGTAAGAAAAATATTTATTCTTGAAAACAATGAAAATACAGAATATGGGATAAAATGTAGAATTAATGCACAAAAGATGAGTTAAATGCCAACAAAAATGGATAAATATATACAATATTTGGCACTCATCAAATACCCCCAAACCTGAATTTTACTTGTCCTCAAGTAAAACAAAACTAAGGAAATCTTACATATACCACTGTCGCTGGTCTCTCGAATGCATTTAGCGTATGCACTAAGCCTTTTAAACCACTAAGTGTCCCTAGTGGACGAGTTGAAGTCTCGTGAAGGTTTGCTTAGAACGTACCTACAAAGTTCTAGGTCAAAATATAAGCTCAGATTCCATCAAATGTGACATGTGCAAAACAGTTTAAGCTCACAGCAAAATGGAGATGTCAATCTAGCTATCAAAGGCACAATCCTAGCACTGATAACAAAAAAAAGACATGTGATAAGAGTGTAAAGTGTATCTACACATGTGTAAAGAAAGATCTGAAGTTATGACTACTAATCACCAAGAGATAGTTTCTCAGGATAAGAACCAAGGTCGAAATCTAGCTAGCTGTCCGGACTTTACGAGAATTGTGAATGAGTTGGAGGTATTTCACAATTACTCGCGTTGTACATCAATGGCATACACCCTCCTTGCTTATTACAATGAAACAACAAAATGACTATTTACATGACTCTTATTTACATTGACTATTCTCTTTTTATTTTTGGAACAAGAGATGATGGAATTGATAAATACTTGATTTTTTTGTATTTTTCTGATATTTTTTTTTTTTTTTGAATAAGGAAACACTTTTGATACATATACAAAAGGAAACAAAAATTACATGACACTTTGTAAGAGGTAGCCCTTTTTGATGCACCCAGTTAAATTCGATGGTTGTCTTTCTTAATGTAACCTCCACCTTCTATCCCAACCAACCAAAGAACAAGCTAGTCAAGTTTCGTTCAGTATTCTAAAGTGATTGGCAATCGTAACTTCCTATCAAACACCTTGAAGATCGAGGCCATACATGTATTGGTAGATCGTGCGCGTGCAAATTTCTTATCACTATGTGAATTGTGCTAGAATCAGGGTGCCTAAATATCTAGACTAAGACTCCTAATAATTACATATTTGCACAAGAGTCAACATTTCAAGGTAAATGAGCTCCATTTTTTTTTATGATTTTTCATTTTTTAATTTTTTTGGAATTTTTCAATTTTTTCAAAAAGATGGAGTTTTGTTTTCAATTATGGCATATTATCGTGGTATCTACTCTATACCCCCAAACCTAAACTAAACATTGTCCTCAATGTTTCAAAATATGGAAAGAATTAAAATGCAACATATGGAAAGGGACATGCTGAGTAGAGTAAAAGGAGAGAGAATACCCGATTTCGGCGAAAGCAGAATTAAAACTCCGTTATCCAAGGCAAAACTCCAACATATTCGGAGTCACAATGGATGAGCACAAAATATATACAAAAGGAAATTTAACTAACACATTATCTACAAGAAAATTTGGTTTTTAATGGGCTTGGACTTTTTGGGAAAAATTTGGTTTTGTCGGGAGACATTTGGCTTTGATGGGAAAAAGAAAAATTTTGGTTTTTTAGGGAAACATTTGGAAAACTTTGGTTTTTATGGGAGAAATTTTTGGTTTTTGAAATTGGGAGCAAGCCCACTGTTGGTCCTCTAATGGAATGGGAGGAAGGCTGCGGCCCACGAAACACTAAGTTTTAATTTTGAAAGTTTAATTTGGCCCAGTTGGTTAAGGCCCGACGTTTGTTTTAAAACTTTGGTTTCAAGGTCCACTCTTGAGTGGAAACAAGCCCACAATCGGTTACAAGCTCAGCTGGGTTTAAACCCAGAGTCCAAAATACAAGTCCAATGAAAGAATTTAAACAAGCCCACAAATTAAACAAACAAGCCCACAAAAATTAATTACAAACCCAACAGAAAATAAGAGAAGCCCAAAAATTGGCTTTAATATTACAAGCCCACAATTAAAAATTGGAAGCCCACAATTCGGGTTCTCTTAAATGGGTTACCTTTTAAGCACAGCCCAGCTGCTCTGATATTGTTGCAAAAACCCAGTTGGGCTTTGGTTCTTTTCCTTGGTGGCGTCCCAGCGGAGGAAAAACAGGTTCAGAACAGCAGGTCCAACAGCAAATGAAGTGAAGCAGATGCAGATGCAAATGCTATGCAGTGAAATGCAAAAATAGCTAATAAAACTACAAGAAAAACACAGCACCAATCCCCGGCAGCGGCGCCAAAAACTTGGTGGGCCCGGGAAAGCGTATAAAATTGAGTGAAATGAAACGGGCCTACAGTAATACCGCAAGTGCACGGTCGTCAGTTGTAGCTCGTGCAAGTACGGGTCGATCCACAGAGACTGGGTGTGTTTGGAGTGTGTAGCTGTTTTGGGCTCTAATTTGTTGTTGGTTAACTATGAAGCCTTTTGGGCTTTGGGCTTAGGGTACCTTTGGATTATAGGCTTGTTTGATAATGAAGTGAACTGAGCTTGGGCTCAGTTGGTCTTGAAGTGTACTGGGCTTTGAATGTCAATGGGCTTTGAGTACCCTTGACAGTGAACTGGGCCTTTGGTGGACTGAATTAGGCTTTTGCCTTAAACCTGAATTGGACTGGGCCTTTAATTGAGTTCAGGCTTTGATTGAATCAGGCTTTTACTTTAAAAGTGACCTGGGCCTTTGTAATGACTGAGAACTGGGCTTGGTAACCTAATGATGAGCTGGGCTTGTGCTGTGAGCCAAGCTCAGTTGCAGCAGCAGCAGTGGCTGTAGCACAGGGCAAGAGAAGCAAGCTGGAGCAGCAGCAGGAGAAGTTGAAGTAGCAGGAGAAAATAGCAAACAAAATGAAGGACAAGTGAAAGTAAAACAGTGGCAGTGAAGGAATGAGGAAAAGTGACAGTGCAATGAAACTAAACAAGAACAATGGAACCAAGGCCTAAGCCAAGGGCAGGGGTGTGAAGAAGACAGTGAAGTAAAAAAAAAAGGAAGGAAAAAAACAAAGCCAAGGCAATGGCTTTAGGCATTCATCTAGAGTGGGAAGAGAACCAGCTTGCTCACAGTCACTAGTGAGCACTAGTTTCTCCCCACTGCTCAATCAACTCAATGCTCTAAGGCTCTAACCTAGCATTGACACACAACAGTAAACTAATCCTAACATATGAGAAGCTAACAGTTGACAAAACAAGAGAGCCTAGGCATACAACTAGAGTGGGAAGAGAACCAGTTTGCTCACAGTCACTAGTGAGCACTAGTTTCTCCCCACTGCTCAATCAATCCAATGCTTCAAAGGCTTTAGCCTAACATTCACACAAAACAGTAAACATCACAGAGACAACATAGTAACATACACAAATCAGGAGCATTTACAGTGAAATTAAACAGTGCAACATTCTAATTAAACTATCCTAACATAGATTAAACAATGA
Organism: Papaver somniferum; assembly: GCF_003573695.1. Taxonomy (NCBI): domain Eukaryota; kingdom Viridiplantae; phylum Streptophyta; class Magnoliopsida; order Ranunculales; family Papaveraceae; genus Papaver; species Papaver somniferum. The sequence continues at coordinate 15,922 of NW_020620714.1, read as the reverse complement.
AACATTAACAAAATTTACAAAATAAAATTAACAGTAACACAAACAATTAACAGCAAACACTAAGAATAAAATTGAAAATTGAAATTAACTGAATTTGAAATTAAAACTAACCTAAACATGGAATTAAACAATAAAGTATGGAATTGAAATTTGGACAGTGGCAGCAAATGAAGAACCCTAAATTAACAGAGAAATCAAAATTGACATTAAATTAAATTAACCCAATTAGGGGGTATCTCGGCTAACCAAGAACACCCTTTAACATCCTACATCAGTTCCTACTTATAGTTTACAACAAAATCCCTAATTTTGAGAAACCCTAAAATTTGAAAACCCTAAATTGATTTGGGGAAAATCAAATTCTCTCACCCATGTGTGAATTATGCTCGACCCATGCCCTGTTGATGTTCCCTCTGCTCCTCCTCAGCTCGAACTGCTCCCAATTGCGTCTACTGATGCCCTAGCTTTTCTCTTTCTTATCTGTAGCACCTAGGGTTGATGCTAAGAACAAGAAAGGGAAATACTAGGGAGCTGGATGATGGTGAAGGCTCTGATTTGGTCGAGAGAATGGAGATGGTGAAGCTCGAGGTGGTGATGGAAGAGATGGTGGTGGCAGTGGAGTTGCAGGCGGTATGGTGGTGGAGAAGAAGTTTTGGGGAAAGAAAATGATTTGGGAAGAAGAGGGTGTTTGGCTTGAGGTCGATGGGTTCGATGGCTAAGGTGTTGAGCGGGTTCATCAAACTTTGATGTCTAGCGAGGAGACGCGTTGGATGTGAAGATGGTTGGTAGATCTAACGGTGGTATGAGAGATGAATCACTTCGACCGTTGGATTGTGAAATACAACAAAGTTAACGGCGAAGATCGAGGTTAGGTGCTGTAGTGTTAAGCGGAAGTATCGAGATTTGATGAGCAGGCAAATAAGCGACCGTAGGATCTAAATGTGATCTAATCTGAAGGCTTGGAATTTAGGTACTATGGTGTTTTGCAGAGACTTCAGATTTTGATGAACGATGAAGAAGCGACCATTGGATGATGAGATGGATCCGATCTAACGGCTGAGAATGGAGGCGGGTATGGATATAGAAAATGGGTTTGGGTAAGGGTTTTGGGCCTTGGGTATGCCAAGCCCATATCTTCTTTAAGAACAATTCTTCCTTCTTGAGCCCATTCCTAGCTTTTTGGACGTGCGCTCCATTCTTTGCGTCTTCCTTGCGTAATTCTTCCCGGATTTTCACTACTTTTCTGCTCCGCAAATCATCCAGACTTTATTTGGTACCTAAAAATGCAAAATTAATTAATAAAAATATTTATTCTTGAAAACAAAGAAAATACAGAATATGGGATAAAATGTAGAATTAATGCACAAAAGATGAGTTAATTGCCAATAAAAAGGGACAAATATATACAATATTTGGCACTCATCAAATACCCCCAAACCTGAATTTTACTTGTCCTCAAGTAAAACAAAACTAAGGAAATCCTAACTATACCACTGTCGCTGGTCTCTCGAATGCATTTAGCGTATGCACTAAGCCTTTTAAACCACTAAGTGTCCCTAGTGGACGAGTTAAGTCTCGTGAAGGTTTGCTTAGAACGTACCTACAAAGTTCTAGGTCAAAATATATGCTCATATTCCATCAAATGTGACATGTGCAAGACAGTTTAAGCTCACACCAAAATGGAGATGTCAATCTAGCTATCAAAGGCACAATCCTAGCACTGATAACAAATAAAGACATGTGATAAGAGTGTAAAGTGTATCTACACATGTGTAAAGAAAGATCGGATGTTATGACTACTAATCACCAAGAGATAGTTTCTCAGGCTAAGAACCAAGGTCGAAATCTAGCTAGCTGTCCGGACTTTACGAGAATTGTGAATGAGTTGGAGGTATTTCACAATTAATCGCGTTGTACATCAATGGCATACACCCTCCTTGCTTATTACAATGAAACAACAAAATGACTATTTACATGACTCTTATTTACATTGACTATTCTCTTTTTATTTTTGGAACAAGAGATGATGGAATTGATAAATACTTGATTTTTTTGTATTTTTCTGATATTTTTTTCTCTTTTTTTTTTTCTGAATATATACATCGTTTTATTTTTTTATTTTTTATTTTTTTATTTATTTTTTTATTTTTTTATTTTTTTATTTTTTTATTTTGGAAAAATGAAACACTTTTGATACATATACAAAAGGAAACAAAAAATTACATGACACTTTGCAAGAGGTAGCCCTTTTTGATGCACCCAGTTAAATTCGATGGTTGTCTTTCTTAATGTAACCTCCACCTTCTATCCCAACCAACCAAAGAACAAGCTAGTCAAGTTTCGTTCAGTATTCTAAAGTGATTGGCAATCGTAACTTCCTATCAAACACCTTGAAGATCGAGGCCATACATGTATTGGTAGATCGTGCGCGTGCAAATTTCTTATCACTATGTGAATTGTGCTAGAATCAGGGTGCCTAAATATCTAGACTAAGACTCCTAATAATTACATATTTGCACAAGAGTCAACATTTCAAGGTAAATGAGCTCCATTTTTATGATTTTTCATTTTTTAATTTTTTATTTTGATTTTTCATTTTTTTCATTTTTTTTTTTCAAAAGAGAAGGAGTTCGTTTTCAATTATGGAATATTATCGTGGTATCTACTCTATACCCCCAAACCTAAACTAAACATTGTCCTCAATGTTTCAAAATATGAACAAAATTATAATACAACATATGAAGAGGATCAAGTTGAGTAGAGTAAAAGGAGAGAGAATACCCGATTTCGGCGAAAGCTCGATTAAAACTCCGTTATCCAAGGCAAAACTCCAACATATTCGGAGTCACAATGGATGAGCACAAAATATATACAAAAGGAAATTTAACTAACACATTATCTCCAAGAAAATTTGGTTTTTAATGGGATTGGACTTTTTGGGAAAAATTTGGTTTTGTCGGGAGACATTTGGTTTTGGTGGGAAAAAGAAAATTTTTGGTTTTTAGGGAAACATTTGGAAAACTTTTTGGTTATTTAGGGAAAGAGTGGACCAGTTTAGTCCACATAGACCGGGTCCTCCAGGTTGGTTGTTTCAATGTCGGGTGGGAATGGTTCAAGGAGTGGTTTTAATCTCTGCCCGTTGACTTTGAAAACGTTCTTGTTGGAAACATCCTCCAGCTCTACAGCTCCATGAGGAAAAAATGTGCGTACTAGGTACGGACCCTTCCATCTGGAACGCAGTTTTCCCGGAAAAAGATGTAATCGAGAGTCATACAGCAAAACTTTCTGACCAGGAGTGAAGGATTTGCGCAGAATACGCTTATCATGAAACATCTTCATCTTATGCTTATATAACTTGGCACTATCATAAGCCTCATTTCTCAATTCTTCCAACTCGTTGAGTTGGAGTTTCCTTTGAATTCCAGCTTCGTCCAGAGAGAAGTTCAGCTCTTTGATTGCCCAGTAGGCACGATGTTCTAATTCCACAGGTAGATGGCACGGCTTTCCATACACTAGACGATAGGGGGACATGCCAATTGGTGTCTTATAAGCTGTTCTATAGGCCCACAAAGCATCATTCAATCTCAATGACCAATCTTTCCTGGACGGGTTGACCGTCTTCTCCAGAATGTGCTTAATTTCCCTATTAGAAACTTCTACTTGTCCACTAGTCTGAGGGTGGTACGGAGTAGCAACCTTGTGAGTTATGCCATACTTGCGTACTAAAGACTCAAAGTACTTGTTACGAAAATGTGAACCGCCGTCACTGATGATAGCTCTAGGGGTACCAAAACGTGCAAATATGTTTTCCTTTAGAAATGAAAGTACCACCTTGTGGTCATTTGTTCTGGTTGCTATGGCTTCTACCCACTTAGAAACGTAATCAACTGCGACTAGGATGTACAATCTACCGTCAGAAATAGGGAATGGACCCATGAAGTCGATCCCCCAAACATCAAAAATCTCCACAATCAAAATGGGGTTCAATGGCATCATGTTTCTCCTCGAAATGCTTCCTAGCTTTTGACAGCGTTCACAAGCAACACAATAATCATGGCAATCCTTGAACAATGATGGCCAATAGAATCCACACTGCAAGATCTTTGCAGCGGTTTTCTTGGCACTGAAATGGCCTCCACATGCTTGGTCATGACAGAAAGATATCACAACTTTCTGTTCAGTGTTGGGGACACATCTCCTAATGATTTGGTCCGGGCAGTATTTAAACAAATATGGGTCATCCCAAAGGAAATGTTTAAATTCAGCCAAGAACTTATAGCGGTCTTGTCTCGACCAATGTGAGGGCATCCTACCTGCAACAAGGTAGTTAACGATGTCGGCAAACCAAGGAAGGTTTGACACAGACATCAATTGCTCATCAGGAAATGATTCTCTGATGGACTCATCAATAGACTCAATGGTTAATCTAGACAAATGATCAGCAACCACATTCTCACAACCTTTCTTATCACGGATTTCGAGATCGAATTCCTGTAATAAGAGTATCCATCGAATAAGGCGAGCTTTAGCATCCTTCTTGGAAAGAAGATACTTCAAAGCCGCATGGTCAGTGTATATGATGATCTTAGATCCTATGAGATAAGATCTAAACTTGTCTAATGCGAAAACGACAGCAAGCAATTCCTTCTCGGTAGTTGTGTAATTGAGTTGAGTATCATTAAGGGTTTTGCTAGCGTAGTATATCACGTATGGTAGTCTATCAACACGCTGTCCTAAAACAGCACCAACAGCATAATCAGAGGCATCACACATGAGTTCAAACGGTAGTTCCCAGTTGGGTGGTCGGACTATAGGAGCGGCGGTGAGAAGAGTTTTTAATTCTTCCCAAGCTTTCACACAAGCATCATCGAAATTGAAGGTAACATCTTTGGCGAGTAGACTACACAGAGGTCTTGAGATTTTGCTAAAGTCTTTGATGAATCGCCGGTAAAAACCAGCATGACCTAAAAATGATCGAATTTCCCTCACAGAGCGGGGTTTTGGTAAATGTAGGATGATGTCTACTTTAGCTTTATCTACTTCAATGCCTTTTTCCGAGATGATGTGTCCTAGAACTATTCCTGAATTCACCATAAAATGGCACTTTTCCCAATTTAGAACAAGGTTCCTTTTCTTACATCTGGACAGCACAAGGGTAAGATGTCTTAAACATTTATCAAACGAAGAACCGAACACGGAGAAATCATCCATGAAGATCTCGAGAAAACTATCTATCATGTCAGAAAAAATGCTCATCATGCATCGCTGAAAAGTGGCAGGTGCATTACACAACCCAAAGGGCATGCGTCTATAAGCAAATGTCCCAAAGGGACACGTGAACGTAGTTTTTTCCTGATCTTCTGGTGCAATGTGGATTTGGTTATAACCGGAAAAGCCATCTAGAAAACAGTAGTGACTGTGTCCAGACACACGTTCTAGCATTTGGTCTATGAAAGGGAGCGGGAAGTGATCCTTCCTAGTTACTGTGTTCAACTTTCTGTAGTCGATACATACTCGCCATCCTGTGGTTGTACGTGAGGGGACTAACTCATTCTTGTCGTTCTGAACTACAGTAATGCCTGACTTCTTAGGCACAACTTGAATGGGACTAACCCAGTTACTATATGGTATTGGGTATATGATACCCGCATCAAGTAGTTTCAGGATTTCTCCTTTGACTACATCTCTCATGTTAGGATTAAGTCTCCTTTGCATTTCCCTAGATGGTTTGGCATTCTCTTCGAGATTAATGTGGTGCATGCAAATGGTGGGGCTTATTCCTTTGAGGTCTGAGATGGTCCATCCTAAGGCCTCTTTGTGTTCCTTAAGTACTTCTAAGAGCTTACTTTCCTGTTCCGTGTCTAAACATGATGAAATAATGACAGGTAGAGTATCAGAAGAGCCTAGGAATGCGTACTTCAACGTACTAGGCAATGTTTTCAATTCAAGCTTGGGTGGCTCAACAATGGATGGAATGAGCTTGGAATCAGAGAGTAAGGGTGGTTCCACTTCATATCTTCTTTCAGTGACGTCCATTTGAGGTACAGATTCGAGCAGAGATAGGACGTCACTACAGTATGCATCATCATAGGAATCTGAGTTAAAGTTCTCCATACAAGCTTGAAGGGGGTCGACGGATAGAATGTTAGTCAACGAATCTTGTATTAATCCTTCAATCATATTAACTTCGTTCACATCATCATCATCAAGATTCACAGGTTGTTGACTAATATCGAACACATTCAATTCTACCGTCATGTTGCCAAAAGACAGTTTCAACACTCCATTACGACAATTAATGATTGCGTTGGACGTAGCCAAGAAAGGACGTCCTAAGATGACAGGAATGTGACAGTCTGGGTTTTGTACAGGTTGAGTGTCTAAGACAATGAAGTCTACGGGAAAATAGAATTTGTCAACCTTGATCAAAACGTCTTCGACCACTCCACGAGGAATCTTGATAGATCGGTCTGCCAGTTGTAGAGTGATAGATGTTGGCTTCAACTCCCCAAGACCTAACTGCTCATAAACAGAATATGGCAGAAGGTTAACACTTGCACCTAGGTCTAATAACGCTTTATTGACCGTGTGTTCTCCTATAGTGCAAGAAATTGTTGGACATCCTGGATCCCTAAACTTGGGTGGAGTTTTGTTCAGAATGATGGAACTCACCTGTTCAGCTAAGAAAGCACGTTTTTGCACATTAAGCTTGCGCTTTTGAGTACACAAGTCTTTGAGGAATTTAGCGTATGCCGGGATTTGCCTAATTGCTTCAAGAAAAGGAATGTTGATGTTGACTCTCTTGAACAGATCTAACATCTCATTATAATGGGTACTTTTCTGTTGATAGATCAATCTTTGAGGAAATGGGGCAACAGGAGAATGAGTTGGCAAAGGGACATTCACAGCAGTAGAATTGTCAGGCTTTCCAACTTGCTCAGATTCTTTGGTTTTCTGGGGTTGTGGAGACAGCGTGGAATTTGTATCAGATTCATTAGGTTCGCCCACGTTGTTCTCGATGATTTTACCACTTCGGAGGGTGGTAATGGCATGGACTTGATCGGGTGAGGTTTCAGTGCAGGATGTTGTGCCTGTTTGAAATATCCTCTTTGGATTTTGTTGGGGTTGGCTAGGAAGTTTACCCTTTTCTCTCTCACTTATGGAATCACAGATTTGACCCATCTTTTGATCAAGACTTTTCTGACTTTGCACTAGACTCTGGAACATCTCCTCTAGGGCGGATAATCTCTTATCGGTATTGTGTTGAGGATATGATTGTTGAAAGTTCGATTGTTGTTGAGGGTTCCTAGGATATTGATAACCTTGATTGTTCTGAGATCCCTGATTGTTTTGATAGCTCTGATTGGGTTGAGATGGTCCTCCCTGAGTGGGTCCTTTGGACCATGAAAAGTTAGGGTGGTTTCTCCATCCTGGATTGTAGGTCTGTGAATAGGGGTTATGCTCTTGTTTTTGAAACATGGCCTGTGCCTGTTCAAGCCTAGATTCCTGGACTGCAAGCAAATCGGGGCAATTTTGGAATTGATGGTTGGGATCGTTACAAGCGGCACATACAGACGAAGCGACATGTTCTCGGAGAGTAGTGGTGGAAGGTTTTGAATTTTTATGTAGTTCTAACTCTTCTAATCTCCTAACTATTGATGCCATGTTTGCTCTTCCCTCGAAATCTGCTTCAATCCTAAAAGCCTTAGCTTCGGAAGTAGTCTTTCTGGGTTCACGGATGGATTCCCATTGTTGCGTCTTTTCAGCTACTTCAATCAAGAAGTCCCAAGACGCATCAGCATTTTTGTCTACGAATAGACCATTACACATTGACTCAACCGTTGTTCGGGTGGACACATCAAGACCTTCATACAAAATTTGCACAAGTCTCCATTTTTCAAAACCATGATGGGGACATTGGAGCAATAATTCATTGAATCTCTCCAGGTATCTAGCTAAGGTCTCACCCTCTAATTGCACAAAGCTATTCAGACTTTGACGAATTGTCGCAGTCTTGTGATTCGGGAAAAACTTTTTGAAAAACTCCTTTATGAGGTCATCCCATGTCATGATGGATTGAGGCTGTAAAGCATAAAGCCAGGCCTTTGCCTTATCTTTCAGGGAGAAAGGAAAGAGCCTTAACTTTAGGGTTTCGTCGGACATTTGAGTGAAACGCAGAGTTCCACAAATTTCCTCGAATTCTCTCACGTGGTGGTAAGGGTTTTCATTCTCAACACCTCTAAAAATAGGGAGCATCTGTATTGTGCTTGATTTCAGCTCATAATGGCCATTAGCCTCGAGTAGCACAATACAAGAAGGTTGACTGGTTCTAGTTGGGTACATATAATCCTTGAGGGTACGGGGTTCTCCCATTGTTTCAGATTGGTCCGGTGTGTTTTCCTCAGAAGTTGTGGGTATGTCAATTGGGTCTATTTGATTTACTCTAACTAGTCTATTTGATTGGTCTCTAAAGGTTACAATCATATCCCACTCATGAAATAACAAGCCCACAGATAAGGGAGAAAACAGGGCCCATAAGGATTTATGAAGATTTGGTTTTGAAAGGGTTAAGTGGAATTTGGTTTTAAGGAGTGGAGTTTTGGTTTTAATAAGGGATTTTGTTTTTGGTTTAAAATTGGGCTTTGGAAAAGTTTTTGAACTAAACCTAGCATAAATTATCACAACCCATAAAAGAAAATAAAAACAATAATAATAATTACAAGCCCATAAAAGAAAAATAAAAGAAAATAAAAGAAAAAGAAAATAAAAATAAAAATAATTATTACAAGCCCAAATTAAAAATAAATTAATTATTACATACCCAAATTGAATATTTAAAGAGGCCCAAGTGGGTTACTCATGGTTTTAGGCTTACTTGGTTAAGGAGGGAAGCCCAGTTAGGCTTTTGTTCCCCTTTAGTTGCACAGCCCAGTTGGGCTTTAGGATCGTCCTAAGCAGCTCTCGCTCAAGCCCAGCAACAACAGGTGGAACAGAGCCCAGCAGCACTTGGCAAGCCCAGTTCAGTTGAAGTTGGTGAAGCCCAATTCAGAGAAGTACAAGCCCACCAGTAGAAGACAACGAGCCCAGCAGCTTCAGTTGGCAGCCCAGTTACTTTGGCTTGGCAGCAGCAGTTGCTTTGGTTCACCAGCAGCAGCAACAGCAGCAGCAGCAGCAACTCAGCTTCACTGCAGTTCCAACAGCAACAGCAGCTTTGGCAGCAGCTTGGCAGCAGCAAAAAAAAAATACTGCACAGCTCCAGCAGCAACAGGTGAGTGAACAAGATAGCAATTAGCTCAGACAACTCTGCAAGCACAGCAAGGCCACAACAGCTATGAAAACTTCAAAAAAATATGGCAGCCAGCTCCCCGGCAGCGGCGCCAAAAACTTGGTGTGAAAATGGGGAGCACACAAAACACTTGCAAGTATACAAGGCCAAGATTTATAATATAGGGATGAGTAGGGGTTTGTCCACAGGGAGTGGGAGCATACAAGAAGTCTTCCTAGCTAAAGTTTACAGTGAGCTAAGGGCAGTAACTATGGTGACAGTGACAATGGTCTAGAGTGATAGTGAAACAAAGGCAGCAGCCTAAGGCAAGGGTATTGAGCAATAGTGACAGACAAAGAGAAAGATGCAGAATTGTGTGAAGTTACTAAGGCAATTGAATCCACCTTGTGCCCTAATCAAGCAATGCAATCTAGGTTTAGTTGGAAATCCTATGCATACATCTAGAATGAGATGAAAATCAGCTTGCTCACTGATATGCCCCTAGCATTGACTGTCTTTTGATAGCACAATCAATCACAGGCATGCCAGAGCACTGAGTACTTCCCATTGCTCAAGCAAACAGGCATTAAGAAAACTACCCTAACCATGCATCATCTAACAGTGCACTAGGCTTCATCAGAGCCTTAGTTGCAGTGAATTAGCTCATGCTAGACATGAGTATAACAACAGCATTCATCCAACAAACTAAATTAAAAAGCAACATGCATACAGGTTACACAATCAACTGTTGTTAAAATAGAAATTGGAAAAATGAGAATTGATTCAAAATATTGTTCACTGGCTAGCCCAGAGATGATTTCTACAACACCCATAACATCCATTTATAGTTTGTTACAACACCCTAAATTTCTACAAACCCTAAATTGAAAATCCCCAAATTTGCAAACCCTAATTTTTAAATTACAAATTAAACTCACTGATTTCTGAATTTGTCTCCCCTGTGCTCGACCCATGCCCTGTTGATGTTCCCTCTGCTCCTCCTCAGCTCGAACTGCTCCCAATTGCGTCTACTGATGCCCTAGCTTTTCTCTTTCTTATCTGTAGCACCTAGGGTTGATGCTAGGAACAAGAAAGGGAAATACTAGGGAGCTGGATGATGGTGAAGGCTCTGATTTGGTCGAGAGAATGGAGATGGTGAAGCTCGAGGTGGTGATGGAAGAGATGGTGGTGGCAGTGGAGTTGCAGGCGGTATGGTGGTGGAGAAGAAGTTTTGGGGAAAGAAAATGATTTGGGAAGAAGAGGGTGTTTGGCTTGAGGTCGATGGGTTCGATGGCTAAGGTGTTGAGCGGGTTCATCAAACTTTGATGTCTAGCGAGGAGACGCGTTGGATGTGAAGATGGTTGGTAGATCTAACGGTGGTATGAGAGATGAATCACTTCGACCGTTGGATTGTGAAACACAACAAAGTTAACGGCGAAGATCGAGGTTAGGTGCTGTAGTGTTAAGCGGAAGTATCGAGATTTGATGAGCAGGCAAAGAAGCGACCGTAGGATCTAAATGTGATCTAATCTGAAGGCTTGGAATTTAGGTACTATGGTGTTTTGCAGGGACTTCAGATTTTGATGAACGATGAAGAATCGACCATTGGATGATGAGATGGATCCGATCTAACGGCTGAGAATGGAGGCGGGTATGGATATAGAAAATGGGTTTGGGTAAGGGTTTTGGGCCTTGGGTATGCCAAGCCCATATCTTCTTTAAGAACAATTCTTCCTTCTTGAGCCCATTCCTAGCTTTTTGGACGTGCGCTCCATTCTTTGCGGCTTCCTTGCGTAATTTCTTCCGGCCTTTCACTACTCTTCAGCTCTTTTCCGCTCTGCAAGTCATCCAGACTTTATTTATTACCTAAAAATGCAAAATTAAGTAAGAAAAATATTTATTCTTGAAAACAATGAAAATACAGAATATGGGATAAAATGTAGAATTAATGCACAAAAGATGAGTTAAATGCCAACAAAAAGGGATAAATATATACAATATTTGGCACTCATCAGGGATCATGAAAGAAAAGTATTTAACATCTCGCAAAAGCAAAGCTTATATTGGATCAACTAGAGGAATCTCAAGTCACGTTTGAAGCAACGACTCAACATCAACTAGAATTAATTGAATCAATGTTATCCACTCGGCCGCATATATGTCGAATCACAATAATGCTCCTCAATCTTGTGATGATGAAGAAAATCCAAGTTGTCATGCCGCTCATAATCAACAAATTATTCGTTTGGATAATGTTGAAGACGTTTCGCCAAAATCAACACATGAGTCATTATTATCTTCTTGTGAGTAGTTTAGTATCACTGTTCTTGAAGATCGACCACTATGTAAGAATATTTTTGTTGGTAAAAAATATTGTGAGATAATTACCAATATCGACATCAACTTTTGTGCTCAACGATTTATTATATGGTGTTACACATTACGTTCATTAACCTACTCTAACATATTATTTGTTGGACGGGTCGTTTACAATATTTCGTGAACTCGAAGATGACTTCTTTTCAAGATGGTGGGAATGATGTAATACAAGTTTTGCATTACTTTATCAATTTGAGAAGAATTCTTTTCAAGATGGTGGGCCTGATGTAGGACATCCGTTAGATGTAAGATCAGTGTTTTCTTATTATTTCTAGAGTTTAATTAATTTAGATTAGGTATTTCTTATTTTTAGAATTTATTTATTCTGTGAAGTTATTTAATTCTAAAACATTATTTATTTTAGGGATATATTATTTTACAAGTTTGAGTCTTAGAGTTATTTAAATAAGAGATAAGTCATATGTATCAAAATAATACTATTATCAATCAATATTGAAATTTCTCAACAATTCTCTTACTTTATTATCAAATTTTTTTATTCGCGCTTCAATTCTGCGTTAGAATAACAACATATTTGCATGGTTTTAGCGACCATGGTGAGTTGTGGAAGCTAGAGGAAGTTTCAGCCCACCACACAAAGTGTCAATGCTATTTTATTTGTGTAAACAACAATTGGTGGCGGATTAAACAACATGTTTATTATGAAACTCAAATACAAGGAAAGGGAAAGGAAGGAATGTTACTGTTGCTGCTTTTTCTGTGGCTGTTGTGGTTATGAGATTCGTGCACTCCTCCTCGTACTTGCATTACAAGTTGTGGGAACATTGACATATGCCTCCATCCTCCGAATCATATAAACATGTTGTAGTAGTTGATAGGCCACAAATAGCATTTCACCTACCACAAGACGATACACATGCATGTATATTGAAACATGTAAACCTCAGATCCATAAAATTATAGATTCCCAGAGAACCTATAGCATTGACCTATTTGCATTCCAAGATTTTTATTTTATGTTATAAAAGCTTCTTTTAGTTTTGAGAGATTAAAATGATTTGGATAAAAAGTTACAAAAACATCGGAAGAGATACAAAAATACGTTGTAGGTCTCTAATAAGTTTTTGTATGATATTAGCACCTACAATATCTAGAAGACAACCAGAGAAAGAAAGCAATAAAAGATGGGACAACAATACAAAGAATAAGAATTGTATTCACTTAATCTCTAGATATGAGTTCACAATAAAAAAACATGAATCCTACCTAAACAAGCTAAAACTAGTCAGTAACGATCTAGTAGAGAGTGAAACGATCTCCTAAATTTTTGGCACTTCCTATTCAATAGAAACTAATCAAAGACTACATGAAAATATTTACTCAACGAAAAATTAAAAACGTTTTTGAGTTTAAAATTCAAACTCCAACAGCCTCCCTTAAACTCAAACACATAACTACTCACAACTGCAAACCCCTAACAACTGCTTGAGCTTGTGAAATTAAATTACAATCGATGGATATATCTGCAAGATTCTCTTTTGAATTACGATACTCCGTACTAACTTCCCAGTGCATGGAAACATCGTAAAGATGATGAAACCTAATATCAATATGCTTAGCCCTCCTGTGAAACACTGGATTTTAGGTTAAAGCAATCGCTGAATTATTATCGCAATAAATATTAGTTCCAGATACTTGATTTTTATTCAAGATTGATCAATGGGTACAGACTTTACATAAATACCATTATGGACGGCGTTCGAGATTTCCTGTTCCAATTGCCTGAAGCAATAAATTCAGACTCGCATACTGACAGGGTCGTCTCGCTGTTTGGTCTTGTTTTTCCGAGGAACAAACGATACAATTATTTATATTGGAAGTATACTGAGCATGCAATCCTAATTATTTCCCCTAAAGTTAGTAGTTAAGAGAAGATATTTCATATTTCAAATACTAAACTAAGCATTCCCATGTAAAACGGGGATGTGTTTCTATATGGAGATGTAGTTATAGGTTTTACCATATCAACCAACTTCTGCAGGCTCCTTAAAAACTCCGCAAGATGCATTTTCCTAGCCGACGGTTCTCCTCTTCTTGAGAAATCTCCTTTAAAGAGCTGTAGAACTATCCACATTCACAATGACAAACCTGTGCTCCCAAAAGAATTCGATCAAGATATATAAGTCAATCATTTTAAACCATCCAGAGATAACCAAAATAAAATTATAGGCACTATTAAATGAATAAAGTATCAATTAATACAAAATTGTAAGATACTAAACTTACTAGGTTTTTCTTATCTAATGGCATAATATTACAAGGTGATTAGTTCGTATCAAGAAACTTGGTTTAACCTATGTCTTATATACTTTTAAGAAAACACAATACAAAACATTAAGGAAGTTGAACCAAACTTGTGGTTAAAAAGCATGTTACATATATGTTGTTTTACTCATATAGTATGCACTACAGTTCAACATTCATGCTAAATACTACAATACATATACAATCAAATTAATTCTATTGCAATTTAAATTTCTTACTTTTATTCCGCTTTCTTGCAAAATTCTAAGGAGTTGTTTTTCTCTATCGTCGCGTAATCCCTAGTTGCAATCTAACTACCCTAAAACCTTTAGTATCTTCGGTTGTATTACAGTTGAACAATAAACTTCAAACTACAGTACCTATTCAATATTAAATTAATCAAAATCAGTAAATTAAAAAAATACTATGAAAGAACAAAAACAAGTAAACTAGTAAGCTAGTAATACTATGAAATTGAACAAAAGCAGTTGATTTTGTTGTTTCCTAACACACACAACATTAAATCAAAAAAAAATTGTATGAATTCAGTGGAAATCAGTAATGGTATAAAAAACCTAAATCTATTTGAAGATAAATCATGTAAGAAGCCCTAAAAATAAAAACCAAACGAAAAATAAACTGAATTGAGAAACAAAATCGTTGTTTACCTTCGGTTTGATCTTTTCAAAATGTTGTTTATTGAAGATCCACTGTAAATTGATTTCTGAAACCTGATTTTCTCGTTTTTTAGTGTGTTCCAGTCAGATTTGATCTTCCAGATCACGTAATAGTATTAATCTATTGATTTTTGATTAATTTGGTGTTTGATTTCGAAGCTTTAGTTAGTTTTGCTTCAGTTTTTTCTGTTGTTTCGGGTTTTCGTTTGGGAGGGAGAAGGACATGAGAGAGATGGGAGAAGAGAAATGAAAATAACAGATAAAGAAAAAGTATATATCTTTTTAAGTGAGGTTATTTTTGTTATCTAATTATTCGGGTTTTAGGCTTCTAGAAGGTTAGGGTATATTTTAAGTTTCAAAGGATATTTTCCAATGGGACTCATGCTAGGGGTAAATAGATAATGTTCCTTTACTAGTAAGTTTTCCGTTCAAGTTTTCCATCTTTAAAATTTAAATTCAGAGCAAAAGTCCGTTAGATATGTATGTAAATGATCTCACACTTTGAAATAGTTGTTTAGTTGTCGCGAGTTAATATCGTAATTATGGTAACTGTTGATCAATTTTGTAACGCTTTATAATCAATTTGAGTTACAAAAAGAATAATCAGTTAGGAAACCTATTGTTACAAAAACCTAGATCTGGTGCAGTGCTAGGCTGTGACTACAATAGCTCTGTTTCCCTTGCTTCTATTGCGCACGTTAGTTCGTCGGTGCCGACCTGTATGTTGTACGGCTTTGTCTTCTGTCTGTATACATAGTGATTGCATGTATCATCATCACTTTCATCTTTGATCCTTCCAATCAAGATTTGTTATTCATTTCATTCACCACTTGTCTAGGTTGGATTAGACAACTTAACAAATTAACAAAAATTAATTCCAGACAACAAAATTAATTGCAGCCAAGTTATACAGAAATTTAACCTTCCCTCTGATAAGCATAAAATAAAACAAAACAAGTGGGCGCTTGAGGACATTATACATCACCAGTCTAATGTTTCTTCAATCTCAAGACGCCGTACAGGTTCCAACTAGTTATATATGATATATTTTTTGTAGAAGAATTCACACATAATCTAGTTAATCCTAATTTTGAATAGCAAGTACAGAGTAAATAAATGCTTCAAAAAAAATGTACAGAGTAAATTAATAATATTAGTCGTTAAGTCAGGCAGGATTCGTGGATCTTCTTCTTAATGAGTCATTATAGTTGATTCAATAAATAAACAGTAAGGATCAACCGGAACATGATATTTAAGGAGGTAGCATCCTTGAGAAAGAAAAACAAAAACAACAAAGAAAGCAAACAAGAAAGAAATCTATATTTATCTTGGAAAC